>NC_071289.1:69045719-69355334 GCF_943734705.1 Anopheles coustani | reverse complement strand
TCGACTTCTCCTTCCTCTCCACGTCCGCAGACAAGACGGCCACGCTGTGGGCACTGCCACCGATTTAAAGGCACGCTCCCGGTGGAGTGGAAAACTTAGGGAACGGGACAACAAACCTCACCCCCAGACAACCGTTTCAAACGTAGGGCACCACCATAACTCCTCCAGTGGAACTTTTGTTATTTCGTAGGATATTTGTTTTGTTAGCACCTACTTTTGTTTCTCTATTTGCTTACCCTGGCTAAACCCCTCTCTCTTTTTGGGGCCTCCGTGCTTCTCTATCGAGATTTTTATTTCCACTACGTGTACGTGTGGTGTTGCAATTACCGATTGATTGTTGGGCGGAAATCGTGGAAAAGGAAACCAAGGAAGAAGATCACCGCCATCTCTCTTCATCAGTCAGTGTGTACATCTTAGTTGTGTATTATATATATATATTTAGAGAGATATATAGAGATATAGTTAGTGTCTAAACCTCCGCGGAAACCCAGTGCTTGCGTTGAACGCTTGGTACGACAGCGGTACGAAAAGACAAGACCAAGACTAATCCCCTCCCGAGCCCCCGGTCACGATAGGTTTCTCGCTCATATACCCTTAAACTGCATTACCAGTGTGTTAAAAGGCTACCACAACAAAGCTGCTTCATGTCTATGGCGAAAGGGAAGCTACTGTATGTATATCTAAGGTATTGTTAAAATAACGTAAAACAAAAAAAAGGAAACAGCAAAAAAGGTAACCAGAAGTCCGGTCAAGGCAGAGCAGAAAACAGAGAAAAAAATTAGGCAGGAGGGTTCCCTTTTCATTTCCTCCAATCGTTCAACGCGAATGGATCTTGTGATTCTTCATCATGATTTACAAACATCACATCAAGCGACGATGTGTCTAAGGTTAGGCTTATGTACGGTTAGTTTTCGTTCTCTCTCTTATTTTGAATCGTTCAGTGGCCACTGTGCAGTATTAATGTCCACGATTGTTGTTTTGAATATTGTTTTATCCATATGTAGCTATGGTTTTTGTGCCCCTACATTTCTGCTCTCATTTTGTTAGATGCGTTGTGCAGCGAAATGCACGATCAGTATCCCTTTAAAGTTATCCTTTTTGTCTGCTCGTGTAGTATATTCCCCGGAGAGTATTATCATTTCAATCGCGTATTCTTTTAACTCCGCTATTTCATTCATTTATTTATTTGTGCCGTCTACAAGGAAACTAGCGCTTGTTAAATCATAAATCGCTCTCCCTTATTCAACCCCCATTCCCAACAAGAACCGGATATTTATTGATCGATGATTTATTTATCGCGCCCGCACGGGGTTTTTCAGAAGTCTGATTGAATGATATTCCAAACTTTAGATATTACCGTGGCGAAGAAATTAAAACTACATACGTCTAACTCATGTAGAGCGCGCATCCTATCACCACAAACACACACATACATACAGGCCTACGTACAATTTTATACGGCATCATATTGATCAACGAATTAATCAAACCATTAGTATAAACTTTGCTGTTGGAACAGGCAGGAAAAAGTGGCGTGTGTTTGGCTGGGGCTATTTTATTTTGAACCCACAAAACAGCGCACGTGGCCCGTGCGTGACGTAGGCTTGTGCTCGGCTCGCGTCCCTTCGAAAGTACCACCCAGGGCGGACGTTCGGCTATTAGCGGCCGGTTGCTAAACAACGTGAGAATCTTGTACTAATCATTAGCGTTTAGGAGTTGATACTGACAGCCTGACAAAGTGTGTATATGCGGTGTGAACAGTGAGAACGACCACGATAAAAACGAAAGTGTAGTCGTCCGAGGACCGTGTACATTCGTAGATGTGGATAGGTCCTTGAACGGCGGAGTCGCAGTCACAAATGAAGGACAGTTTACGTTGAGGATTAATTAAGAGCACAAGCTGTTTGTAACATTACTAACAGGTTAACTCGTAACTTGCGTTGTTTATTTTTCTTTCTTTCGATACTCATGTGAGATTTATTTAAAACAACTTCCAGCTGTTCTATTTTATGTTCAACAGATGCAAGGAAGAACGTTAAGAAACAAAAATGGTTGGCCGGTGGTTGAAGATCATAAAAAATAATAAAAATTAAAAATTCTACGCGGTCGTTGTATAAAAGTAAAAGAATCGTGCGAATGTTGCCCGACAAGGATCAAAATCAACTACCTTAAACACCCTGCATGGCAATGTATTCTTACAATACTTGACGAATAAATAAACTAAACAAAAACCTTCATCTATAAGCCCGTCCCGTCGCGGGAATGTTTGACATTTCTTCACAAACCGATAAAAAAGAATCAAAGCATCACAAATAGAAATGTGTGCGGTATAACGGATTTCACACCCATCTGCTAATGGTTCCTAAGGACATACTTTTTCCATTCATTGTTATACATCGGGCTTTGATTCGGAAAAACAAAACTGGCCTGTTTTAACCTGCCGGAGCCGGTTCATCCCGGTCTACGAAGCCGCTAATCGATGGTACCTTACGCCAGCGGTTATCGTGCTTTAAAATAAATAAAAAAACTCTTGATATTCGCGTTCCGCAGCTAAATACGATTTGCTCGTCCATTGCCAATATTTTTTCCTATTATTTATTTTACCCCCCTTGTCGTCCTTGTCCGGTGGAGCGCGCGATGCATCTTCATTATTGGAACGTTAAATACGGTAACGTCCAGCCGACGCTAAATGGATGCAAATACGTTACCGACGTACTGTAATGGAACAGTAAAATTTGGCCGCTAAATGGAACATGTTTTCGGTTCGTTAGCACCACGACGTCATCAATTAGCGTGCGCTTGGTTTTGGGGAGATAGTCTTCTTTCCCTCTGAACACTTCGTCCCGCCTTCCGGTTCACGCTTTCGTCACAAATCTAGTCTTTTCACACCGATAATGTATAACAAATAATGGTCTTGTTTATTTATTTATGTTTGCGTTGGCATTAGTTTTCCGGTCATAATAAAAGTAAATACCTATTCGCAAATTCACGTGGTCGGTGGTGATGACATGCAAAAAAAAAAAAATTGAATGGTTAATGAGAAAAAATCATGTAGAAGTGCTTCTAATTTGAAACACATTAATTATCTACTCATTAGCTACACAACGCTGTGAATATTGTGTCGCTCGTTAGCATTTCATTCTTTCCAGATATGATGAAGGACAAGATTTTATTCACTTCTAAAGTCCGCTCACGTCCTCGAAGCCGCAAGACGTGACGTTGGTGGTCGTATTACAAGCGGACAACAATGAAATATTTTGCATTTTTTGCTTTTCGATATTATTTTGAACTTTTAATGACGTTTGCAATCTGGTTTTCTGGACAACACGTTCCTTTCGCCCATGTATTGTTAATATGATGTGAAATATTGCGTTGATGCAAGTATTGCATCATAATCAGCAATGTTTAAAGTATTTGACAGAAATGTTTAAAGGATTTTACGGTAAGAAAATTCATCCCTTAAAAATAAATTGTTTTGATTTGAGTGCAGTTGCGTTGATAGAATAAAACATAGACAACTTTTTCATTAAAATATCATTGATTTTGTTCCATTATTTTCTCTTAAGAAAGCAAAGAAAACAGACGAATAATTTTAAAATTGATTTTATAGTAGTATATGTCCGTATTTGTAAAACAAGTAGCAAGATCAAATAATCCATGAAAGCAATGGATACTCCCTTTGCAGATAAGAACATATTTTTCTTAGGAACCCGCCCTGTGATTCATTCACTTAACGACTTTGATTTACTGTTATCTTTCTCTTTGCTTACATACGTGCATGTTGTTCCTAAAATTATGCTTGACTAAAAGCAACTTTGCCAATATTTTTCTATAATTGGTTAAGTTATGTTTTATCATTCATGTCTTTTAAACCATAAACGAGGTTATCAAACAAAACCATTAACAAATCTTTTGAATTTATGATCGATCTATAACAATTTATTTTTAATCTTGAATTTAAAAAAAAATTCAAAAATGGCTCTGACGAACCTCCCTGGACAAACTCCTCTCGTGTGAACCGGTTCCGTGGGGGGAAAATCAAACAAACCGAACAAACCGCGACTCAATATTCAAGGTTAAGCCCGCGTTGCACCGCGATCATAAATCATCGTGCTCGAATTCATCGAAAAACATCGTCGCTATTCTGCTAGGCATGGAAACGAAAGAAGAGGCTGCCAAAAAAATGGGGTGGTGGTAAGACGACCGGCGAAGAAATGGTTCAACTGGAGAAGATGGAACGCTAGGGGCGATGGTGGCGGCAGGGAAAACGAACCATGCGAAAAGGGAAACACAACATGTGTTGGCTGTGAAGGGTAGGGGATGGGGGAGGATTCAGGTTGAAAAGGAGGCAAGAACGTGAAAGAAGGAAAGCGCAAAGCAAAGAACGCGTGGAAAAGATTGCGAGCAGCAAATTCCACCTGAGAGGAGATGATGCTTTCCCTGCCGCGTGAGCTCCTGAAGATCGTCCATATCGTCATCGTCATCACCGAGGGGTGACGGTGTTGGTATTGGTAAGCATCCGTATCGATCAGATGCTGGTAGGCCAAGAGCGGACATCGGGTGGCGGTGGGCACTCGAAGCAGCATCATGATGATCAACAGCGAAATGCCAGTGCGCCGAGGGTCGCGTGAGTTTTCGCGAACACCGGCAGGGTGGATAAGTTGGTAGAAGAAAATTTAAAAAATTAAAATGTATGTACGATGGGTTTTAACTTTTGAATTTTAATCATTTCTTTTTAATTCGAGTTTTTTTCAGTAATATTATTTTCAATTCCAACTTTTATTCCGTAGAAGAAAGTTTGGTAGTTAGATTTTAGAAATGAACTTGAAACATGAAAAAAGGAATCTGTTTGGATAGCTGTTTAAGAAAACTATGTAAGAATTGATTGAGACTAATTTGGAGGTAGAAAAAGGTTTTTAATCACTTAAGAATAGAATTATGCCCATCCAGCAACCATTTTTACGTGCTCGAATTATACTAATGCTATAATTATTATATACCGATAAATACCTTTGATTACCGACAATTATTCGAAAGAAAAAAGAGAAACTCAGATCTACCCTAAGATACTAATTAAACTGTTTATTTGTATTTATTAAATTTAATCATGTTCCGCACAATGATGCTTGAGGCAAAATATTATAATTTATTCCGTTTTTTTCCGAGTGTATAATTTTCCTTATTTATTGTGTAGCTTGCTCGCTTAAGAATTTTTTTTAAAATCATTTTAATCAATCAACTAATGAATCTCAAAGTATTTCTCAAGTATGATCACTAAGAAATAGTTCAGGAATAAAACTAAACTTTTGCGTAAATTATTCCATCATCAACAGACATAATCTAATAAAGTTTAAAGACGAATGACCGAATAGGTCAAAGTCTCTAAAATTCATAGCAAAAAAAAAATCTAATAAATGTACGGTCTATTAACTAGATTATTTCTTTTCAGGCGGGAACGTTGGATGTCAAAGCTAATCGTGTGCATCTAGAAAACTCCTTACATTCCGGTAACTTTTCAACCGGTGCGTCAGGCAGTGCTTGACTGTCGGCCATCTCGCTTTCACCCTCACCCTGTCTCGTTCCCATTGGGCCGGACCAATCCCTTCTTGGCCAGCACACCACGGCCGGGCGCATAGTTCGTAAAGTGACGCACCGCCCCTTGACGGTTGCGACTTCGGTTATAGTTTTCCGTTTCAGTACTGATTTGACTCGCGGCGCGTGTATACGTATTGGACACTTGATTTTTCTGTCTTTGTTGTCGCGATTTTTCCATACAAAACACGTTTCCCGTAAGCTGCCTTTCCCGTCGCTGGACGAGTGATCGCCATTCCGCTAACCGATATTGCTGGTGCAATTGGTGTGACAACAAAACAGCGACCAAAATAAAAAAAAACGGTATCGCTGTAGGAAAATCGCTGTAGGATACACGGTGGACGCGAGTTTGTGCGGAACGGTAGGTGTGTATCCGGTGGCACACATCCGGTGTTCGGGCGATCGGATCAATCGGTTTCGAATTTCGCGTTCTGCCAGTCGGATCAGCAGAAATGCATGCGCAAAAAAAATAAAAGCAACAAGCAAGAGGTGTCGATAGAGCAAATGGCAGCACGAACGAGTTGCAGCAGCAGTTTGGTGTTACGCGTGCCCATACCGAAACAGTGCGCCATCGCGGGCTTGAAGAAGGCCGATTGATTTGGTGTGTTACATTTCGCTCGGATAGAGCGTGAAATCGAAACCGATCCGTCGCGGTGAATGAAAACAGAAACAAAATAACAAATGAGAATGCGAATTACACTCGCGAGTGCGCACGTGCGTGTGCGTGTCGATGCTAATGCACTTCCAAGATTTTGTTTTTTTTTTTTGTTTTTGATGTGCAAAGTGTCTAGAAGTGAGGATCTTGATCGATCGTGGAAAGCATGTGTCACACTCACATCATACTGTTGCAAAAGATTATCGAGTGGATTTGTTAACGGCCACACAAATGGGACTCGCATTGATCGCAGCTTCCCAACCCCTCGCCACGCTTCCACCAGCTTCCCTCCCATAATTCCATCTTCGCAGCGCACTTTCCCCTCTCTACTGTTGCTGGCGCCTTTCTCCACTGCTCGAAAGGGTGGTGTTTCGGGCATTGGTGGAAACCAATTTAAAGGGGCGTATTAGCAAAAAAAACGAACGGAAAGCAAACCAAAACAAACCGTAAAAAAATCATCTTGTTTGCGATCGATCTCAGTGAGAGGAATTTTGCGTGCAGTTTGCAGTACGAAAAAAAAACGTATTAGAAATTGCCGGTGGGTCTTTTTTTTTATCCATTGGCAGCCCAAAAGAGAAAATATTCCCCAAACACAGCGCACAATGTGTTTCGATACTCAATAGGCACATACAAACACACACAAACCCAGAGCGAACATAGATTTTTGTTGGTTTGCACAGTGCATTGCTCTATGCTTCGAGCTGGTGGTTTCCGTTTCGAGATGTTGTTGTTTACGTTTTTTGTGGTTTTTTTTTTCATTGGGTCGAACGTGATCGAGAAAATTGTACTCGAAGAGGCTTTCCTACGTCATCATCATTATGATTGGCATCATCAAACATTTTCGAACGCCAGTAAGGTGAAATGATTCATCTTGGTAATGTGTTGTTTTTCACTTGCTCAACACGACACACTTTTTTAGTACATTATTTTTTAATACAATTTGCTTACAACATTTATGAAAACAACGATTTTTGAAGGCTAAGCTATTTTTATTATTTTAGCTTCCCAGAGAATTGAAATTGAATATTACTAAAACTTTTATGTTCCATTTTCATTTATTTATGAGACAAACCCGTTTTAGAACTAATGACAGCTATCAAAAATGATATCAATGGCAGTCAGCGTATTAAAGATCGGTGATCATCACAGCATCTTCTTTAGCTCACTCTGGCCTGTTTAGAAACGAAATCACTCACCCGGAATGAGCCCAAAAATTGCTTTACTTCACGATCGAACTATGATCATGATGATGATGATAATGATGAAGCATGCTGCGATCACACACACATACACACGCAGAGCCATTCGCCTGACAAATAATCTACCCGGTAAAAAAAGGCATGGCTACTTGGATTTTCGTGCCCTTCCAACATAAACTACCCCCGAGTTCCGATTTGTCCACACACCGCGCGCGGTCACCTTAAGGGCAACTTGCCGGTTGCTGTGAGTTTGTGTGCGTGTATGTTTCCGTGCGGAAGGAAAAGGAAAGGTTAAGACGGTGGAGAAGAAACCACCAAAGGTGTCCTCTCGCGAACACAGCGAAAGAATGTAAACAAACGAAAAGCGACCGGGAACGAACACCACGGAACGGAACACGTAAAAAGCACGTTTCGAACCCAACCAGGACCGAAGGTGCATTTATGCTGCCTGCTTTTTTTTTATATGGCTCACGGGTGCATCGGGTGTCTCGGCCCGATTCTTCCATCCGCGTAAGGTTTCCCGAAGGCTGAAGAAGGCCAAAGAACAACGTACAAACGCCGTTAAAGACACCGTTCCCTCGCCGCCAGCCAGGACCACTTCCCTTGCCCGATGATGCGTGCCGTATCGTTAATCCGGTTTTGGAACGGTCACGTGTTGCGCCGTGTGGCGGCAGAGTGTTCCCGTGTTGTTGGGTTCGGTTTCGTATGGCTTTCAGGCCCTGGCAACGTGCGGGGCACGTTCGAAATTTGAAGCTCGGAAATGCAGCGGAAGAATGTTGACCATGCACATGAAACCATTCGTGGTCGATTCACGTCGTTGATGATTCACTATCGTTGGAAAATCGCTTGTTTAAATCGCTTTTCATTGCTAAATTTCGTCTATTACGATTATCACATTTTTCATATTTTTATTTTTTATTTTCATGATAAAGTTTCATGATTTATGTACGCTTAGTTTACGTTATGCACCGAGGATTTTTAATGATTCCTTGCTTTTCCATTCCTACATAAAACCCTTCTCAATGTTTGCTTGGTATTTGGTTGGTTTTTGTTTTGTTTAGGCTAGCCTGTTTTGTTCTTGTGTCTGCATGTTTTACTGCATTATAAATATTTCCTCATTGATCTTTCAACAAAACCTAAAAACTGCATCAACCTGAGAGTTGGAGTCGATTGTATTTTCTTTACATTTTACGTAGTCCCTACGTTCTTTTATTTTTACGTAGCGCTCGAAACCTTTTTTAATTTGTAAACTACATCATATAAAACATGAACTTGAAATTTAAATTTTTCAAAGTTCAATTTAAACAGGTTCATCAAACAAAACCATCGATGTTTGACGGACGCTTATTTTGAATCAAACCATTACGGTCGTTGTTGTGAATTCAGAATCGTTTTTTTTTCTGTTCATAAAAACAGTAGTTTGGTAGCTACCCTGACCCTTGGGTCAGTTCTTTTCCATCTAATTATTTTGTGGATTTTATTAAAATCATCTTTATCGCTCAGTCTTGTTCTGACCCTTGCCTTAACGAGTTTCTTATTTATGTGCACCCGTTGCTAAAATGATAGGAAATACATGATGCTGATAGGGTCAGTCGCAGGTTGCGAAGTATAGCCACCCCGATCACCCAACAACAGCTTATCTTCGATGACGTTCCCTCAAAAGCCTCGTTGTTTCCGTTCATTTCGGGTGAAATTGCTTATTTGCCAACATGCGACCAGACTTGTGCAAACTGTACATCCTGTTTGCAAAGTGCTTTTGGCGGTTCCTAAAAATAGAATCATGTAGGGTAGACTCCCACAACTCGTTCAAAGGGGCAAACACAAACCTGTTTATGAAAGGATCAATTGATGGATACCAAAATAGACTATAACGTGTTTCCAACGCGACGTAACGTTCTAGGTGTGTTATTAAGTAAATATTAGCGAACCTAAAAACATACGCTGTTGAATGCACGAATGGCACGCGAGTCAGGTTGAATTTGTTGTTTTTTTTTTTTTAAATTTTTAGCAGTCAAGATCATTTTAGACCGGACATTCGAACTTTGAACATTAGTTACTTTGAAATCTTTCTTCCGGCGCGATCGTACTTTTTATTTTATACGATCATCCGTTCAAACTTTGAGACATTAGTTACTTTGAAATTTTTCTTCCGGCGCGATCGTACTTTTTATTTTATACGATCATCCCTTCAAATTCGTTCATCCGTTCAAACTTTGAGAAATTAGTCACTTTGAAATCCTTCTTCCGGTGGGATCATCTTTTTATTTTTATACGATCATGTTTATCAAATTCGTTCGACAGAACATGTGTCACATAGGAACGCTTGAAAACTAATCTAATTGATGACGGCACGTGCTCCAGCGCTTGGCATTGAGTCAATAAATCGGCATCCGCCAGCCTCCATTGCGTGGTACAGACGAGTGGCAGGTTGACACGGTGCAGAAAAGTGATCTCATGTTTTCAACCTCCACCGCGTTTCAATTCAATTTGTTTTACGTCTTTTTGTCGCAAAAAAAGGCCACTCGCTATGTCGTCTGAATGTTGGAGTCATGATCAGCCGGTCAAGGGTGTAACAGGGTGGTGTAGGGTGTGGTTTTTAGATAATTTAGATAAGTTGAGAATTTCTGATGCTGCGTTTTACCTGAAAAAAGGATTCACCAGCAGATAAACATGATTGGATAAATAAAATTAAACGATCAAATCAGTTAATTAATTATGCCAGGGCAAAGACCAGCTCATAAAACACGTGCTTCGCTTGTGTAGCATGGCGTAACGAAACGATACACACGAACATGACATTTGAAAACGATCATCACCCCTCTCCTCCCCATCGATCTCAAACGGGGAATAGATAGAGTTTTTTTTATTTCTATTTCTTGTTTTCATTACCACGCATCCTTGAGTCTCCTCGTCCGACGATATAAACCGCACATGATCGACCCGCTTCAACCGGTTAGCTGACCCAAAGCTTTTCCAACCTACCCCAACGTGTACGTGTTTGTGGCACGCTTCACTGACACGTTTCAAAGTTGTTTTTTCTTCCTTCCATCACCTAAACGGCCCATAAAGTTCTTCCCTCCGTCACCTGCACCTGAGAAGGGATGCGGAGTTTACGTACGTCGTTTATGATCGAGTTTTATGGCACATCAAATTGGCGAAACCGTCAAACAACGGGAGAATGTTTGCGGCGTGTTTTAAGAAGATCGGGTTAGTTTGGCACGAGCCGTACGATGCGAGTTATATTGCGCACTTTTACGGTAAGAATAAAAATGAAAACGCTCGTTAACAAAGCTGCACTATCGATTATGGTGTTGTGCAGTTTTGGAAATTTAAATCAATTGTCGCAGAAGAAACATTGTACAAAAAAGGAAAAAAATGAAATATAGCTTTAAAATCAATCAGTCAAATTAAACATGTTTAGCGAATCAATCAAGCTAAGTTTACAAATAACATTTTAAATTGACCATTTTCAGTTTAGGGTAGAAATTACGGTCAGTTCAAAGCCATTGACGATTCAAGCCCATTGATGATTATGTGTTAATTTTTTTAATTTAAAATGAAACGTAACCTAAACATTAGCTACAAAAATATTTATTTTTGAGAGTAATAATTTAGATTAAAAAGACCTACAGGATAATTACTTCTTACTGAATTGAACATCATCATAATTGTTCATTCTAAAGATTTTATTTATTGTTTTGAGAGAATAATTATTCTAAAGTACTTCAAAACTAAAGTGTATCATTTACTTTAAGTGATACTGTACGGTTGCTTTACACCGAACAATAAAGGACACCAGATTTAACACTGGAACAAAATGTTTTAAATCTTAATCGCGAATATTGTTTTAAATTTTATCGCTCACCACAATCGGAACGGTACTGTAGTTTTAGTGCAGCACTAGTTGGCTTTTGTTTTGTCTGCAACCCATTTAACGATCCCGGGCCACGTGGAAGGCTGTTGAACTGCGTTGTCTATAAAACACCCGTATCGCTCGCATTTAGATTGACGAGTTGCTGCTGATGGGTCAATCTGTCAATTTCAGTTCGACTCACGTGACCACCTCCCTTGCCTCGAACGGGAGGAGTGGGATTGCGCAAACCAATCGAATCCTCTGTTTCCAACAACCTGTGTGGCAATCGATCCGTTTACGATCGGCGCGAGTCAACCGCGAGTCAACAGTGCAAGTGTTGCACTCGGGTGAGGAAAAAGGGGGGTTTGACGACGACACCGGAAGGAGGCCACAACGTGATGAGTAAATTGAGCTTTATTGCTCTTTCATTGATTTTAATCGACGGTTTGGGGCGAAACATCTCTCCCGATCGAACTTTCAGCTTGACGCTTCGAAGAAGTTGTCAAAGGGCTTCGAGGGATCGCAAATACATTCCGCCACGCCACGAAACGGCCGGGATAGGTTCCGAGCCCTTTTGCTTGTCCCGAGCGTGGTGTCGATGCTGAGATCGTTGATTGTTTCCAGCCAGCCGGGCAAATTGCGACCAATTGGCCATCGCTTGGCAAGATCAATTGGTTAGCGTAAAGCTCCTTGATCTCGAACTCCCTCTCCATTGGGGGGGATGCGCGTGACCAATCGGTTCCTCGGAACTCGGGCCGTTTCCTTGGCAGCACCAGCACAACACAACACACCCCGAGATTGGTCGTCGCAACGGAGAGGGGGCCTCAGTCTAGGAAGTAAACGGCCCGAAAAAAAACCCCTAACCTTCGGGAAAACCCCCCAACCTTGGGTAATCAAAGTTAGGCCGCCATTGTTGAACTGCAGGCTACCGTTCCCTAAACGCGCCAAAAATAAATTTTATTTTTACGTTGCCAATTGTGGCGTCAATTGTGAATGCGAGTGGACCTAACGGAAATGGGCCTAATGGAAATGAGTGTGACTTTTCACCCCGACTCGACATCTCCATTCTATTTAGAGATCGAGACAAGAATCGAAACGCGCCTCCATAATAACGGGTAATAACTCATTTCCGAAATCGTTGCATTGACATCAACGTTTGATGTTTTTAACGATAAATGGTTTTAAAATGCTAGCTATAAATTTGACCTATCAATCACCTTTTAGCACGTGCGCGCAGGTGTCCGCTTCCACGGACACTCCTTGGATGTGGTTTTGTGCTCAATTTCAACTACAAAGAACTCGAAATGCCGCATTTATTAAGCCCCAAAAGCCTTTGAAAGACATCTCATGCCTCTAAACAACGCCAGACGGTCGGGGAGTGGTTTGTTTGCTTCCACGCGAAGCATTTACTTTGGCCATTTTCTTCGCTCGGGCTCGCAATCTCCCCCGGGTTGATTCGGTCTAGCTTCGTCGAATTTTACTTCTCACAAGTTAAGTCATTCTTTGTATTGCGTTCAACTGTGATATTTCCCTGTTTTTTTTTTTTGCGCGATAAAACTTCTACAGTTTCGTCGCCATCGCCATCGAGCCGGGCTGGGCTCGAGTATGTGGCTTTAGTTTATTTGTCGCTTCCCGCAACATGACGGGTGCTGATGCGCTTCGAATCGTTGCCTTCCCAGGGGCGGCCACGGTTGGCGAAATTGACGGTCACGGACGACGACGACGACTACGACGGTCGCGATAATGCTGTCATCCAACCCGATCGCGCCCAACGTTCCGGGGCCGGACGTACGCGTGCTCGATCGAACGGAGCCAGCCTGCTGCGACGCGGAAGGTCGAGCAAGTTGATAAGCGTTTGGAACGAAACCACGTGACTAGAATTTGCAACCGGTTCGATGGTCGATTCTTCTCGCATGATTACGTAAAAGCATGGATTATGTCGTAGTTGGATTATAACAAATTGACCTCAAATTGACCTGATTTTAGTAGGCAGGGTGTTCTGTTAATTTTTTTCAGCATACATTTAGACTATTCTGGACTGTTTCTCATCTTAAAAATATTTGTAACGAAAACCGAAGATAAAGATATATAAACTTTTGCTTGAAATTTTCCTATCCCACACTACTATTTTTTAAATAATGTTGCTCATATGAGACCATGAATTTACAAATTAAAACAATACTTTTATTACTCATTGATTTAGCATTTGAAAAGCATTTCTTAACGATAGCTGCATTTTTCTTTTGCATTACCACAAAGTTAGCTTAATAAATATTACAATAAGTAAGCCATTTTGCAAGTTCAATATGCTGATTAAACCTTATTCTATTGATCCATTGAATTAACAATTGAAAAGAAAAATAAATTGATGTAGTAAAAAGTGTATTGTACAATACTTTTATCAATTTCTAATTAGTTTTTTATTTTATCAGTTTATACATTAGGTTAATCTTATAATATTGCTACACTCCCTAAAAGAGAAACTGGATAAAAACACCAAAATGCAAAAAAAAAACAATTAAGTTATATTCAAAATACAAACAACAGTATACAAACACTGCCAAAATTTTAGTTAAAAATCGAAGAACCAAAAATCTAATTTTCAAAAATTTTCAGGTTTGTTTATTTAGCCTTTTTGAAGTAAAATAAATCTTTTCCTCCTTGTTACCCCCTAAATTTGAAATAGAAAGATCACTTTTGAGGCACATTGCGAAAAATGGGTTCGCCTAATTCCTTAGCGACTCATCTTTCTGTTATCTCCAAGGTTGAAGCAATAAAAATCTGACTCAATGCCAATGGTAAAAATTACCGTACCACGAGGCTGCCGTTTTGTTTCGCCTTAAACTTTTCAAACAGTGATTAGAAACTGACTGTCTGGGCATCTGGCGTGTGTGTGTGTGTGTGTGTGTGTTTGTCCAATGACCAATCCGTGGGACGGGTTCGTCAGCTCGTTATGAGTTATCACGTGCGTGGTTACACTCCCCGACTCCTCCCCGTCACCCGCAAACGTCCCACCCTTTCGCGATGAAACCCTTCCGCTAGCGGCTTATCATCAATGTAGCGATGTGCATGCCACCGCATACTACGTGTCGTATGCACTTGCCCATCGGCCCGAGACCCGTTCGTTATTCCCACCATTCAGGTGCTCCCCGTCGAGGACCGGTACACGGTACGGTTGGAGTAAACATCGGAGTCCAACGAACACCTCCAGACTCCCGCGGGCTCGATTGAGCGATGACGGGCGCCGGCCGACAAATGCTTAATTTATGCGGTATGTGACATTTCCACTTAGTGTCCATTGCAATGTGAACGCAAAGCTATTAAGCGACCAGCTACGTTTTCATCTTGCCTGCCGGGAAGCTTTACCGAGCTGCCCTGAAGGATGAATTCGATTACACACACCTCCACCTCCGCACACACTGGACGGTGTTTTTCCAGTAATATTCGGTAGCGTACGTCTAACGAGGCTCCACTTATCCCGTTTACGATTAATGAACGCTGAATGCAAGTGGTGTCGTTTGTGAAAAGCTTTGCCGGATTCCTTTAGACCAATTATGAACTAGTTTCGTTACGGGCACGTGACGACATTGAGGTTAGGTGAAGCGAATTTCAACACGCTGTGAAATACTCTGGTTGCTTTAACGATCGTTCTTTGCAAGGCGTTGCGAAGCGCCAGGTTGCTTAAACCACAGGTTGTTCATTGGAAGTCCTATTGTGAGTTCTAATTGTCAAATCTCGCAGTCTGAAGTTAGCCAATTCTTGCACAGTTGTTTTGACAACGCGTTAAAAATGGCATTCGTTGATATTTTCCCTCTCCCTCGACCATTGTAAGTTTCCTTCATTCAGCCATATCTTTCGGACTAGCTTTCATAACATCTCCTTTATTTTATTAAAGCACCATCATGGAAAGGTCATCGCGCCGATCAAAGCGATTCGCCATTGCTCCATCAATCAATTTATATCCAAGGCGCAGCATACGTGTGTGAGCGCTTGCGGTTAGAATCGTTCCTCATCGCTGATGATATTGTGAGTTATTGCGACCATTTGTAGCACAAAAACAAACCGACGACCGCCAACTCCAGACACACGAATAAAAAACCGGGCAATCAATTACTAAAGCCCTTGATGGGCGTCTCCAAAAGCGTCTCCGACGCATTTCTCTGGTAGCAAATAATTTTAGAATCGGTGGACGAAAATAAAAAAAAAGATAAATAGATCAAGGTACTTACGACGCCGTTTGTTTGAGCCTCGGAGTGTGTCATTTGGTCTGATCGCGTGCCCGATCGTCCGCCCGATACCGTCCCGAACTGGCCGCAACCCGTTCAAACCCGATCCGACGCCTTTCGAAGGCACAATCATGCTTTTCACCAGAACCGCAGCCCGTTTTTCTGCGGCGCAACGGGATGACGCAACGGCGTCGTCGCGATCTTACTCACGGTCGCACCAATAATTGAGACAAATTAATGTCTCAATGTTGTGTGCGTCTCTTTAGCGGGGGTTTGTTTGGCGGGCGGTTTTGTGCACCGATCCTTCTGGACTAAAGATTCACTATCTGGCAACGGTGCGCCCTCGCTATGGTGGCGGGTCAGGCCGGGTAGGGGAGGGGGGGGGGGGGGATTAATTCTCGTGTTTGCTCTTTTTTGGTGAACCCTGTCCGCCGGTGCTGGCCTGTTTGCGAAGCGCATCATGTTTGCCAAGGGTTACAGTAAGACAACACCCGGACGATTACTCCAACGGCTGGGATGAGGTTATCGGCGCGGAGCCGTTTCGTGCAAACAGTCCAATGAAAGTAATCAGCATTAATTTCAGCCGGGTGTTTGTGCCGAAAAACCAACCGCGTGACTCTCGTGCGCCATGTTTGCGAATCAATATTTATTCGCGGGTCAAAAAGCAATCGCCAAATGGGTAGGAAATGCGTTGCATAACTGTAATATTTGTATTTGGTCTATAAAGTCTACGCAAACTTTGCCTATCTTTTTTTCTATTTCAACCTTTCGTTGAATAATCGATTTCATAGTCATGAAAAGTTACATCTAATATTTGTCGTTTTTAAGGAAATATTTTATGAAGTTGTGTCTAAGAAATGTATATTTCTGTGCTACTTACTGTAGTCATTTTCTTTTAATTATGATGTGGATACAAAATACAAAGTCGATATTCTGAAACAATTTTAATTAACACAAAGAGCAATAAAACTTCTCAGAACTTAACAGGAAACAAGATAGATTGCAAACTGAACTGATAAGTAACGATATCGTAGAATTCTGGTAACTCTAGAAAATGTATGATCAAACCAAGAGATTCTCAACTGTCACCAGAGGAGGATTAAGCGTTCTAGAGGCCCCAAGCAGCCAATTGTTGGAGACCTCAAATACGTACAATACATTTACCTTACTTTTTTTTCTTTTTAAAATTTATAAAACATCTCTTAATGTTAAACCATAAAAAGCAATCAAACTAAGATTTAACTCATTGTTATTTGACTCAAATGTTACTAAAATGTAAATCATCAATAACTTTCCAAGTGAACCCATAATAAAATTTTCTAAAAAAAAAATTATGAATAACAAATTGTCTTACTTTTTTTCAATACTTGTATGTTTGAAAACAAATCAACTAATATTAAATATTATTTCTATATTTCGATATGTGTGGGACACTACTTCTGCTAATCCATGTATTATCCTCAAAAATTTGCCAAACTATGGGAGGCTAACAAGGAAACTATCCCAATTTAACCCTTCTCGTGACGATGATCGTTGGGTTCCGGAAGATTGTTTAAACCTGGACGCGGAAGTCCAGCAGCTCGAATGGTTTTCGGCCAACATAAACAATTTGTCGGAGCTCATACACTTATCAGCAGCTCAAAGCATCATTCTTTAGATAACCGAGTGGAAGATAATTTCAAGCTCCAGATTTATGGCACCCGCTTGGGAAGGAAACAAAAATGAAATCCTCCATAATCATCCTGCTAGTAGCGGATCCATTGATGTATAAGTAATAAAACTACGAGCATTTGCTACGGAATAAAACAAAAAGAGAAGAGAAGGAGGAGTGAGTGGTATCTTGTAGATCTAGAACCGATCAATCATGCACCCTTATCGGTCCCTAACATTTCCCGTGCCGTGCTCCTCTTCGCCAGGCGTGCCATACTCGAACTCTAGCGATGTTCCGATAATTCCGGTTCGGGCTCTCGAAACGGTAGTCCCGTTGGTGGAGATAGCAACAAAAAAACACGCTACCGAAGCTTTTATCGGGCCCGCTGGCTCGTGCCTCGAGTGTTAAATCGGCCGCCCTACTCAAAAGGGCAATGTGCTCGACGTCATCAGTGCGTCGGCATGCAACAGGTGGGCGTTGTGGGCGGGAAGGCTACCCTCTGAAGCATACACCGACTCGAGCACGTGACGCAGGCGATAGGCGATACCTGGTATTTGCAGTCCTGCAGAGGAACGTTTTTCCGGCGATGCTTCGTTCTACCGCTTGTAACATAACTACGCTTTGTTTACGTCCCGTGGGTCGGTTTCTTTGCGTAGCAAATTAGTAGCACCACTTTGTCGGTTCAATTTTCGCGGCGATTTTTTAGCAAATTTACACTTTCGTCGAGCAAATTTGCTCGCGACCAGGGACGACCAAATTAGTGCGATAAAGTCGCACCTTATCGCAGCGTGGGCTAACCGTGGTACGGCATGCGACACCGTCGAAACACGTTTCGCTGCTTCGCCAAACCGGTGAGGTGAGGAAGACAAAATAACATCGAAAATGTAATTGAATTTACTTCCGTAATCCACTGCAAACTCCGCACCCGACCGTCGAGGGTACACAGGATCAGCGCAAATTGATTAGATTCCGCACGAGGAGTCGAGGAGGGTGGCCCTTGATTTTCCGGCTGGTAAAGTTACGCTTACGCGTGGGTTCGTTGCAGCAGAAAACCTGCCTGTAAACACTATGTCATGGGTAGCACGTTTTTCGTCACTTTATCGAAGCATCGTATATTATCCATCACCGACGTAACGTAGCACAACAATATTCAATTGTCGGGGGAAAACAACAATGGTAGCATATATTTGTCAAAAAAAATAAATAAATACAACTCGAGAAGAATCGGCCATCACGGTGACGGCGATAAACGAAATCAATCATCTTCATGCTGACGGTCTCAATTGGTTTGGACGATGGGTTTATTGTGTTAGCGATTGGCCGTAGGCTTGGAGGCGGCATTTATTGTTGTTGTTTTTTTTTGTAACGTACACTATTGTCCGTCGTTCTGAGACGCGAGTGTCAAAAGTGCAGAAGACAGGGCCTGCTTGGACGATGCAAATTTTTTGAACAGACCATCCTGAAGGATGACAGCGTGAATAGATTATTTCAAGGCCGGGAAAAATTTCAGCCGTTCCTTTTTCCATTCAGGTGTATTTGTTCGGCCGTAAATTACTAAACCCAATTAAGTGTGGATTAAAATGATTAACCCCGCTTCACGCTGACAAATAGTCACTGCTCATGGTGGTGTATTTATCTATTTTATTTATGGTTGTCCCTAAAACAAACTAAACGCTTCACGTGCGATGCTGGAAATAGATTAGTTTGTTATCGTTACGTTTTAGGTTCGATAAAGTGTCGATAACGGTTGACCAGAGTAACTTATTTCGAGCCAAATGCCACCCTCATTTCCTGCTAGAGCAAAGGTTCGCCGTGAAAAGTGTGCAAATATGTTGCTCTTCCCGGGCCGGAGACGGCCGTTTCCGGTGCTTCTTAAAACAAAACGCTTAGCCTCTAATCCCAAGCGTGACCATAATCTCGTGTCGCCCTATCGCGTGTTTAGAAAGATAAACATACATTGGGGAATGTGTGCTATTGTGCTCCAGTGAAGTATGAAGTGAAAAAGGGTTCACCTTTGAGGAATTTCCAACTCATTTTACATAACAAAAAACATATTTTAGAACGTTAATTAGACCAGTATAGGTTTCAGAACATGTGACTTTTTGTAACTTAAAATTACAAAATCATGATCAATGATCTTTGTTTCAGCAATCCATGTCGAATAGTTTAACTACTCGAGTTTTTCCTCAATTCAGTTGACAAACTGTTCTTCCATTTAGTAATATTTTAGTTGAAAAGCTTACACTACACAAACACACAATGTTCTTGTTGAAACGATCTCCCAAATTTGGGGTTGCCGATATTATTTTTGTTTATACGATCCACATTGGACACTCTCCCCGTTTGCGCCAGTAAAGATAATCGAGCCGGGTGTTGTTTTTTTAATTTTTATAACATTCGTTCCCGAAAGCGAGAGGTGTTCGAACACTCCCCACCACCACCAACAAGCGTCTCGGTGCTCGCACACCTCCTTTATCAGGTGAACTTACTGATTGTGGTTCCCGCAAGCAGAAGAAACCTCAAACGATGGGAGCCGGGTTGGACGTTAGGGAACTGGAGGGGGCGGTCACTTTTGCGTAACCAAACCAAGAAGAACGCGTGGCGTGGAGGTCGAGGGCGCTAGCGCCGCTATCAGCGGAGAGCGATCAAGTTCGCGGGACCCGACCGGAGGGCACGAGTTTCCTTGCGTCCAGAACCGGCCGTCAGTAGCCGGAACGCGTCGGTGCGAGATCGTAGTGTTTCTTGGGTGCTTGTGCTCGCCACTTGAACACGTTCGGTGCTTCTCCTGGTCGCGGGGTAATCTACAAAGGGGGACCGTTATTG
This sequence comes from Anopheles coustani, assembly GCF_943734705.1. Lineage (NCBI taxonomy): Eukaryota > Metazoa > Arthropoda > Insecta > Diptera > Culicidae > Anopheles > Anopheles coustani. Next base: position 69,335,335 of record NC_071289.1, on the reverse strand, counting down.
AACGTTCCTGCGCCCATTGGGGGAGGGATTCGTTGTGTACACGACTGCAAGCCAGCTCCTTCGTTCACGGTGTGTCTTTCTTCCTCTTTGCAGCGGGTTTCAGCGCGCAACTGCATCATTTCCGCCTAGTGAAAGTGTGTGGTGTGATCGAAAACATTCCCAAGAGGGCGCGAGTGACGGAGAGTGAGCGGTGTGTGTGTGTGTGCTTGTGTCTTTTCGTTCTGTTTCGGTGCTGAAGTGAAGGATCGAGCGACCATCCTGTAGCTGCTCGATCGACGCGACGCCATGAGCCGAAGGGACAACAACGTGAGAAAATTGTCCTTTCTCGGATTCCACACGAAGGAGGTAAGTGCGTAGGAATTAAGCCGCAGACCAGCGTACAATTAAGCCCAACTCGAACTTTATCAACTGGTTTCTTCCAACACGTGTTGCCAGGGGCTGATAATAACTTTCACCTGGATGGCTGGCGACACGAATTGAACGTTGCCCTTTTTTCCCGTCTCTCCTAGATAAATAAACGTACGACACGGAGTAGACAAATCAATTTCTTATCAAAACACCACATGGGACCGGCTTTGGTGCATTCGATAAGACACTTTTCTGGTTAATTTTGGCCAACCGGAAAAAAAATCCCAATGTATTTTTTCGAAAGGTTGAACAGAGCTCTTTAAATAAACCACCGTTTCAACACATCCGTTGGATGAATATACGATAGGTTTCTAACAATCAAAACTGTTCCGTTTTACGCTTAGTCGTTTTATAGCGCGTTTTATAGGAAGAAGTGCAATAAAAGCGCCCCAGTGCACTCGAAACACCCTTATCTTCTAACATCGTCTAATTTTGGAGCATTACACGCCTGTTCAGTTTTCCACTTTTCAGTCTCATGTGAGGCTGTGGGCTTATCGGAGTCTGATAATTCTCCGTCCCCGGGGGGAACCATAAACCATAAAACGCATCGTAATGCTGGCACGCACGATCGTAAGCTTGCCGAAGCGTTAAAGTAAGAGTTATTTCGGTGGCCATCCGATCCGTTTCGTACGAAGATTTATTGTAAATCTCACCGTGCAAATGGCTTGTTAATTATGGTAACACATTGTAAAATGTCTGAGCCGCTGTCTGGACAAGATACTACCCCTTAATGAGTGTCCCCGTGTGCCCGAGATAAGCGGTTCCTCCTTCAGCTGAATGAGTGTCCACCATTCACGCACTGATTTATAACTTCAAGTGATTTTTTTTCCGTAAAACAGAAGCACCAACACCTACGCTTTACGCCACCAACGAACAGGACTGGCTTATCGCTGGCTTAAAATATAGCCGTCATTATCCACTTGGCAGGCTATTGAGCGTTCGATCACCGGAAAATGGTTCGTCATATGACGGTGAATTGCTTAATGACTTCCCGAAAACAAAACGATAGCTTCTGTCGGTAAAATAAACTCCCCCCGGAAGTGATCCGCTGGAAAGGTCAGGATTGTTATCTCACTCCATATAATGCGATAAAAGGGTGGAATAGTAGATGGTTCGTTCGAAATGAAACAGTAAAATGGTTTGTGTATGATAGTGAGTATCGATTGGCTGTTGCTTGTTTTTTTTTCATGCCCCACCTTACGACGCCTCGTGCGCGTCGGAAAATCGATCGAAGGGGCCACCTTCGAGTGGGAATGCACCAACCTCACACTGGGAGGGTGTTGGGCATACAAAAACACGTTTGACTGTATGCAAATAAAGGTACAGGGTGTCTACACATTTAAAACAAAACTGATGTCTCATTTTAAAAATGAAAAATCTTGGCGGATTCATTTTCCATAATTGACAACATTGCACTAGAAAGGTGGGAAATTTTAACTATATTTTAACGATATACACATTTAAAACACCTTTGGTCGTACACCATGTCGTCCGTTTTCCTTCTACCGGATGGAAGGGAGTGAAAAACAAAACGCAAAACCCTGCGGTTCAATTACATCCTCGCACGGACGTCGTGCGGCCGAACGGACACACCCACGTGTTTCCCGGTCGAAGACTTTTGCCGGGTCGTGATTCCGACCGCGACGCCAGTGCCCGACGACGGACCGGCCGTGACGGAAGCGGGACGTCGTGCTAGTCGTGCTCAATTTGCGCCCCCGGGACACGCACCGGTGCGGGAGTAATTGGATACGTCAACCGGTTCCGGACGGCCCTCGAGTGGCCGCGTCAATCCTAATCCGTCGGCGATGTTTGTGTGCACTGGATTGCATGGCAAACAGTTCGGTTGAGTCACATTTTACCGCGAGCCATTCGGTGAAAGTGAGGTTTTTTATGGAAAATCATTTCCTTCGTCGAGTGTCCTTTCTGAGGGTGCGTGTTTTATGAAACGATTGTGAAGTGTGCTCCTTTTTTTCCTGCACGGCAGCAAAATGAGTAGGATAATTCCGCTACTGACACTCAAAGCTAAAGGATTTCTGGTACGTAATGAGCGCTATATACCTATCGCTTTTAAATAAGAATAAAACTCGTTACCTGTTTGTCTTCAACACGTCACACCAATATTGATAAAACATGGGGCGCCTCCATTAATGTTGCAGATCCTCAACCTGTTAGCACAACTTCCTTTTTCCCATCAACAGTTAAAATATCTAAAAACAAAAAAATTTCAAATCATTGATTGAAATTTTTTCAAGCAAATTCGTTGTTTTACAAATCCCTTTAAATTTACAAATTGCAAACTGGAAACACATTTTTTGAAACTTATTTTTCGGCTCGCTTGTCATCAAGCTGCCATTACTCACATTTTGCATGACCTTGGCCGTCAGCTATATCGATCGCAAACAGATAGAATGCACCGTATCTTCCCTTGCTGGCAGAACCTTTCGACAAACGGCAACCGTTTGAAGGGGAAAAAGAGAAAAGGAAATCGATAAAATCGCAACACGGGGAAAACCGAAACGAAAAGCCGGCACGGAGGCAACAGGGAAACCGTTTCTAAATGACAATTTCATTTTTAGATCGTAACCTAGACATCGAGCTGTAGTTATGTTGCGTTCGGAAACTTCCAGCGCTCGTGGCGTGTTCTAAAGTTTTCCAGAGCCGATAAAGAAACCGACCATTGTTTGCGCACCACAACACTTCCTTACCCCGGCTGGACGTTTACTGTATTGTGTCCACCGAGTTTATCCGTGTGTATAGGCATGATTTATTAATTTGTTTCTTAAAATAGATTCCTTTCTTCCGCCCCCCACCCTTGGCTGGTAGAATAAAGCCGTCGAAAACGGGTTTCCGCCGGTCTGGAAATAGGCTTTCTGTTTTACTTCCACCAAGTTTGTTCTTCGCGCATCGCGTGCTATTTTTTCATACCTCGGTGATAAATGATACGTCACAAAGGTAAAGAAATATATCCACTCGATTTGACTGTTGTGTTTGTGGCTGTTTGCTCGCTAATACCTCCCCCCCCCCCCCTCCCTCCTCACTTGGTAGGGGTAGGATGAGGCAATATCTTCATCACAACAACGAAAAACGTTTTTCAATTAGCTAAATTAACATTTCGTGATGCCTTCTCGCACCGTATGTGTGTGTGTGTGTGTACCACGAAAGGTGTCAAACGAACAGGGGGAGCATTTATTGCTGAAAATTCGCCCGATCGCGATCATTTCCGTCCGGAGGTGAACCGGAGTCGGTTGGCTTGGTCCGATCGCGTCGATAGTGAGTTGCCGAAAATAACGGTGAAACCCTAGGAGGCTTTTTTGCGGGAGGGGGTTTATGTTCGGTGCAGTGTGTGGAACTGTTGGCCGCCATAAAAGTTCCAGTAGTGCGTGAAAATGAGTTTCCTTACGATCCCCAGTGTCAGCGATCCGCTCCGTACGTCGATGGAGTCGGTTTTACGGAGATTTTCTCTGATAGTAAGTGAAATTCCATTCTTTAGTTTACTCTTCATAAGTAAGAAAAATGAATACTTGATAAAATGTTTAACCAGGTGGACTTGGTGCCATAACTAACGCCTCTTCAAATGAAAGTCTGAAGGTCAAATGCTCCCTTTTATGCGCCTTTTTGCAAAAAGACCCTTTCATTTCCCTTTCGTAGAGCAAAAACGGAACAGAATGTAATTAGTGTAGTGTCCGTGTACGCCGTGCACATCTTTCCTCTCCATGGTCGCATTCGTTAGACGAGCTCTTGACCGGTGATTTTAATTACCACCGGTCCAGACCGGCGCACGACGTAACTCGGCTGGGCCACATGACGGTTGGGCGAGTCGGGCGTCACCTGCTCGACGAGGAAAACTCATTTATCCGGCCGGTCACGACCACGGGTTGCCGTTCTAAGGCCGGCTTTCTACATTCGGTGCCTGCCTTCTACATTCGATGCCTTGGTGACGTTTCTGTAACGGTGCGTGATTTGCTCGATACGTGATGACGAACGAAAGTCGAAAGGCTAGATATTGTGGCGCCAAAGTGGATGGATGGATGACTTTTTCCACTCACATTTTATTGCTCGCTCTCCTGCAAACGCCGGTGGACGCCAAATGTGCCCGAAAGAAATTGTGACGGTGGTAAACGATTCCTTCCCCTCCTTTACGATCTGCACATCGAGCCCGAGACGCTGGGATGGGCGAAGCAAGGATTGATGGATTATGCCAATAAAGCGTGCACATGTGGCCACACTGTTTCATCAAGCTGAGAGGAAATATATCTACCGTTTTTATTTGACCCGTTAACCGAAATGTGTTGCACCTAATTTATCCTGTCGATCTAATAACAATCAATGTCCTACATTTGTTACGCAACGATGGTAACAGGGAAGCAGTAAAGCACCCGGAGGGGAAAAATTGGACGTTACAATAACCAAAGACCACATGTTCACCCTCAATTTGCATACGATTTGTCGGCCCGCATCACCTTTAATCTGCTCGTTTCGAACGGTTGTTTTCACTGGAACGTCAAAATATATTCCCACCGCTATCAAAATATGATTTTTCCCCGCCCCGCAGTGTGTTTGTGTTTTGTTTTGCCGCCATTTGGCAATGCACACAATAACATCCCCGGGCGGAAGAGAAAAAAAAGGACTCGGGCAAAGTTCATAAGTAACAACAACATCGAACAATAACACCACGAGTGAGTGGACTGGAGCAAAACAAAACCGGATAACGCAATCAACACTCCGGTGGGTCCCGTTCGACCATTGCTGAACGATGGCCATGAGCGTGTGTTTGTGTTTAAAGCACCATATCAGCTGTGCTCGTCGAGTATAGGAAAAAGGACATGTTTTCCCTACCACGGGCGAATGTCGAGCGACTGTGGGAAATCAGATCGCAAAAAAGAAAAAGGAAAAAATCCGAACCAACTTGACCCTTTTTCCCTTTCGGTCGAGTCCCATCCCGTGTTCGCTCGCGCCCACTCACTTTCTCGCGCGCCTTTTTTTCCATCCGCTTTCCTTGACCAACGCCACCGGTCGTGCCATTGCCCCAGTTCTGCTGGGAAACGCATTTTCCCACTCCTATCGCTGCGCCCTCCCGTGGAGGGAGGGGTGTTTGGGGTGGGGGGCATCAACATTGAACTTCGGGAAAAACGTAGCCCAGCACAAACAAATCTGCTGTGGGAAGTTGATAGAAGTGAACGATTTGGGGAGGAATAATACGAACGGAAAACCCCTCTCTGACGTGAGATTTTTGTCTCACCCTTGTGCTCTCTCACAAACACGTGCCTTCGGGGTGAGAATGTTGAGCATCTCACATTTTTCCCACACACCTGGTTCTACTCACTTTCGTCGGGAGGTTTTTTTTACTAAATAGAATCAATGAATGAATATGATGCCTTTCAGTTTCGTAAGACAAAACATCCAAGTAACTGTTGATCCTTTTTTTTTAAAGAAAGAGTATGGGTTTTACTTCAATATATTCTATTTCCGACGGATAATCCCTGTAGAGAACTGAAGATCCCTGTAGAGTAACGCAATGAATGCGCCACCCTTGGTGAGTACTCTTCATGTGCTTTTGCATGCACACGACCATCCTCGTGGCCCAAGTGCCTCTCAAGCTGCCCTGAATGCTCTTATGATTTGCTCCCGATGAGCTGCACGAATCCCATCAAGTGGAGGGCACGCCGGTTTGAAACTGTTGGATTGTCAAAACACGAAATTCGTGCCGCTCACTGGCAACCCCCGGGAAGCTCACGATCCTTCACAGCGGAGCGAACCGAAACACGCCACGAGAGAATCGCTCCCCATCACCCTCTCTCTCTCTCTCTTGTCGTGGAAATCTGGAGCACTTTTTGGCGTAGAAGATTTTCACCGGAAGGAAAATTGACCGATCCGCGTTCAGATGGGCCTGGAAACTCGACGGCAAAACATCGCCCTGCGTCCGCCGCTCGAAGGTCCTTTATTTAACTCCATCGCCCCCTTTGCTATCGATAGCACGTTCGAGGTGTGTGCGCGCGTGTGTATGTGTTTATGCGTGAAAAGCAGAAGTTTCCCGTGGTGCTTGCTGGTCGTCCGGGGCGAAAAGTTTCTCTATAAAATGTGCTACTTGATGTGACTTAATTGCGAATCAAGTAGGCGATACTTTCGGTGTCCGCAGTGAAGTTGTGATTTCGCCAGGGGGAGAAAAGTGGCTCAACAAAGCAGTGCTGTCGATAGAAAAGAAAAACAAAACAAGAAAACCGCTAGAACTCAGCATCCCACGTCGAGATTTTCTTTCACCCCAGAGCGTCAATCGAAAGCGTACAATCGCTTGATTCAGTTAGTTTTAGTTTTCCATTTGTCGCCCAACTTACCCTTGGGAAAACTCGGTCGAATAAGAAGAACTGTGGCTACTTACACCTACTTGGGTGGAGGTTTAGAAGGCGAAAAAACAACTCTCTTACCTATTTGTGATGATCTTAGTGACGTTAGAGTTTCGGCTGAAACGGGCGAGTGACCACGGGATTGCGAATAAACAAAATATTGGCAAACATTTCTATTTTGGCGAAGCTCTAGCAATGGGTTTGCAGCGACGCTGTGCGGGAGCGCACGGGGAGCGTGATTTATTCGTCACCCGGAATACGCCGGATTTGCGCAAATTCCACCCAAGGACCAGCCGGACGGGGTCACGTTTCGATAACTTTCCGTTCTGGACAAAGTTTTCAGTTCAAGTTGTCATGGGGTTAGGGAGCAAAAAATTCGCTTGTGGTGCGATAACAACCGACCGTAATGAGTGCTAACCATTATCAGCAATGCTACAGACGGGATCAGCTGACCAGGTTTGGTGGAATTGTTCGCCCTTTGACCGTTGCCAAATTTTTAACGAACCTGCCATTAAATTTGCGTGCAAATCGTTGCCTATCAAAGCAACCTCATGCAACCTCACTGCTTCCGCGTGCTCTCAATTCGACACGGGCTTTTTGTTTTTGGCACGGACTCCCGAGGTCAGCAGGAGTCGTAAAATGTTTACCCCCTCAAAGTATGTGGTCGCCTTGAGACCAGCCGCGCAAACGATAGCCTCAAGGTGACAAGTTCAATGTTCGCGGATTAAAATCACAGCCAAATTTTATGCCCAGTTTTATGCTGTGGAGCCCAGTGACCCGTTTTTTGTGATGTTGAAGTTCACGGTTTTATGGAGCAGAAGCAAAGGTTTCGAAATATTTGGCCCGTGTCCGGCGATCTTGAAAAACATGTCGATCGATGGGACTCCATTGGACCTTAACAATTAGGAGTTGCTTTAGGGTTTCGGGATTCAAGAAATTTGAAACTTTTAATAATAAGCTGAACATAAAAAGGAATTTAGCTTGAGTTTTGTGACACAATTGTATTACAAAAACAAGTTAAAAACACCTTAAAGCTGACCCTTGGAGCTTAATGAATGCCATAACGGATGATCGAAACATAACAAACAAAATGAAAAAGTTATATTACCTTAAATTGTTTGGAGAAAAAGAGAGAATTAAAAAAATTATATTGAAATATCATGAGTTTAATGGCTCACATGTTCAAAACAAAAATGAAACCAATAATATATTTTCCAAATCTAAAGTGATTAACTTTTTTCAGTTCCAATGTCAATTGACATAGAGTGCCTGATTATTATAAGAAGCATTATTTCAAACAATTAAATAGTGAATTTACAATACGGCACGTGTCGTAAAACTAGAAATAAAAAATGAAATAGAGAATGGGAAAGTAGCATATTGAAGACAATTTTATTGGACAATACAGATTGATATCAATTGGATTTTGAGGAAATACGCTTGGGGAACAACATGAGTGAGGGAAAACATATTAGAGAATCACTCTGGATTATTCGAATCAGTCGAATCGAAATACGACTTTTTGCGTCAAATAAAACTGCAGAGAACTGTGTTTGCGCCAGTGGGTTTTTCATTAGGCGTTTGCAAAATTTGCGCAAAGTTCATCGATTCGCGAGCCGGGCGACGGCGCGTTGGTGGCATAAATGGTCCTGAATGTTTTCGTTTTTTGTTTGTGCGATCGACTGGAAAAAAAACCTGCGACAACATGGAATGGATTAATTTGCATGTTTTTCTCGAACGTTAGCCGGTTCATTTAGCGCTCCCCCGTTAGCCTCGGGCTGGTCGAAAAATGCGTCGCAGAAAAAAATGAACAACAACAGCTTCTGCTTGTGATTAATTATTGGACGCTCGGGCAACCCGAAAGACACTCGAAGCTCCCCGGCCCGGAACGTACCACACCGTAGTTCCGTAACCCTCTCCCCCCGAAGGGGGAACCAGACGGTTCACAAACGACGAATCCCCACGAAAACCCGAATCGAACGACGAAAAGTGTGCCGTGTGTGTGTGAACAAATTAATCGTGGGACCACTCGAGGTGGTTCGGAGATTAGGTGTGTGAATATTGCCGCCCGGTGGCAGACTGCTGGCCATCGAGTGGGGTCGGGTGCGAGTGCACGTCATATTCGATGATAATATTGTTCGAGTGCTGACGAAGACGACGACGACAACGACGGGTCGGTGCTGGCCCACTTGAGCGTGGAGCATCCGGAGATTTCGAAGCGCAAAGTGCAAACAAAAAAGTGCTGAAGTGGCGAGTGTCATAAGAAGGGCGCCGATTTACTTTATGACCCATCCACGTCTCATCGACATCAATCCGGTCGACGGTTTTGATTCGTACTCGAGCAGGGTTTTTTTCTGGACCAGTGGTGCGTTAATTGGTGGCCACCCGCCTAAATCCGCGGACAGCTCAACGGCGGATGCATGCAAGTCGACTGCTCTTCGGTAATGCTCGGCATCGAAGCTCCATCACCCTCATCACATGCTCCATCCTCACCGCCATCGACCTCATCTGCGTCGTCGTCGTGCGCCACCGGATCGGTCCAGTCCACCCGGGCGCCCGTCATCACCACCACCACCACCACAACCATCATCACCGCACTCCATCACAGCCATTCCGACTCGAACTGCCCGCGGCTGTCGCGCTGCTCGACGGTGCGGGTCGGCGTGTCCTCGTGCCACTCGCTCGGCAACGTGCGCCACGCTACGGAGGGTCGCGAGCGGGAACTGAACGCCTCGGGCCAACCGAACCACCGGCGCACCGCGAGCGGCGCGACCACCCGTGGCCTGTTTCGAAAGGTGACGGCGAAAATCATTGAGCGCATCCGCCACTCGCTGGGCGGACGTCGACGAAAGGTTACCACTTCCGTTCCATTCCCATTTCAGTGTTGTTTGTTGACGATCGTTTTCTCACGTTTCGTTGTAAATATTTTCGAGAAACAGTTTTGTCCTTGCATGCAAAAACCCTGTGAATGCAAAACATAACAACATCTTCGGAAAACAATTCGCTGTAAAGTACTGGGCGCCTCCATCGATTACGAATACGAACAACGAAACTCGTTGCAAATCATTTTATTTGAGCGTCTTAACGGCGTATTGTTTTTCACATTAAATATTAACTCAAGGCATTCGGAATCGGTCATGAAAAACAGGACTGTTGTACTGCTGGAAGCACCGCTCGAGGAATTTTACCGCATGTTTACAGCTGCTCCTGAACCACTTGTTTCTTTGCCAGTAGTTGGATGCGTGTAACATGGCTATGGAAACAAGGGAAACACCGGTGCAATAACTGTAAAGCGACCTGCAATCGTTATCGAATGTTCTTGCTATCAAGTCTATTGTTTTTCTTGTAGGAATAAAAAAAATCGTACACACTTGACACGGAACCGCGAGTGAAACCCGTCCGGTGAAGCGATAAATTGCTACTATTGCCTGCTACCAACGATCAAACAAATTGTAGCGATGAGGCAATGGCGTGCCGTGCACCTGTTTGAAGTGCACAAAAGGGCTTTCGTGTGTACGAAAGGGGGTTATATACTTTGGACCAATTTGTTTGTGGCATGCAAATGAAATGAGTCAAACAAATATCAAGGATTAGGCATAATTTACAGAAAATAAACAAACACACACATTTATGTTAACCTTAATTAGTATATTTAAATACTTTTGTTTTAATTTAAATATTCTAATTATTTTGTAATTTTTTTTTTTTTGGTAAACAAAATCTATAGTAAACCTAATCTACAAATTTATGCTGTAATTTACTGCAGTAATATTAATTTAGTATCGAAAATTTCAAAAAGGTTTTTTTTTTATATTTGGACGGCCAGGCCGTATTGTACAAAAAAAAAGTATTTTTATTATATAAACAAATTTGAACTTGCCCAGGGTGAACACTTGTATGGGAAAATTGGAACGAAAGATAAACATGAATGGTTTTAGTTCAACTCGTACAAGAATTTAAGGTCTTATTATTTTTTTAGACCTCAATGAATTTACTGTGCATAGTAGATTAATTTTTATTTCAAAATTTAGGTATGAAAATAATGTTTACTTCTAATTAACCGAACCAGAAATGGGCTCCTTCTGTCGTAATATATTTGAATTATTTTGTGAAACTAATTACGATAATAAAAAGTAGAACACCCCCTCGCCTCTCTTGGCCGTCCATGCACATGCAAAACCTCCCAAAATCTTCGACCGGCTGAATGTCACTGCCATGGTCTTGACCAACGCTTTTGGCACTGATTTTGTCGGAATCGCTAGTTTCGAAGGGTTATTTTTAAACCATAACCTACCAAGCGCCGTACAGCGAGGACGTACCTTGCCGCGGCTCCATTACCGAGCAGCATCGAACCGTTCAGTTAGATACGGCTGTCGGCGTCACTACGATTGATACGAACGGGTTCCATTGGGCGGAATAGCGCAATGACTCGGCGCAACGGTTCGATAGAACGACATCGCGTGACCACGGGCAACTATGTTTCGGAGCGGTTGGATTTGATGATGCTTCACGTCTCCCCCTACTCTTTATGCCCTCGAAATTCCCTCAACGATGGGAATCTCCAAGGCACCGAGGGAAATCGTGTCAACCGTGGGATTCGCTTGTCGGTACTTTTGTTTCGATAAAACATTCAGCTGCGCAACAAGCTGTGAAGAGATGGTTTATTATGGCAATCAGCGATGTGGATAGGGAACTGAGCTATAGGTTCGGATAAATAAAACGGTATTAGCGGTACAAAATTCTACAATCCATAAATACATCGAACAAATCACCAAAGTAGCCTTTGAAGTACTCTATGAACACAAATTGTTGTTCTTAAATTAAAGTTTTTGATTACTCAACCTCAGGCTAGGGAGAACCGATGACGTTTGTGTGTTCTTTGATAACCCCTGTGAATGTGTGTTTCGCTACGCAATCTTGGATCACGCGAGTGACGAAAAAGTGTTGTTGCACCTCCAATAAATGGTTAGAATGAAACTCATGATGGCGTTCTTCAATTTTCTCCACATCTTTCGCAGACGACCAATGACGACCCGAACGAGGTGCACCTGGACGATGAAATCGAGCGCGTCTTCGGCTCGGCCAGCGGCATCGAGAAGGAGCGGTTCGAACTGAACCGGCTCAAGGACGATGTCATCCTGGACAACTCGCCGCTGAAGTACGACGAAGCGCACCGCGTCCCCGACAAAGCCGACAGCAGCCGTCCGGCGCAGCTACCGGGCACCAACCGCCAAATGCACCAGCCGGACGCGGCGTCCAGCGCCAGCAACGTCAGCAATGGGGGCCACGGGGCAAAATCGCCGCCCACCACCACCCCGACCAGCCCGCTCTCGTTCTCGTCCAAGAGCGAGACGACGACGACGGCCAACAATGCCACGCTGGCCGACAACACGTCGAACGATTTCAGCGAAACCGTGCACGACGAGCCGATCGTGGACCAGGGTACGGTCCAGGGCGAACAGTGGGTAAGTGTCAGGACCATTCCTTATCCCCGATAGACATTGTATTTCGACGTCCTCTGTATTGGTCTTCCGCAGGATACGAGCGCCAGAAGGAACGTGCACTTCGACAAGGACAAGAAGGGAGCCCAGATCGAAGGACTGCCGCTAGAGGACACCAACGAGGAACGTCGTCGGCGCACGGAGTGAGTAGGGATGAAAACCCAAAAAAACAGAGTCGGGATTTGTGGTTTCTTAGGATGAACGAGTTACACTTACACACGCCCTCGCGTAAAACTATACAGACCAACTCACCGACAACTTTCTGTTCCAAACACTCTTGTGTTAACCCTTTGCGTTGAGGTATTTCTTAACTTACCATAGATTGTTACCACCAAAGAAATCTCTACTGCGCGAAACCCGCACGAAATACTCGATAAAATTTTATCACAATACTTTGCAGACTAATGTAGGAAACAAATTACTGTTGCTTATATTTCGCAATCATTCTACCCTTTTACACTATGCATTTGCATTATGTACCAAAAAACAAAAACAAGGAAACTGCTTCAAGACAAACCAACTCGAAGCAAAAGGTTAGTGAAGACTATTTCCAAATGGCATGGTACTGAAATTTTCTCCTATTCTCTTTTCTTCTTCACCGATGCATGCATATTTATGCAATTTCTGTTTTTGTTCTAGTTTGCGTTGTAGAAATATCGTATTTTCGTGTACTACTACCTTATTTCAAATAATTTTGTTCGCAGAAGATTTTGGTGGCAAAATTTAAAATTATTTGTTTTTCTCGTGTTTCTTTTGGTGAGTCACTAGAAGTGTACTACAAAAGGTTACGACAGGGTTGCGATATGGATCCAATAGTTTGGAAATTATTATGCAAGAGTTCATAAAACAAATTGTTAATTATACAGCTATGATCATTGCTTTTTTATAGTCTGCGTAAATTGTCTATTTTATGAATTCACACATTGATAAAAGCAATGTGCTTATATTGCCGAAATCAAACCGGGATTGCAACGCTTATCTTTCTTCTGTCTGCTTCTAAATTTCTCCCATGTAATTAATCACAAGCAGTTGTAATTTAATCAGTTGAGCTGGAAAGGAAACTTAGGAATGTTATGGACTAATATTTAACGTACATTGTGGTGTCGTAGATGCGAAATTATGAAACCATACTAGTAGCTAGGTTTCAAATCGTCTACTGCCTCGCTCCGGGTTTCATCTCGATAGAAAGCTTAGAGCACACATCAAAGAGTCTTGGAACTCTATGTTTGGCATTGAGCCCAACTGAGTCCACCGTAACTGGCGTAGCTTATACGTAGCTAAATTTATAATGTAAGATGATTATTTACATCTCTCCTTGTGTGTTTTGCTCGTAGTCATAGTTGTGCTCGGGGTGTTTGAAATTCAGTAGGGGTTTTACGCTTACGCCCTGTGTAGAACAGTAAAGATTGGCAAATGTTCATTTTTTATATCCTTTTTAACCATTTTGTATTGTAATTAATGCTTACCAAAAACTGAGTTTCTATTAATCCTATCCATGAAAATGCTCAATGCCCTTTTTGGATTCTACTTCGGATTTCTATCCCTAGATACTTATTTGGTTTGTAGCCTAAATGTTGATATTCTTTGTATCCTTGTCAACAATTTTGTATTTTTATTATTGCTTACCAATGATGAGTTTCTATCAATCCTATCCCTGAAAATGCTTTACGCATTTTTGGATTTGAATTCGCATTTCTATCTCTAGATACGTCATACTCGGTTCTTGTCGTGGTAATAAGAGAGCAAGTTTTATTTCTAACCTTACCAAGGCAGCGCCATGTACTTAAAATACGGTATATAGTTTTGTCGCCCGTTTATATACGAGAGTCTTGTGACCGAGGTCCAATCTAAAACTGTAGGTTGAACTTTTTAGATCCAAAAATCTGTAGATTGAAGAGTGTCTATTCTAGTCCATTATCCACTGGATGATGGATACTTTACTGTATTGATAAAGACGTTGTGCTTCGAAATATTGGAGTGTTCAGTGGTACGAAAGACACTATTCCTCGCACGTACCAACGATCTCCACATTTGAAAACCATACCTCCACCGCTGTCACCTTTACACGCACTCACATTACGGCTGCCTTCACGACAGCCATTTGCAGGCGTTTCGGATCACCAAAACCGATCAGCCACCAGCGATCTATTCGTCCCAGCGATCGACTCCAGACTGGAATCCATATTCCACAGACATACCGGTTGCACGAAATCTGTCATCGTAATGTTGGTCGTAATTATATCGTTACAGATCGATTCCCTACACGAAATATTGGATGTGGAATCACTTTTGAAACCCTTGTTCCCTTCTATATGATTATTTGGGTAACGTTCTATTGGGGTTATACTAAGTTTATCGACTATATAAAAGACAAATGAAAGAATTTTGATCTAGATTTCCCAAGTTTGAAAGCAACGTTTCTTACATATAAGAATTATGTTACTATCAATGATAGAGCCTCCACAAACGTATTTGAGTGTTTCATCAATCTGATGATAGATTGCAGCATGCCAAAGCCAATACCCTATCTTTGTTTCTGGGAAGAACAGAAGGGTTTGGGTAAAGTAACGCTTGTATGCAAGGAATTGGGTCATATTCTTCTCGTGACTAATTTAAAGCAATTGTTTATCTTTAATTGTACAGATGATAATGATTGTTGTATGATCGAAAAAGTGTGAGACGTAGCTCCTTTAAGGGAACCCATTGTTTTCTGTTTGGGTGATTTCTATTTTAATACCTTTCCGGGGTTCTCTTCCTTCTCTATCTTTAACGATTAATTTTTATTGCTTTTTACTCTGATTTACCAAATGTGACTCGTGACAAGACAAGCAATGGTGTTGTACACACGAATACGTTATTCTACCTCACTTGTTTCTTCTTGACCCCTTCATTTTGTACAATATTGCCAAATCTTAATATTTTTGTCACTTTTCATATTTTACTGACAACCATTTTTAATGTAATAAATTATCCTCTCCAGAAGTTCCTAAGAAGTTCAAATTTTGAATAGCTCCTTCTTTCTGACAAATGTTATAAAGAAATATAAATACTTCATTGCAATTCAAAATTTTTTCTAGCACATTAAAGCCATTGACCAAAGCAACAGAGGTGGAACGAACTATAGTAGAGAAAAAAGAACAGATTAAAATTATCAAGGCTTCAGAAATCAAATTGAGTACCTGATAAAGATGAGCACAATTTGCAAAGAAACAAAATAAAAATGACACCTAAAGTACCACCTAGGTTTCCCATTGAGTAAGAATTAAAAAATAAAGAACAATAAAAAATGCTACATTGAATTGGATATTGAAAAAAAGTTTAAAAATTATTTAATATCTTACAGTCAATTCGTTTTTCGAATTGGATTATAAAGAAAGAAAGGGAACAATTACTAACACAATTGTTAAGCTAATATAATTTCACTAATTACTTTCATCTAAAAAGGTACTCAAATTGAGCTAGGTACAAATTACCCTCAGTAAAAGTAACACTACCCATACAAGTTTAGGAAATAAGAAAGTAACATTTAATTTACCGACAATGCTAAAAACCCCTATCATAGGCATTTTAAATCATTTTAAGGGAGCCTCAAAATTTCCACAGTATCAGGGTTTCCATACTAATGAAGAAGAGAGTTGAGCGAAAGATTCACATCAATGTCAGAAATCTAAAGTGGAGATCTACTATTTCCATCAAATAATTTCCAACTTAATCATAAAACGCATCTTCCCATCGCAAAACTAAACTTTGAATTTAGCTAAAGTGTATTATAATTTAATTTCTGTAACTCATTTGATCAAACTTTCGTCGTGTTTTCATATGCTACACAAAATGAAAATTCACTAATGGGAATATATGTATTTTTACGGATCTTTTTCTAATATACATTTAAAAGCGAAAGTTATTGTGGTACAATTTAAACTGAATTAATGAGAGTGTTAGCGCTGCCAGGAAAGTTTAAACATATTATCAAAGAAGGCTGAGTAAATAAGATAGAATAGGTCAGCCAAGAAATAAGTTGAGTTGCAATGAAGACTTTGAGAGAGGAGGTTGGAATAGTATTTTTTTTAGTTCTTTGATGGTTTTGATGGTTTTGATGGTTTAATGGTTTGATGGTTTGATGAAGGCTTGAAGGTTTGAAGGTTGATGTGAAATATAGCTACCATTTGAACTATCTACTAAAAACAGCTATTTCGTTATTTTCGAGATAACATTCTAAAAAAAATAACTAGGAATTATTCTCAAAAATAATTCACAAATCTTCTCGAAGAGTTTTCGTCCCGAAAAAGTAGTGAACCTCTTCACAAGTGAAAATCAAAGACGAGTGAAGTGGTGAGCTAAAGAAAGGCAACTCCGCCATTGACATTGGACAGTGAGTGTTAAAAGAACCAAACCACGTAAATTTGTGCTAACGCTGAGAAAAGATACGATGAACGTATAGAAAGAGAGTGACAGTGCAAAAAAGAGACGTGTGTGAAGTTTGAAACACTAACCAAAAAGTCAGTGAGTGTGTGATCAAAAAAGACAATGGAGCAGTCGGTGAAAAGCGGAGATGATTCTCCGGACAAGAAAGCCGTGCTGAAAAAAGCGAAGAAGCGTTTAGAGTTCCGTAAGGAAATTGAAGATAGCGATTCTGGAGAAGGAACATCCCGGCGGATAACGCGCGGAATGAAGAAATTAGAAGAAGAAAAACAATATGTGAAATCATCTTCGGACAGTGAAAGTTCTTCTAGCGAAGAAGAAGAAGAAATCATGGACGAATTGCCAACCAAAGCTCAGCGTCGTACTCGGCTCGGAATTTCCCAAAAATTGCCGGTCTTCAATGGCAAACCCGAAGATTGGCCGCACTTCTACGGATCTTATACAGCCTCGAATAAAGCTTGCGGATTCACCAACAACGAAAATCTTGTTCGATTACAAGAATCTATTAAAGGTCCGGCATATGAGCTTGTACGCGGAAAATTAATAAGACCAGATTCAGTGCCACACGCAATCGAAAAGTTACGTCAGGTGTATGGGAGGCCGGAACTTATTTTGAACAACTTATTGAAAAAAGTGCGCGACGTTAAGGCTCCAAAGGCGACGGAAATGACCAGCTTCCTGCCTTTCAGCATCGCGGTCGAAGAGCTCTGCGAACATCTTGAGGCAGCGCGGTTAAAATACCATCTTTATAACCCACTACTCATGCAAGAGTTAGTAGACAAACTCCCAGATACTGACAAGCGAGCCTGGTCGCGTTACAAAAGAGGTCAGCATTCGGTATCATTGCGGACATTGACGGATTTTTTAAATGAAATAGTCTCGGAAGTGTTAGATAGCACCGTTGAAATACACGAATACTTGGCGGAGCATGCTAAGTCGAAAGATTCGCGTAAAAAGGAAGCAGTTACACATCATACAGTCCAGAAAGAGAAAAAAGGATGTTTTGCGTGTAATAGAACCGAGCATCGCCTACGTAATTGTACGTCATTTAATGAATGGCCCGTGAAGAAAAGACAGGAGCTTGCTACAAGATTCAAATTATGTGAGCAATGCCTCAACGCTCACAATGGATCATGCTTTAGACCCACAAAATGCAACGTCGATGGTTGTATTAAAAAGAATCATCCTCTGCTACACGAACATGCGCAATATGCAGCAGTGAACGTATTCAGTGCTCATGTTGGTACGGGCGACAGTATGTTATTTCGTGTAGTACCTGTGGACATTCATCATGATGGTCGAAAACTAACGGTACTAGCCTTTTTGGATGAAGGTGCAGCTATAACGTTAGTCGAACGTCAATTAGCGGATCGTCTCGGGGCAACCGGAGTACCAGAGAAACTGACATTAACATGGACTGCTGGGATCGAACGTGTAGAAAAAGGGTCTCAGAAGCTGAATCTCACCATATCATCAAAGGACTCTACAGACCGACAGCTATTGAAAAATGTTCATACCGTAGAAAAGTTGGAGCTGCCGAATCAACGCCTGGATCCAAGAAAATTAAAAGAACGGTACGACTATCTGAAAAACATTCCTTTGGAATCCTACAAAGGACGACCCGAGATGTTGATAGGATTGAACAACATCGACATGTTCACTCCGTTAGATGTAGTTTCTGGAGCAGAAAATGATCCAATAGCCGTCAAGACAAAGATTGGTTGGGCAGTTTATGGCTACACAAAATCCGGCACCACAAATACCAACCATATAGGGTTTCATCAACGAGTGACAAACGAAGATCTGCACGAACTCATTAAAGAACAACACCAGTTAGAAGAGTCCGTCATCTCGATTCCGAATGATTCTGCCGAAAATAAAAGAGCTAAAAGAATCATGGAAGAAACTAAGAAACGAGTAGGCGATCGGTTCGAAACAGGGCTTTTGTGGAAAGAAAATGGAAGAAAGTTTCCTGAGAGCTACTCCATGGCAACGAAGAGATTCAGACAACTTGAATCGAAATTGAAGAAAAGACCTGAATTGATGAACAACCTATGCCAACAAATCGAAGACTACCAGAAAAAGGGCTACGCGCATATGATCATGCAAGAAGAATTGCAAAAAACAGATTCAAGTGCTATGGAAAAGATTAAAAAGCAAAGCACAGTGTACATATATTCTCCAATATTAGACGACCAAAGAGTAATGCGAATGGATACCAGATTGACCAACAACCCCGATCTTCCATTCGATCAACGGTACCCAATTATAATGGCAAGACAACATAACATCACAAAGAAAATCGTTGAACATTATCATGAAGTCTATGGTCATGCTAATAGTGAGACAGTTTTCAACGAGATACAACAACGATTTAAGATCCCGAAACTTCGAGCAACAATTAAAACGGTTTGCCGTCAGTGCAATTGGTGCAAAGTGTATAAGTGCAAGCCCAACACTCCAAGGATGGCACCTTTACCTGTGGAGAGGACGTCACCAAATCTTCGTCCTTTCAGCGCAGTTGGCATCGATTACTTTGGACCACTAGAAGTTACAGTTGGACGGCGAAAGGAAAAACGGTGGGTTGCTTTGTTCACCTGTTTGGCTGTGAGAGCGATACATCTCGAGGTAGTTCACAGTCTGTCAACTCAGTCGTGTTTGATGGCGATTAGACGTTTTGAAAGCAAGTTTGGAAAGGCGAACGATATCTACTCGGATAATGCAACATGTTTCAAAGCGGCTCACAAGGAACTTCAACAGATGAAACGGGTGTTCTACGAGTGTGCCGAAAAAGTGACCTCAACTTCAACATCCTGGCATTTTAATCCACCAGGAACTCCACATATGGGCGGCGTTTGGGAGAGAATGGTGCGTTCGGTGAAAGAAGCGATGCGAGTCCTTAATGACAACAGAACACTGACAGACGAAATATTAGTAACCACTTTGGCGGAGGCTTGCGAAATGATAAACTCGCGACCATTAACATATGTCGCTGAAGATTCATCAGAACCAATAGCGCTTACTCCGAATCAATTCCTAAGGGTACCAGGGGCATACACTGCAACTTGTGAACCATACGATTTAGCCAAGGGACTTAGGAACCAATTTAAAAGGTCGCAATATTTAGCAGATAGAATGTGGGAGCGTTGGATAAAGGAATATCTGACATCTTTGAACCAGAGAGGTAAATGGCTCAAGGACCAAAAAGATTTGGAAATCGGAGATCTAGTTTTTGTCGTTGAAGGAAAAACTAGAAATGAATGGATGAGAGGGAAAGTAGTAAATGTTATAAAAGGTAAAGACAAAAGGGTTAGACAAGCGGATGTAGAGCTAGCGAATAAGAAAATCGTAAGACGAGCAGCCATCCATCTGGCAACGTTGGAGATTTCGTAAGTCTTCGTTAGAACCCGAGAGACGTTACGGGAGGGGGTGTTAGCGCTGCCAGGAAAGTTTAAACATATTATCAAAGAAGGCTGAGTAAATAAGATAGAATAGGTCAGCCAAGAAATAAGTTGAGTTGCAATGAAGACTTTGAGAGAGGAGGTTGGAATAGTCTTTTTTTTAGTTCTTTGATGGTTTTGATGGTTTTGATGGTTTAATGGTTTGATGGTTTGATGAAGGCTTGAAGGTTTGAAGGTTGATGTGAAATATAGCTACCATTTGAACTATCTACTAAAAACAGCTATTTCGTTATTTTCGAGATAACAGAGAGTGTAGTGGCAAATTTTTGCTGTATCATATATTTTTTTTTATTTGTTAAAAATTTAGGAATTTCTGTCCCACGCGTTTGATAATTTGTTTAAAAGCGGCGCGCACTTTAAGAATTTCACAAAAGCCTGGGCTATGCGAGTAGCATGATACGCTTCTTCTATTATTAGGGTTTACTACCCATTTGAGCCGGAACTCGTCCGGAAACGTACGGGAAGCAATTTGTCTCCGTCGAAGCGCAGTAGAAAGATTAATTGGAATTTTCCTCCCCTCCCCTTTCCTGCACCCCCGAAAAACAGGCGCCACCATCCGCATAAGTCGCGCAAGTTCTCGCTGCAGGAATACCATCCGGAATGGCGGCGACAGAGCGGAACCGAGGGCGGGCCAACGGGGCGCCGGATCTCGGTGCAACCGGAAGATGCGACCCTGCAGGAGGCCGACATCGACGAGCTGACGTCGCACCGTTCGGACGATCCGCGGGCCCTGCGCCGCCACAAGGTGAGCGCCCAGTCCGTCACGTCGATGGTGAACATCAACCGGAAGGAGGCTGGCGCACCGCCCCTCCAGCAGCTGCTGCCCCTGGGCAAGTACAAGAAGCTGTACGATCACAGCCCGCACGAGGTGTTCGTGCAGCTGGACGAGCTGACGGGCACCGGCGAGGACCGGGAGTGGAAGGAGACGGCCCGCTGGATCAAGTACGAGGAGGACGTGGAGGAGGGCGCCGATCGGTGGGGCCGGCCGCACGTGGCCTCCCTGTCGTTCCACTCGCTGCTGAACCTTCGGCGCTGCCTCGAAACGGGCGTCGTGCTGATGGACCTGGAGGAGAAGGACCTTCCGTCGGTGGCCTATCGCGTCGTCGAGCAGGTACGGAACCCGTGTGCCCTCGCCGGAGTGGGCTTACTAATTCACACCCCCTCCTCCCCTGCAGATGGTCATCGACGAGCTGATCCACGAGGACGATAAACCGGTCATCATGAGGGCACTGCTGCTACGCCATCGACATGTGAACGAGAGCTCGCACGGTGGCTTCTCCTTCGGGCCGAAGCGAAAGTACAGCAGCTACACGAGCCTGCAGGTGAGTGACCGTCCCTCGACCCCGCGACCCGCGACTGTGTACAGCCACACACATCCATTCACACCATGGTTCACCGTAGTGTTATTAGTATATCCATCGTACTTTGCACCGAACAACTCATCACTAATTAACAACGGTATCCTCACTTCCATCTCCTAACCATCGTATAGGGACCACACATTCACACATACACACATACAAATAAACACACACCCATATACGTAAATACATCGCCGGAAAGGCAGAAGGAACGAAAGGTGGCCTGCCTTATTTATGGACGGAACAATATACCTGATTGATGGGTGTCGTCCTTGGGCAGTTCGTGTGTGCCAAAGGACGCCTGAAGCCATTAGATGCGATTAAGTTAATTGAATCGTTTTAAGCCATCTACTCAGTTCGGCTCAATCAAACCAAACCGTCCTTTAGGACCCTTACTTTGTTTCTTTTCCCTTCCAAATTCAGCGCCGTGCCACACTCTCTTTCCTTCTCGAGGTTCTCATTTGGTTTTTCTTTTAAATATTATTTCCATCTTTGGTTTTTCTTCTTCATTTGTATACTTTTAGAATCTAGCATTTCGTTTAACTGATCGTAGCATGGAACACTTGGTGTTTATCGATGACACTGACACTGAAACTAACACTAACACTAGCCGATTGGTAATCAATAGAACAAGCCCATATGAACAGCAAAAAACCGCCTGTTCGATTTTACTTTATCTGAAAATTATCTGTAAATACGTTCTCATGTCATACACCAACACATTAGGGCGCGCTTATCAGTGTTTCATCAACGCTTAGTGGGTGGAAAATATATGTGCAAGGTGCAACGAGGAGTGTTTTTGGACGAGGCTGGACGATAACATAATGGTGAAAAGCGGAAAGCCTTACCTTTTTTTTAATTGTGGACTGATTGGTCACCATTTTAGATATTTAATAAAATCATAGATCAAGCTTTTCTGATTGATTTGAAATTAAAATGGAAACTGAGATTCACAGGTTTTAAATTTGATAGATTTATTCCAGTTCAGAGCTCGACAAGCTACGATCGTAATCAATGTTCAATTTATTTAATAATTTTTGAATTGTTTATTTTCAAAAAAAATTTTAAAGTTTTTGATAATTTACCACAACATTACTCACAAAAGTAGGGAAATTTGTTATGTTATTTTTCTCGAAAATGCTGTGCTTTACCGGAAAAAGGATCTCCAGTTCATTACGCATTTAAAAGTTGTATCATAAAAAAGGGCACGGCTTTCCGTTTTAGGAACTTGTCCTGTGGACCTGCGTGTCCTTAAATGTGTGTCTGATTGTTGTGTGATCGGGTGAGCCTGTATGTGTCCCCAAATTGTTTTCCACCCCACTATGGCAGGGAAAATTGTGTTCACTCGCTCCATCTGTAGTGGCGCAGTTCGTCCCATCTGTCATTAGTGTTGCTCGTGCGCACATACACACACATACAGAAACACCCTGCCATCCTTCCACCGTCGCCGTAGTGTGTACTTTCACCCACCAGAAACACCTTTTGGAACAGCAGAACAGGACCGTTATGCCGGCGGGTTCGACCCCAACGGATCGTTTTCAACCGTGTTGTGTGTTTGTTTCGATTTCGTTTCTCCCTATCTACATCTGTGTATTTTTCTCTCTCGATCGATCGAATCGAAAATCCTTATGACCCGCTCCCAAAGTCTCTGTCCATGCGGGCCGAGGACGGTGGCAATGGGGAGGTGATCGTGGGTGTGCGACGATTGAACTCCTTCATAAGCCCCACCCAGAGCTACACGCTCAGCCCACCTTCGCTCCATCCGAACTCGGTGTACGGCCAGAGCCCGAACCTGTCCTCCCGGGCGCAGGGATCCGTACCGACGCCGCAGCAGGACCAACGCCACCAGCGTCAGCACACCGCCTCCAACGGCAAGCGCTCCGTCAGCCAGGACACTAGTAGTAGTGGTGCGACGGGCGCGACGGCAGCAGGAGCACCGGCGGCGGCGGCGGCAGCAGCACCGGTGACCCTAACCACGGTCGCCAGTGCCGTTGGTATGCGACGAAATAACTCACCTTTATCGCTGACAGTTGTAAATCAATTAATATATCGAACTGATTTAAGCAACTTCCACCGGCTGTGTTCTTCCTCCCACCAAACGACGCACACACACACATACCCACGCTTTACAGTAAAAATTGACACAGGCTCCCCTACAAGCTCCACTTCCTTCTTATAATTCCCCTTCAACACAAACACGCGACCCTGGCAAGATCCTTTTAAGCTAGTTTAAGTCACCTTTGTTGCGGCGCGGGAACAAAGTGTTTAGGACCCCTTATTTTCCCGTGCGCCACTTCGCCCGTTCCGCTTGTTTTGGCATGTTTACTGGACATGTTTCTGTTTTGGCTGTTGTTAGCTACGTTTGAGCTGTTAGTGATTTTCTTTTGTTTTTGTTTTCTTATTTAATAGTTGTAGGTTTTTTTTTCTGTTTTTAGTTCCATGTTTGAAGATGTAGGGTTTACTAGATAGTTGTTTAGTCTTTTTCCCTTTTTCCAGATTTCTTTACTTTTTTAAATTCATCCCTAGTCTAGTATTGTAAAAATGTTGAATTTTAACACACTTATTTTTTAAATACTAGTAGCGTTTTAGATTTGTTTGTAGTTTTTTTGTTGTTTTTTTTTATCCTGTTGTCACTTTTATATTGGAGTTACATCACTACTTATGAAATTGTTTTAAATTTAACATTTGGAATTTTCTCTTTTACGCCAAATATGTTTTCTTTTAAATTACTTTTCATTTTGGTTTATTTATTCGCTGCTTGTATAATATTTAAAAAGTGTGTATTGCATGTTTGTAGCTTGTGTAAATAGGTGTTTTTAATGTATTTATAATTATAACAGCTTCTGGTGTGGTTTTGCCAATTCTAACCCTAACTCTACTTTGTAAGCTTTTACCTAGTGTCCTCGTAGAACTTTTCCTGCGACGAACTTTTGCTCGTTCGTGGCGTTTATTCCTGCGGTTCTAAAATAGATCGTCCTAATGTGTGTTTTTTCGCTCTCTCTTTGACGCGACCGCTCCCCGCGGATGCAGAGCGTGGACGATAAGAAGCCGCGCATCGTGCCGTCGCCAGAAATCAATGGTCATGGCGGGCACGGTGAGACGCGCATCAACATCAACGAGGAAACGTACACCGCCACGTCGTCGCAGGAGGACATCAAGATGCGCACGCAGAAGGAATCGATCCTGAAGCGCATCCCCGAGGGGGCCGAAGCGACGACGGTCCTGGTCGGTGCGGTCGACTTCCTCGAGCAACCGACGATCGCGTTCGTGCGGCTGGCCGAGGGCATCCCGATGCCGAGCATCACCGAGGTACCGATCCCGGTGCGCTTCCTGTTCATCCTGCTCGGCCCGCAGAAGACGGAGCTGGACTACCACGAGGTGGGCCGCTCGATCGCGACGCTCATGTCGAACGAGCACTTCCACGACATCGCGTACCGGGCGGACGACCGGCGGGAGCTGCTGTCGGCCATCAACGAGTTTCTGGACGACTCGATCGTGCTCCCGCCGGGCAAGTGGGAACGCCAGGCGCTGCTCCCGTTCGAGGAGCTGAAGGCGAAGAGCGACATGATCCGGTTGCGCAAGAAGAAAGCGCTCGATGCGAAGCTGAAGAGCAAGCAGTCGGTGGAGGTGCACCTGACGGGCGACGAGGAGAAGAAGCTGCTGGCCGCGGCCGCCGACGCTGAAACCGGCGCTGGTGGTGGTGGTGGCAAGAAGCCGAAGAAAAACCCGCTGGAAAAGACCAATCGATGGTGGGGTGGGTTGATCAACGACATCAAGCGCCGGTATCCGATGTACAAGAGCGACATCATGGACGGGCTCAACACGGAAACGCTGGCGGCCACGATCTTCATGTACTTTGCCGCCCTCTCGACGGCGATCACCTTCGGTGGGTTGTCATCGGACAAGACCCACAACCTGATCGGCATTTCCGAAACGCTCGTATCGGCGTCCTTCGTCGGGCTGGTGTTTCACCTGCTGGCCGGCCAACCGTTGGTAATTATCGGCACGACCGGTCCGCTGCTGCTCTTCGACGAGGCCCTCAACCAGTTCTGCATCGCGAACAACTTCAGCTTCCTGACGGTGCGCGTCTACGTCGGCTGCTGGCTGGCCGTGATCGCGCTGGTCGTGTCCGCCTTCGAGGGAAGCGTGTACGTGCGGCTGTTCACCCGCTTCACGCAGGAGATCTTCTCGGCGCTGATCACACTGATCTACATCGTCGAAACCGCCATGAAGCTGATCTCGGTGTACGCACGCCATCCGCTGCTGGAGGAGTATCTCTACAAGAACGTCACCGTGGCGCCGGCGCCGTTTGTGGCCGATGGTAACGATACGACGTCCACCACCGCCTCCGATGGGCTGCTCGCGGAAAGTCTCACGGCGGTTGTGAACGGAACGCTCGGAGTGGCCGCCGACGCCACGTTGCTCCTACCGGAGGACAGCATTGGCCCGATCAACCGCCCCAATACGGCCCTGTTCTGCACGATCCTCACCCTCGGCACGTTCTCGCTGGCGTATTACCTGAAGATGTTCCGCAACTCGCACTTCCTCGGCCGTAACGCGCGCCGAGCGCTCGGAGACTTCGGCGTACCGATCTCGATCGCGCTGTTCGTGGCGGTGGACTTTATGCTGCCGCAGGTGTTCACGGAGAAGCTGAGCGTACCGGAGGGCCTTTCGCCGAGCGACGAAACCCGGCGCGGTTGGCTTATTCCGCTCGGTGGGGTGCCCAGCTGGTTGCCGTTCGTGGCCGGCGTGCCCGCCCTGCTGGTGTACATCCTGATCTTCATGGAGACGCACATCTCGGAGCTGATCGTGGACAAACCGGAGCGTGGCCTCAAGAAGGGCTCCGGGCTGCACATGGACATTGTGCTGCTGTGCTTCCTCAACGTGGTGTGCGGGTTCTTCGGAATGCCGTGGCACTGTGCCGCAACCGTGCGCTCGGTCACGCACGTATCCGCCGTTACAATCATGTCAAGGTGCGTGAGGGACGGATTCGAATGCTTTGCTACAATGTTAACCAAATTTTTGTTTGTTTCAACGTAGAAACCACGCTCCCGGAGATGCGCCGCACATTGCCGACGTCAAGGAGCAGAGAATATCGGGCTTCTTCGTGTCACTGATGGTCGGACTATCGGTGACGATGGCTCCAATCCTGCGCCTGATCCCCATGTCGGTTCTATTCGGTGTGTTCCTCTACATGGGTATCGCGTCCATGAGTGGAGTGCAGTTCTTCGAACGGTATGTACCCCACTCCGTCCCGGAACTTACGCCTCCCAGTGCCCGAAATTTGCTCACTTTCCTTGCCTTTCCGAACAGATTGCGGCTGTACCTGATGCCCGTGAAGCACCACCCACAAGTGCCATTCGTGCGGCGTGTACCGACGTGGAAGATGCATATCTTCACCTTGGTACAGGTGTTGGCCCTCGCCATGCTGTGGGCGGTCAAGTCGTCGCCGTTCTCGCTAGCGTTCCCCTTCTTCCTGATCTTGATGGTGCCGATACGGAAGCAGATGGAGAAGCTGTTCTCCCCGCTGGAGCTGCGAGCGGTAAGTTCGGGCCGATAAAAGTGGCCCGTTTCTCAAAGTTCGCCCGAGATACTCAATGTTCCCCCATCTACTTTCCAGCTCGACGGAAGCCAACCGAACGAGGGTGCAGAAGATGAACCTGATTTCTACGAACAAGCATCGATCCCTGCCTAAGAACAATGTAGATGATCCCCCCCTATAGGCAGCTTGTTTCATTTTGTTTTTAATTGTTTTAATTGTTTGTAACGGAACCCAGCGCAGGCGGCGGTTATAAGACTTACAACACATTACTTTCATCGATCATGTCCCGTGAATCGTCCTCCCCCAGGGGATCGGGAAAAGATTTTCTATTTTCCTCGAAAAGATTTCGTTAGAATGTTGCGTCATCAACCAGAAACTCGTAAACGAGATATATTTATAACAGCAGGGACCTAACGAACAACTGCAAGCATGACAACTGCAGATGCTTGTGCCATGAATTTATCCAAGCAACAACAAGGCAAACAAAACCACGATAATCAAAATGACCCTCACCCGTTCCAGCGTCGAGCATTTCCTGAAGGTTCTATCCACTTGCACATCAGCTCCTATCCTGCAGGATATTTGAAATTATTAGGAATAATGTAGGCACCGCAACTAGGATCACGAAATTCGAAACTTTTTCACTACAATATGAAACTACCTTTACAGGAATTTATGGATCCTTGCCGAGATTGATAACGCGTACAGAAAAAAGGAAAGGAAAGTAGGACGTGTACAACTGTCTGTGATCAGTATTACTTACAGGACAAAGAACGACGGGGCATGGGAGGGGGACAAGAAACAAGGCGCACATCATGAAGCAGTAGTAAACCAATTCACACAATAGCACCACAGTACGTGGTGTAAGAGCAGAAACAAAAACAAAATTATTGACAAAATTGAGATTATTGGAACCATCCTTAGGAAAATCGTAACGGAACAGGGGGAAAAACATGGGCCTAAGAGGCAGCTACACTAACCCGCCATCAGGAAAACATTGTGCAGGGGAGGGAGGTATAGTGAGAGGCAGAGAGTGCTCCAAGAATGGAAAATTTATTTTTGCGACTATACACATTACAGCCCTCTTTGTAAAACGCGAGGGACCCCGACCTAGTAAAACATGTTGTGAACACTATTCAGGAGTGTACTGTGGGTTTCGGTGGGCGAATAGGCGATTGTTATGTTTAGCACCGTTGTGGCCAAGCCACGCGTACGGATAGATCGATGTGTACTGTGTGTGCGTGTAGAAAAACCAATCGAATGGTTTGTTAGGAGGGAATGAGAATCATAAGTATGTTGTATTTAAGTTTCTTGTTGATTGGCAGATACATATTTTATCAGGGAGAATGTTCATATTTCCAATTGGTTGTCTTTCGAG
Source organism: Anopheles coustani (assembly GCF_943734705.1). NCBI lineage: Eukaryota > Metazoa > Arthropoda > Insecta > Diptera > Culicidae > Anopheles > Anopheles coustani. Next base: position 69,306,921 of record NC_071289.1, on the reverse strand, counting down.
AGACAGACAAAATGTTCGATCCTCAAGGAGGGCTACTTAAAACGAAAGGGCCAATGTACACACCCACACACACAAGAACACACATTTACACGATAGTTGAGTATATCATTATGTAGTTGACCGCGTTTCGGCTGATCGTTGGCGGTACCATGGTTAGAAGAAAAAGAGAATTTTATCTTACTTACTTACAGATATATTTTAGATAGCCTGTAATTAGTGCGGTCCAGTAGTTGGCGGACAGGAAGATTGCAGAGTGCATGTTAGCTCTTCTCGGCATTACTTACACTAGATTAGTGCACGCAATTAGTGATGATACAACTAGAAATTCTACGTAAACTGTATGCATCATCTCGAAGACATTACTTGCCTTCTGGCAGCATGTAGGAAGACAGAACAAACGATACAAATAAAAGTACAGATTAAAACGATCACGGGTTGTTTGCGTGTTAAGTGAAATCCGAATTATAATGCACATGTGATGTTTACAGATCCGACCCCAACCTATCGTATCCAACGGTATGAATTCAAATTTGAAATAAAACCACTGGGTGAAAAATGAGCTTATGTCACGCAAGATTGCGAAGCCGCTAGACATTTCCTAACAACTCGCTCAAAACTCCTCAGTGCGAGCAAAACAACTTCTAATTTTTGTATGGGCCGAATTTTGTATCAGCCCGCCACGGCTCATAACAAAATAAGGAGTTGTTTTGTTCGCGCTGAGAAGTTTTGAGCGAAACCGTTAGGAAATATCTAGCGGGAAGTACTCTACCGACAGTTCTAAACGGCCCGCTATTTGAATGTCAGCTGTTCTCTTCGTCAGCCACTCGACCATCGGTTCTAAACAGCCCGTTGTCAGTCGGTTCGATGATAAGAAAAAGAAAAGTGAAGTGCTTCGTGACGAAGAAAGATTGAATCTTTATGTTACGGTGTTTTTCATGATCAAGTGCCCGGTTTTTAAGTGTTCAACCGCTCAAATCAGTAGCCGAATGTAGTGTTTTAGTCGAACTATCAAAGGTTGGTGTGTATGTGGTTCAATTTCTGCATCGCTGGAAAAGTATTGCGCGTTTTGCGTTCTTTGTTGACTTTACTCGGTGTGCGACAGTGGTTCTATTTACATGAACAATTATGATCCTTTGAGGTCGATATACTAACGTGAGGGCATTCGTGCTCGGTTAATATTCCACTGGGACTAGTATGCACTTCAATCAACGGCTATACTAGCCGTCAGGAGCCCCCCATGGGATGCAGAAAAGTAGGCGCTGGTGCTAAACAGGCCGACAGCTGGAGCCCGTTTCTCCTAAGCAGTCGGAGGAAAAGCGTTTATCAGCATAGTTCATTGGCCCGTACCATAATGGGTGGTATTGTGCTGTTCTAGCAAGATAGCGAAGAAAGTAAACATTCCGCTACCTCGTTGAATTTAGTGTACCTCAAGGGCACGAGAGGCGCCGGGTGGAAACCAGTGCACATATCGTTATCCGTACGTCACGTTGACGCCAGCGGGTAGCGCTATAAAGACGGTCGTGAACTGACCAAATGATATCGGAGATTTGTTCTGTTTGTACACACCACACTGTAGCCCGCACCTACTCCCTGCCTCCGTGGTCAGCTTGCCTGTCTTGTTGTTTGTGATGGCATTGCCAGAGTGTATGGCATAAATTAGTGCAGTCTGCCGCCGCCACGGGACCTTCCCGGCACCAATTTGGTTACCGCAAATACCGAGCAAACTTTGCGGTCACGATGTGTATCAGAATATGAAACAGCGCGCACAGGCAAGAGGCTGGCAGGGCTAAATAAATGTGTTTCATTTGTCCCTCACAGTGTACATCGTGGGGCAGCATCTTGTTGAGGTAGCGCACAGGAAAACAGGAACAATTGGGATGTGAAAAACAAACAGCGTGAAGTGGACGGTAAAAACACATCGGACCGACAAAAAAGTGATAACAATATCCTAGCGGGAGGTAGGCGGTGATTTGGACAGCAAACGGTTCATCCGTTGATTTTCTGTGTTTGCTTAGGTTCCAACAAAAAACTTAAACAACACAACCGGATACGGTGGAATTAAGCAAATATCGTTTTTCGGGTATAGTTTCTTAAGTATTTCGAACTAAATTTCGAATGGAAAATCTATGCTTAAAGTAAACATATGGTACCAATTTGGCTGTTTGTGGTGTGATGCGGTTTGGTTAAATTACGATTTTTAAAAGAACAAACTTGATTTTTTGTAAAATGGAAATATGACCTGCTTCATCGAAGGAAACTCCAGAGGTTGGACTATTTTTTTTTTTAAACTTAGCGACTGAATCTTTGTTATAATATATCTTGAAATAAGGAAAAAAAGAAAATTATCGTTGTTTTTAATACCTTTTTCAAAGTTATTGAATGTCTTTTCATCATAACAATCATTCCGGTTTCGTACATTTATTTTAGAAAACATAACTATGCTCTATAACTATACACGCATCTGAAAGGCACGAAAAATGGAGTGCCATCCAAGGATCGTAAGGTAAATAAACTACCCCATAAGAGCGCACATACGACCGGTACCGAGAACGGCAAACAAGAGAACGAAACTGCCACCAAAATCCCCACAAAAGGATCCACCGAGCGGTGCAGAAGAAATTACGATCTCAACCAAATCAGCGGAAAAAAGACACCGCCCACTACGGCACTACGTGCCTGCGTGGTGTATGAAGGGTGGAAAAATGTTAAATAAGGCACAAAAACTAGTGCTCGGAATAGTGTTACTGGTGCTGGTCGATATAATATGGGTCTCATCGAGCGAACTAACCAAGGTCGGTAGCAGTCTGCATGATTTAATTACACTGAATGCCGCAAATGTTTATTTGTTAATGTCCTATTTTTTTGCTTCTTTTTTAATGCTCTCTCCACCACACTATTAGTTTCTCTACGAAAATGAAAACTACGATAAGCCCTTTTTCTGCACGTACTTCAAGGCGTCGATGTTCACCATTTACTTGATAGTACTCGGTTTAATTGCACCCTGGAAGGAAAGCTGCACCCGGAATGGAAACTATTCGGTAAGGAGTGGTCCCGCGTTCCGTGGTCGTAAACTATGGGCCCCGCCTAACGTGATTTCCCATTCATTTACAGCTGATGGAAACAATCGAAGAGGACGAAGGATACTACGCCAATGGGACGTCCAGTTTGGTAAGCAAACCACCCATCTCTGTTTTCACCACGGGAGGGGTGTAGTGAAATTTTAATTTTCGCGTTTCACTCCCTGTGCTGTAGAGTGATTCATCGTTCGTGCCCATCAAAGCGGACTCGCAGGTGTCCGGTACGGAGAGCGACGATTCCAGCATTCGCAGCGTGCGCTTCAGCAAGGTGGCCGAAGTACGCGAAATGTCACCGCACGAAGCATCCGAGGCCCTCATGTCGAGACTGTCGTACGCGGCAAGCTTACGAGTGCACCGACAAAAGTCCCACCACAAAACGGCACGCACGGCATTGCTCTTCTGTGTGCTGGTATGTTTCTCACCCCTGATCGTACTACCGGGTTGGCAAGGATATTAATTACTGTCTTTCACACTTTCCCAGTGGTTTATTGCCAACTATATGTTTCAGCTCGCGTTGGAACCAAGCGAGACGGCAATGGTAACGCTGCTCAGTTCCAGCTCGAGTTTTTTCACGCTCATTCTGGCCGCAATGTTTCCTTCATCCTGTGGGGACAAATTTACCTTCTCCAAGTTTTTCGCCGTTTTGCTGAGCATCTCCGGAGCGGTAAGTCAAACACATGGATGGGACGATGGAGGAAACATGAGAAAAACATATACATACTGTTGCACGTTTCAGGTGATGGTCTCGCTGTCGGAGCTGGATCAACCAAAAATGTCCCGCGGGATTGTCCTCGCACTGCTGAGTGCATTTTTCTACGCGTCCTATCTGGTGCTAGTCAAACGTAAGAGCGACACCGAGGAGAAGATCAGCATTCCGTTGTTTTTCGGTTTCGTCGGGCTGTGGAACTTGCTGCTTCTGTGGCCACTGCTTTTTGTGCTAAATTTTTCGCAGCTCGAAGTGTTCGAGCTTCCATCGAGACGTCAATTTGTGGTCCTGTTTCTAAACGGGCTCATCGGAACGGTGCTATCGGAGGCTCTCTGGCTGTGGTAAGTTTCCCTGATGATTCCGTTGATTGATGATTGCAAGCATTTTATCGGTGGTTTGCTTTCCGTTTTCAGGGGTTGCTTCCTTACTTCATCCCTTATCGGAACGGTGGCGATTTCGCTGCAAATACCCCTGGCCATGGTGTTCGATATGGTGCTGCATGGTAAGACCTACCCGCTGCTGTTCTATCTCGGTTCGCTCCCGATGTTCCTCTCGTTGGTGTTGGTGGCCTTTTTGGTAAAGTTCGACGACTGTGATCCGCTCCTCAAGTTTGGCAAGCTAATGTACCGACGGTTGTGGCACTGCCGGAAGGCAAACGTCATCCGGATACCGGACCTTGAGGAGCAGCACGAATCGCTGATCGACGGTAGTCATGATAACTAAAGCCAGCAAGAAGGCCACATGGTAAGATCAGGCTGTAGGCCCATCCTAAAGATTTGAAGAAGAATTTGAAATGATTTAAAGATCGTTTACTCGACGGTGCACGAACCGATCGTCCCGGAAGGCGATGTTTGTTTGTTCTCAATAAGCGGTGCAATTTTGAGCAGGAAACCGTTATTCTTATTTAGGCGGCCCTCGAGTTAAGTCACATCTACTTATCCACTTGAGAGATTATGATTGTTAAGATCACCAAAGTGTTCTTGCTTGAACGAAACATTATACCGACTATTCGAAACTCATTCCGGAAATCAACAAGTGGTATTCCTCAAGCGATGCTTGTGGTTTGCTATAAATCGGCTGCTAAAGGAAGGCGAAATTATGACCGTTCTTGCGAACGCATTTTTTTAATAATTACCGACCACCAGTGTTAGTTTAAAGTTGATGGGATATAACCATTTGACAAACCTTTATTTCAACGATTTTGTTCTTTCCATCGGCCTACTTTGCATTCGTCTTTATTACCAGTGAAGGCAAACCCTTCTTGCGGTCGTCTCTTCACAGCCGGTCGCCGTAAGAACAAGAGAACTATTCAGTATTATCACTATTGATTTGAATTTCACTGTTTCTAAATTATCTGACCAACGCTTTAATATGTGTTAGAATTGAATCATACAATTTTTCGTGTCTCGAATAAATGTACTCTGTATGTTTATTTCAATAAAGTCAGGTATGAGTTGTGAAAAAGCACTAGCACGAACAATAGGAAGCAACCTCTCCGCCTACCCAGTTTGTGTGTGGCCAGTCAATCGTTTTATGCTAGCACTTTACAGTATTAGTTCGTCACCGAATCACATCACCCGTCGGATGGCCGAACAGACGAAGCGAGAAGGCGTCCTTCGAGAAGATACGTCAGGAGGCAATAAGTGAGTGTGTTTGTCTACTTTGATTAAGAAAAAAAAATGAGGAATTGTTCGAGCGCACACTACGCAATACATACTACTACACAAACTGATGAGGCTTAAATCGGTTTGAGCCGTGTTACGGGTCAAACGCACCCTCCGCCAGAGAGGAAAGCGAGCACACAAACAGCAACCACAAGTAGAAGGAAAATGGGAAAAACCAGCTAGCCAGTAGTAGATACTATTTTGTATTTGAGTTTTTGATTGTGATATATAAACGTAGGGTATACACGAAGAAATTAAGTATTCGACACACGATGCAGTCTAGTGGCGTGGATGAGCGTTATAAAGGCAAATCTAAAAGACTAAAAGAAAGATCAGAAAGCTATAGAGCGCGGCGACGAAATTGGATTTCTGCCGCCGTTTGTAAATGTACGATTAGTGTCACCATTACGTTCTTTAAGTATTAGTTTTCGATTTTCTGCCTCTTCACTGATTTCTTGCCCCGCTGGATCATGTTACGAATGGTTCTAAATGCATGTTGGTGCGATAAAGCGTACACAGTCGAGTAGTGACTGCCGAAAGTATCGGTATATTATTTTGTAAAAAATTATTCCCTCAATTAAGGTTAATATAATTGTTTTGCAACTGTGAGAATTCCCCTACAAACTATCAAACTATAGAAAAGTAAATGTTTGAAAACCTTGAAACCATTCCTTCGTACCCATTAAATGTTCACTTATTAACTAGAGCACAACTGCTTCACGAGACGCCGCACCACTTTAATCCCGTGAGTGTCCTCACTATGTGTTCCCGAAACAGTTACAAGACTTGGCACAGCCTTGGCTCCACCCAGTACACATACCTAAGGAAGTTGTTGGAGTTTAGCGTGTAAACAAAAAAAAACAAAACAAAAACTATAGTAGTCGGAAGCAGCATGTTTTTTGGAAAGAACTACACGCAACTTAAACTCTACGAACATCTTTGTGAGATTGAATTGAAACCGAAACTAAAAACAAAAAACAAGCATACACCTATACACGGTAGCAAAACAAATGGGCAACAATATTAACCGAGTATTTCGTTAGGGGACAGGAAAACAAAAGCGTGAAAGAAAGCGCGAGTCCGGAGGCATGGACCGGGCATGTGGCACAGCATAGCGAAGATGAGAGCAGCATTCCTTGTGGTAGGATAGGTTTTTGTACAATTTATATGTGATACAAACAAAGCCCATTTATTGAATAAGATTTACACTTACTGTTCGTAGCCGAACGAGGATGCGTGAAACAGAGAAGAAATGGTCAGTAAGTAGCGTGGGGCGTTGGAGGCGAAAATATATTATTGGAAAAATCCATAGTAGTTGAACAATAAACAGAAAAAAAGCAACACATTTAAAGCAGCATACACAAATATAATACGGAACACAATTTTACACCAACGTAGTCATATAATGATGATAACGAAAGGCAAAGTGGCAAAGGCAGAGTGTAATTGAATGATGTGTTGCCTAGAACTTTACCGATCCGATGCAAGCACACCCGTTTTTCTTTACTTGGTAGTAGATCTTCACTGCGGTCTGAGCGGGGTAAAAGACGATAACGATGAGTCCGTTGTTAAATGGCCGCCGGTATGTTAAATTCTAAGGCTATAAAGAGCTCCTTACACGGGTTGGGCGAATAGCCGGGAGAAGGGCAATATACACGCATCAGTGAAGCACCGGAACTGTGTTGTAACCTGTAATAGAATAAAACCAAACCCCAAGTGAAGAAACAATTTTCTGAACAATAAAGAAAAGCTCTACAACAACCAACCTAAACAAAAACACGCATCTACGCAAAAGAACAGCCGCGTCGTGGGTAAAACGAATCCGATTCGTCTTGTGTCCGAACATCCTTTGCTTCCTCATGCTGATGATGACACACGAGCATTCAGCAGCTTCCTTTTTCCTTCGCGTGCGACGCGTGCGTAACCGATCATTAGGCGTGTATGATTCGTGGTCAAATATTAGTATTACTGTTTCGATGGAACGGGGCAGCGCGGGGTGTGTAATTAAACCCCATCTTGGTGCTTGGTGCGCGCAAAAGATGGAAACCCATCATCAATCAACGTCACAGCATCGTGAACGAAAGCAAAAACGAAAAATGGATCCCCAAACAAACCGATCCACCTGGATGGCCTTTTCCGAATTGGTTCCGAGCGGGATTCAACGACCAAGCACGAGTGGGTATGGAGGAAGGCATGGCAAGGAGAGAGAGTGAGAGAGAAAAATGTCATTACTTGTAATCCCCGGCTAAAAAACACCGAAAAGTTCACATGGATGCTGACACGTCGCCGTCCACCGCACGAGATGTTCACATGTGGCAGAAAACCGAAGGACACGTGCTACACCTGTAACCTGCCGCTGGGCACTGGGCGTTCGTCTTCGCAGGTGATTGTCCAGTTGCGGCGGCCTTTTCCAAGTAGATTCACTAGTCGGTCTTTTTCTTCGTCTTCTGCGCCCGGAACGAATCGATTTCAATCGTCTTAAAGCAGAAGGTGATGAAAAGGCGTTGAAAATGCATTTACAGCTCTGTAAATGTTCGCCTGTCCGGTGCGGTTCCCTGTGGCCTAAAGTTGTAGGTCACTCAACCGTTTTAACTTGCCTTAATACGAAGCTTTTGTTTCTCTTACAGATTGATTCCACAAATAGACTTGATGGCCGTTTAGTCGCGTAACATATTGGAATGGTTTCAAATTCGAACTGAATCCAACTTTACATACAGATTGTATTTTGCTTCAGGTAAGAATTGTTTTTAATTAAATATATTTTGAAATTATGATAGTAATAAGCTTTTTAAACGATTTTCCAACTTTCCACTTCGCTCAACGTTGGACTAATTAATAAATTATTTAAATTCACCATCGTCAAATTGGACCATTTTTCGGAGATGCTAATTGGGCTCCAGCGGCCGCGAACCTAGAAGCAGTTCCGTTTCCTCCGGCATGATTGAATAAACCGCTCGCATCGGTGAGTCAACGGCGTTAATTTGAATGCACCTTTGCTCGTGTTGCACATTAATTTTCCCTTCAATCTGAGTTTATTTTTCTTACATCGTTTATGCTGCGCGGTGGCCTTATGACACATACGTGCGAAGCCACCAGGTTGATGGGGTGGCACCGCCACCGTTTTCTCTCTCTCCTTTTCTCTCCTTAACCACGTTAATCTTACGATCATTATCGTGAATGTGGTGCATGCAGCGATCGTGACCTCGGTGCCATCAACTCTGTTGCTCTGAACGGGGCGGCCATAGTGTCCGGAGGGTATCATTAACGCCATCGGATGATGATAATCAATTAAGCGGCAGCTACCGCCGGTAATCCGTTGGGCGCTGAGGGTTTCGAACCGATCAAGTGCATACACTGCTGAAGGGCAGGAACGATAGGACTCAGAAAATTGCACTCAAACAAAATAAAAAAGATTCTTTATGGGACGATGTGTGCAAACCATTATTAGCACCATTTTACTATGGCATCAGCGTTTCCCGGGAAACGCTGGGGCCGCGGGGGTCTTCCGAAGATCCGGCCACCCGCTCCGAGTGAGTGATCTTCAATAGGTGAGATGTTCACAGTTCACAGCGAACAGTTTTAAAGGCGATCATTGCCATTAATTATTAACCGCGGGGGGGCTGCACGTTAAAATGTATTTATATTTACTGCGCAACGAATAAAAGCTCCTGTCACTTCCGGTACCGGGATTGAACCATAATCGTGTGATTTAATTAATTAACCACCGTATTGCGACCGCGCAGAACAAAGAAACCATTCGGGTTGCTTGCGCGGGTGCAGAGATTGCGTTTTTCTTCGCTTTCCACTCCGTTGCGACATGCAGACATTTGACTGGTTGGGTTATTTAAATAAATTATTTCTTCATTGCAGAAGGGGCTCGCTTTTCGGTTCAGTTCCGTTACCCTTCAGCTAAATGATTCGCATGGGGTTTTGAGCAGAACTTGTGCAAAAGCTCATCGCAGCAGGCGGATAATTGGAGGTCAACAAAGAGGCTGTTCGAGTGGAAATGTGCTTCAAGACAAAGTGTGTCAAAGTGATGATGTTCGGTAATCCGATCTTGCGCGTGTCGTCCGACCGGGGGGATGCAAAAATATCCACCTTATGATTGTGATTAATTATGATTAACGCGGTTTGAAGGCTACGCCGGAGGAAGTAGGTCTTTTTGTCATAACCATAAATTAGGATCAAGTTCAACTATGTGGATTTACGTTGTTACCTAATGCAATGTGAGCTTATTTCTTTCCTGTTGTGACATTTTTTTTTCATGCACAATTATTATCTTAGAAGAGGGATACAAAAAGAAAAAAAGTTCCAAAACAATCACTCAAAAACCGGTACCGGTTAGTTCTCGTGGCCGGTCATTTTCGTCTCTTCTTCCCGCTGCATCCGGAAATCTGCTGTCCACGATGCTCGAGTGTGGATAAACTTGGCGCGGGGGATTCCCTACTACAAGTTCCTCTTTGAAGAGACCTTCTCCGCGCGTGCTCGGAACTGTAGGCGACTTCAAGAACTGGCGGTTTAGTTTATCTTTGTGGGAGCCACCGAATCCAAGCCGCACATGTGAAGCGGTACTCGGTAAAGTTCACACGCGAACGGATCTGGCCGATGGCTTCTGAACCAGGAACTTGTTGAGTGAATAATTACTGGAACGCTTCTAAAGACCGATATTTTTTGCTTCTTCGATTTTCATGAAATCACTTATTTCTCCGCAGGTTCCGTCGAAGGTCACGTGAATCCTTTGTACTGTTGTGCGAGATTGAAAGGCTCAAGTTTACGAAGATTGATGGAACATCGTTTAAGACGATTGAGGAGCGTTTCTAGATCGTGACCCTTGAAAATATTCTAGGAAATTTTTCAAAATGTAATATGTGTCTAATGGTAGTCATCTTTCTGTAAGACTTGCTTCTACGCGACAATGACTTGTGGTTATGCCTTACGATAATGTGCTGTTGTTTGTGACAGAATTCATCTAGAAAAACGTGCTATGACTTTCTACATCCTGGTGTAAACACCTACCTGTCTATTAGCATCCCATGTCGTCGTGCGTGTTGTTCTACGACTCATTACCCATTTTTCAAACATCTCCTCCACATTCTGGGACTTCCCGGCATTCCATTCTAGCGCACGGGAATAGGTTAATCCCTTCGTTGGACAATTTTTCAAGCTCTTTATGCAACGAACAACAACCACATTCGACTTTTTCACCCGATCGGCGATGATATCATAGCCCCGCCGGTGATCGGTGATCATCTTCTCATGCAAATGTGCATGTACTCCAGCTCTGGGTGCTCTGTGTGCGGCTTTACCACGTGCGGTAGTGGACTCTAGTGGAAAATCCAATACAAATCCAACACATCATCCAGCGTGGCCCTCAAATACAGTACACTCGTCAAGAGGACACCCCGTTCGTCTGCTTCGGTGGGACCGGCGGACAAAAAAACCAGAAAAATGGGCGCCGATGAAAAATGTTGCGAATCATAATTAACCTTAAAATCCACAATCGTTTGATGGGTTTTTGTGCTCACCCTCGGTCCCTCGGCTAGCAGGCTACCAGAGGTCGATGGCTGTTGATTGTCGGAGGCCACGAGCAACGAGGGGGAAATGGGGTACTCGTAGAGGAAGAGCCACGTGACACATTGCGCGCTAATGCAACACTTGTCAGACTCGGTGGCTCCTCAGCGGAACTTCTGGTGCAATTGTGCGATTGTGCCCGGCGTTTCGCTTATCCGATCAAACACTGTAAAGCCTCGGCCGAGAAACCTGCCCTCCTCTGCGCTTTAACTGGCGAAACAAAAGACTCCTATTTCTTACCCGGAGCCCGGGGCGTATTCTGTGAGCACATACTTTCGATGAAGTTGTCCAAAATTGATGTCCTCCGTCGTCGCTTCGAAACGTCGCCTCATGGGTGACATTAGATTAATGTTTTCTACCGTTTTTTCCCTTCAGTTGGCACTTTACTCAGTGGCACATACTTCTTTTCTTTGTGGGTCTTAAGCTTCTTCCCATTGTATGAACGACTTCATCTACCGCACCGCATCTTCATATGCGCTTTACCTACCTTCGCTGGCCAAAGTTGTGCAAGAGCGGTTGCTTTTATTCGCTTCCTCGGAAGGGACGGGAAAAACTACCCGCAGGGGCACGAGGTGAAGAAATAAATGATCTACTTAAAAGCGTCCCCCGAATGATCCCTCCGCCAACCGAGCCGGGCTCGATCGTGATGTAATGCTCCGCGCCAGGGTTACGCTTTGCGGACCTTGCGTTCTTGGGAGATAAGTAGAGATTTAATTGAATCACTTGACGCTGCGAAAATTGTAACGAACTTTCGATAAGCGCAAAGACCGCGCGGTGGCCAGCAGGATCACGATTATCTGGGTGGCTGCGTAGAACCGGATCAACCGCCCGATCCTTGCCCCAATCGCCCCTACGGGCTGGGGAAGCTTCGGGAGGAGATTGCAAGACCGAACCCCAGACGTAGACGGTTGGTCAGGTGTTTTAATTGTACCCTTGCGTCCCGAGTTCGGCTCGAAAATGATCGATGGTGACTCACGGGGAGCGAAACTCGAAACACTGATCAACAATGATCTGCACGATTTTTTCCAACCGAACCGATCCGGCGGATTCGGGCTGAAGGTAAATATGTTTAGGCTTTAGGAATCGGACTGCAAAGAAAAAGAAGCTGGGCCTTTCTGCCCCAATCCCGTAGTGGCATGTAATTTAACCAATTAAGTCGGCTGATTCTGGAACGGCAGCAGACGTCGAATGATTGGGTTAAAAATTTATTTAAGGCAACCCGAAGTGGGTTGTCCGGTACGGTTTGGGCCAACCATCAATAGTGCCAATTAAATGCACGTTACACATATTTATGTCTGATTAACGACAGTTGGTGGTTGCCAGATCGGTGAAGAAAGAGGAAGTAGAATATTTTAAGAATAATAAAGAAAAGTAATTCTAAATCCATTTGTAGCTCGAGTCGATCTATCGAATATGTAATTCAAACAGATGAGATATTTAAAAATTACAAAAGAGAGGATCATTTTTTCATTAACATGGGTTCTAAAGAAATGTTAGAACAAAGAGCTTAAACTGTTAAAACCAAAAATGTATATGTTACAGTAGAATTAGTACATACCAATAAGTTCGATCCCAAACAAATGACTAAAGCAGGGGTCGGCATATATTTCCTAAAAAGGGCCACATGATTAAAAGGAAACCGAAAGCACGAGTCAATTATGAACCAATGATATAATGTTTTCAAAGTAGTACCTTATTAAATGAAATATTTAAACATTCTCATACATTTTTTTTGTTGAAGTTATATGCTCTTATCAACATATAACAAAAATACCACGTTCAAAACAAAATTATTCTTCATTTTTGGAACGAAAACAAACCTGACATCGTGAACAAATCCGATAAAAATGGAGTTGGATTTTTTGTATGTAGCACTAAAATTGTCTTACGGGCCTTATAAAACCAGTTGGCGGACCGAACATTGCTGATCCCTGGTCTAAAGTGTGTTCCGATAGACAATAAAATAAATAAATAACATAACAAACTGTTTTTAACTACAGAATACTTCTCTACTAGAAAAATATGGACTGATTCTTCTCCAAAGTTTGGATGACGAAAACTTTAGTAAAACCTAGTTTCAAATAATTACTAATTAGGTTCAATATACTAGACCATTCTTAGGAGTGCTATAGTGTAGATCATGATTCGTTAACAACAAAAATGTTATAACTTCATCTGTCTCGTATTGTTAAAAGAAATACAATGTAGAGTATTCTACGGAATAGCTTTGAAATATCCATAAGGTAAAATAAACATTTACGACTATTTAAAATTAAGCTCTACGGGGTTCTCAAAGTTCACTCTCAATTTTAAGTGTGGAATGAGGCTTGCATTGGTCGCGTTTTCCTTTGGCCGATAGCCGATCTTCCCGACGCTGCCAATAATTGATTTAGCGTACGGAACAAGAAGAACATCTGTTCGGCCTGCCAAGATTTGGTCAATATTATGATGAGCCGACGATCAAGGCGGACATTACTGGCTACCAGTCCCGCGTCCCACCAAACCCCTCACACCAGCTGCTTCCTCTTGGTGCAACAATCAGCAAGTCATCATCTACTTCGATCGCATCCGCGGATTATTATGGTTGGGTTTATGTGCTTGCGGAACTACTCAGGAACACGGATTCGCCAGTAGATCTACCATGCGTGTATGTGTGTATGTGTTGAGGAAGGTCCACAAAATATTATTTGGGGGGGTTGTATGCTTCGTTCAATAAGTTGTAGCTCGTCAATTACACTTTTATCGGAGTAGGAAGTGAACGCCTGGGAGAGAGAATAGCGCAGAACGGCCAAGAACCGATTGAAGAAGAAGATGCTGCTCGTCGGGACGCGAACAGGTCAGCGTCGCCCTGAGAGCCTTCACCTGCTACTGCTGATGCTGCCCGGGGGTGGAACACGCCGCGGCAAATCCCGTAGAGTGGGGCTCGAAAAAAAGGGGGCAATTGTACGCCCGGCACCACCTCCCCGTGAGTACTAAAAAGTGAACGCCGTGTGAGGAGCTCGAAGTTGCGCTCTCTTTGTTGTCGAAGTCCGCCAGAGGTCGGAGTGGGGTAGAGCCGCAGCCGGCCGGGGTGCTTCATCTGGGCTGGGTGCACCGGCACATCTCATCCGAGCGGTGGTTGCAGTTTTTTGGCTATAAAAGCCAACCCTTGCGCCGGCTAGTGGCATAGTATACTTGGGTAGTTCATCCGAGTAGCAGCAACAGCAGCAGCAGCAGCAGAATCCGTAGTGTTCAGTAGTCTCTGTTCTCCAGCCGTTGACCGTTGAGCATCCTTGTTCCGTAGGATGATGAAGGTGCGTTTAACCATCGATCGTAAAATTGAGACTAAGTGAATTATTCGTTTCTGGAGGACATTTTCAATACTCCGAAGAACCTTTGAAGTGAATGTGATTTTATTTATAAGGTGGTAAAATATCGAAGTCTATTTCACCGCTTACATAACTGCCAGATTCTTCGATTTTAAATTTTCATATGAATATGAATTTCTAAAAATTTTCAAATACATTTTTCAATCTTCAAGAATGCTTGAAAAAAGGCACAATCAGTCCGAGAAGTGGGAAAGCATATACGCAACAAAAAGTAAATCAGTGAAATCTAGCTGACAATATGAGCGAAATAAGTGTTAAATGGCTTTTATACAATTTAGCGATTTTTCTCCGTTTCTTCGATCTCCCCTTATTTGTTGTTTGCCTTAGTTGGTTAAACATTCTGTTTCAAGTGTTTATTGAATTAGACGAACAATTTCTCAGTTTCAGATCTCTCAGATTTTTTTAGACACATTCATTATATTAAAAGTCTGACATACAAGTGTCTTTGCTGGTTTAATTCCTACTCTTCATCTTAGTACTTGCATCTTTCAAGTATTTGTATCTTTCAAAGAGAACAGCATACAACACGGTTTTCTTTCGATTACCTATTGTTTGTATAAATGCATTTATTTTTCAAATTAATTAAAAATGAAAAAGCAGGTATTTTCTGTAATAAACGTTGAGGAGTATTACTTACCATTACTTTAAAATTGAAATGGTTCGAACTTTAAATGTCCCAGTGTTAGCACAGAGCTGCCGAACAAACACGCTCGATTGATTACGAACTGTTATTGATGAAAGCTGCACCCAAATTGTTAACACGCTCCCACGAACTGCCTTTCAAAAAGATGATTGAATCTTAGCGTCGAAAAGATCACGCGATAAAATTGGCTATCGATCGGCTGGATGGATTGTGTTCGATCGCTCGGTCTAAAGCGTAATTGGTCTTGGTAGAAGGCGCCAATCAAGGTGTCCCACCCCCGAGTTGTTTTTTTTTAAACAGAGAGCTTACAATCGGTGCACCCGATCTCTCGGGCCCTTCTTCATCCTTGCAGAAAGCGATCGTTCTGAGCTGCCTGGTGGCGGCGGCCCTCTGCTCGTCCGATTTGGAGACAGCCGAATCGGGATGGAGCGGCTGGAGCGGTGGTGGTGGCGGCGGCGGTCACGGTAGCGGTGGAGGCAAGGTGATCATCGTGACGTCCGGCGGTGGAGGTGGCCACGGCGGTGGTTGGAGCAGCGGCGGCGGAGGCTACGGTGGACGCAGCCTGGGCGGTGGCGGCGGATGGTCCAGCGGGGGTGGCCTGAGCAAGGGCTGGTCCGGCGGCGGCGGTGGACTCGGCGGCGGCTACTCCAAGGGTTGGCCAAGCAGCTTCGGAGGTTCCGTCGGCAAGGGATGGTCTAGCGGTGGCGGCTCGTACGGAGGCGGCTACGGAGGTGGGGTCAGCAGTGGATGGTCGCTGGGAGGAGGCAGCGGACTCGGTGGAGGACACGGAGGTGGCTGGAGCTCGGGTGGACGCAGTCTCGGCGGTGGTTGGGCCTCGTCCGGCGCCGGCAAGGGCGGATGGTCGTCGGGCGGAGGCTACGGAGGCGGTTTGAGCCAGGGATGGTCGTCGGGTGGTAGCGGCTTCGGAGGAGGCCACGGTGGATGGTCCTCGGGCGGGTATGGCGGTGGACGTAGCCTCGGCGGATCGGGAGGATGGTCGTCGGGTGGAGTCAGCAAGGGATGGTCCTCAGGTGGCGGTTACGGAGGTGGCGGATACGGAGGTGGCAGCGGATGGTCCACCGGAGGAAGCGGAGGCTACGGAAGCGGTGGCTGGAGCGGTTCCAGTGGTTGGTAAACACATCCATACACACACATACACTCACACACACAAACACACAACGCCCAAGAAGCACCTCCACTGCCCAATGTTACATCCCTTCATCAAACTGTTTGAGGAACCGGTAATGTCCAACTCCTCCAGCTGTTCCTGTTGATCGATATTTCAATAAAAGAAACCTGCAAAGCCCTTTTTTGTACATAACAACCTCTCGTGGTCCATTAAATACTCATTTACGTCCGCAACGATCGCCGTCGTCGTCACGCACGGAACGCGTGTGAAAATGTTAACGACTCCTTTGACTACATCGCGCTGGATCGTGGTAGAACAATCTCCACCGGTCAGCATGGTATACCTACCATACCTGGAAGCGTACTCCTACAACCGATGGTTGTGCTTTTTCTCTGAGGCAACATCAAACAACCAAAACCCGAAAGGGAACGTAGATTGATGACGCCCTGATAGCATTATGCCATTATTTCCCCAATCCTTCGCCTCGGTTTAACGAATGCACGATTATGATCTGGAGTGCTGGGTGCTGACAAATTGGGCATACCACCACTACCCCGCCGAGGGTGATCACCGTTGAGGGTACCTCCGGTACCAAAGGGCGAATTGAAATGTTAATGCTGCAATTGGGAGCTTCTGAAGTGTCTATCGTGAGCGAAGCATCTTGCAAAGCACGCCCGTCCCTACTGTAAGACGACGCCGCGAACAATTGCGAATGATCTCTATCGCGGAAACAAAACGGTGTCGAAGTACTTGGGCTAGTGCGGCCACGGTGGGATGTGTTGGTAGCACCAAAAAAACAGTAGAAAACATTGTTTTGACAATAGATATTGTTGGATTCTGTGCATGAGTACGTAATTGATAACATGGAACAATGGTGATCATTTGATGATTATTTCTTATGTTTGTTCTGCGTCCTACTTTGTTTGTTCCTGTCTTTTCAATTCAATCAACTTTGTTTAATTTTAAATTTATTCACTTCTGTTATCGATTTTAGATATGTAGCTGATTCTTTTTTGATTACTGCGGTTAAAGTGTTTAATTATTGAATAAATTTATGGGTTTCTCCTTGGATCATATACGTTTTTTTTATTTTAACAGTTTTTCTTAAAACTGGAGCTGAAAATTTGTTAATTGTTATACGCCTAGTGTATTTTTTGATGATTAAAAGATCGTTCCGAAAAATATTACATATTATCTGATCGGGGATAAGATAAGTTTTTTGTTTGATGTACTTTAATTAATAGTCTATGTAAATAATTTGGAAAAATAAATAACTCATAAGAATAACAAAGCTCACTTTCACTTTCCAATAGCAGTTATATCATGTAACCTTAGCAGTTGGGTCCATCTCGGCAACGAACTTTACTGCACTTTCGGTATAAAATGTTTTATGTTTGGTTTTTATTGAGATATCTAGGTTTGCGAGCTGCTTTGCATTTCATATCGACTTTTTACAGTACGAAACATCCATTATCAGACACTTAAAAACAGTGCAATGTTTAAATAATGTTGCTATTTAAACGAAGCCTATGTAGAAAATAGACCCCTGTAAAGCACTAATTACAACATGTATCAGACATTTCCTAGCGTATGTGAATAGTGGAAAGTTATCATCATTTTTAAATGCACAAAGCGTTACTATGTTAAACTCATGAAAAATGCTCATCTCATCGAATGATGCTCTAAGGGTAATGGTGACATTAAAACATTACCTCTTATAGCATTAGACGAAGAGATCGACTAAAATGGAATCATGATCTTGGGAAAGCATACAACTTGCACGCAAGTCGCATAGTATGTTTCAATATTTTAACGATCATGTTGATCGGTCAAGTGATGTTCTTCGTGTGGTAATTTTGTATGCTCATTGGTAATTCGAATTGAAACAATGTAATCAAATAAGAACGATTTCCAGGGAGCAATATTCACAAAACAAATTATTATATTCCCAAACGAAAATGTAAACGCAAAACTTCGTCGTTACAACCTCAACTTCATCATTTACAATGCAAATGGCACTAAATCAAACCGTTGTCATAGGTACCGTTTTATCTATGTTGGAATTACCTTGCCGTCCGCCCGGCAACATTCAATCAGCAGCAATAGAAACGATGACTCGCTCGAAACAACCCCGTTTTAGTCATCCCGCTTGAATATGCAACCGTTCATTTATAATTTCGCACAAACAAAGTGCTTTATGAGTTTGCGTTTATGCTTTACCCCCAACCGGCAGACGGGCGGGTTAATTTGCATCTGATTATCGCATCTTGTTCGCCTTCGACGCCATGCAAAGGGCTCGATGATGGGCCCGATCTGCCACGGGTCTGCGGGAATCGCTGATCCTAATATGTTCCCCACCGTGTTTGGTGAATGGTTTCAGAAGATTCTAAAGCACCTCAATGCTGATTTTGTGCGAGGTGTGTTCGATGATAAATGGTAGAAACCGCAGCGTGAAGCAACGGCATGTGACGGACGAGAACGTTGGTCAGAGGCTTATGAGGCTTAGAAACGGTGGAAGAAGATAATTTTTGCGCACAAGAAGATGAACGCGAGCAGATGATACGTACATCGGGAGGAGGTCATGGTAAACTTGAGCCTGCGCCATGATGAGCGGCAACTTTGCAACAACAGCCCACCGGATCGGGGCTCTCAATGTGAAGCGATAGCAGTCCGTTCAACCGGTTATTTCCGCCCGGCACGTCCCACCGGGAGAAGGTGCTCGTGGCAAGGTAGAGAACGCAAAGGCAACACGGTTTGAGGGATTGAATTTATTTCACACTCCGTCTATCGCTTCTTGCCATAGAATCCGCCGCCCTTGATAAATCCACCGCCAACGATGAACCCACCGCCGCCGCCGCCGAACCCGCCCAGCCCGTGGCCACCAAATCCACCGAACCCACCGTGCCCTCCGCCGAAGCCGCCGTGATGTCCAAAGCCGCCTCCACCGAATCCACCGAACTTGCGGAACCCGAATCCGCCGCCGAAACCGTGCCCGAATCCACCGCCGTGTCCAAACCCTCCGCCGTATCCGTAATGGGCCGCTTCCGCCACTTGCAGGTCGCTATCGTCGTTGTCCTCCAACCGACCCTCCGCAACCGGAACGAGGCTGTCTCTGGACACCTCTGAAGTGGGCGCCGCATTTGCCAGCAGACAGGCGCAGCTGCACAGGATCACCGGGATCAGGACCTGTTCAGGGAAGAAAAGCATTGGAAAAGCCGATTGATACACCCGGTTTCGCTTGACCTTCTTTGCACGCACCTTGTTCATCGTTTATTCGATCGACACCTCGAGCTAGCCAACACCGAACTGATCGCTACCGAACGCGCCTCGATTACGTTTATATATCCTTTTTTCCCTTCAAACAACCCGGGAGTACCGAGCCAACCTTACGAAGTACGCGAAAGGGCAAAAAAACTGACAGAAGGAGCTCCTGAAGATGTGCCAGAATGCCACAAAGAATTACAATCGAACGAGTGCCCTCAAGGCGTGGATTGGAAAATCATCTTCTTTTGGACAATTTAGACACGGTGCCTGCGTATCGTATCCACCCAGGTTCTAGTTCGACTTCAGATGTACGTTTTCATCCGAAAAGCGCCTTTTGATTAAATTCTTATTTAATCTCCTATTTCAAGCATGACTTCCTACCACAGATACGTGCCTTAAATGAGCTTTGGCCCACATCTTAGTCATCTTCCGCAATGGAAGATGGCGTAGCTGAAAAGAATAAGCTTCCCAGTTCGTCCGTGATAACCTTCGCCATTAAATTGCGTCGATTGTTTTGACGAAAGGTTCGGATTAAAATTATTTCCTAATCAATCATCCGTTCCGAGCGGGGCCATCATTATCATTAATAACTGGTTTGATCCAAAAAGTTTCCCACTCCACATCCAGAGACATCCCTGTGCGTTTCGTCTAAGAATGATAATCCCGCAACCGTTGTGATGAAAATAGAAAACAAATTAAAAAGAACTGAACGCTGCGTCGGGCGCGCGAGCTACGAGTGCCAAAAATTCATTTCAGTGCCGCGTGTCTTCCCTCGGCTACCGGCATACCCATTCGTCATGGTCTGTGCCGTTGTCTTAGAATGTTCGTGGTTTTTTGTTACGCTACCATTTTTCCCCAAAAGAAGACTCCGCGGATGTTATCGTCTTTGCAGAGGTGATACAAATTGGGGAACTGGAGGGATGGAAAAAATACGTGCGGGAATTGATTTAAAATCTCAACATGACATCGAACACACACACACACGCTGACCGGCTTCCTTAATCCACCCAAGTGGGACTTCTTTTCCCTCGCCGGGAGGGCGGCTTCTCCAATCGAAATGGCAATCATCATCATCATCAACGGCTGTTTTGTGGTCCAAAGGAACAAGCACTACATGCGAACTCGAACCCCTCAGGTCACCCGAAAGAACCGAGTTTGTTGGTCATTAACAACAAACTTTGGCCGGATGGCATCCAAAGAGACACACATGATTGGGAACGCTACCAGGCTGGAGGGTCTCTTAAACCTTTATCTGAAGAACTTGTTTCACATGTTGTGTAATTCGTTAAGGGATGAAATTTTAAGAGTTTTTTTTGTCCACAAACAAATTTCAATTGTATTCTTCCGTATTCGGCAGATTTTAGTGTACAACACGAATCATATGGTTTGAGTTAATTTTAAACAAAAAGTTAAAACAGAAAATGTCAACTAACTTTTTTCCGTATGTTAACAGTTAATTATAAAATTTCTCAAACATGGCATTTTTCGCATCGTTATCAACTTCATTTGTTTGTTGATTGCAGAACGATAATCAAATTTCCAGTCGAACTTACTAAACAAATTAAACCGTCTAAACCATGGGTCGGCATACATTTCTTAAAAAGGGCTAGATGATTAAAAGGAAGCCGAAAGCGCGGGCCGGATGCTTTAAACGATGAGTTTATTTTTTTTGGAAGAAATAACTGTTTTGAATAGAATATTAATTTATTTAATAGTAAAGTTACAAAAAAGTGGTAAAAGACAAAATATATTAAATTTTACCGTTAATCTTTTTTAACATACTTATTTTCGTTAAATTTTGATGTTTTGAACAGGAACACCTCATTCAATAAATTTAATCTTCAGTTTTGAGAAGAAAACAAACCTTATATCATGAACAAATCCGTTAAAAATTGAGATGAGGTTTTTGTATGAAGCACTAAAATTTGCTTACGGGCGGCAAAAAAAAAAAATCAGTAGGCGGACCGCATTTGGCCCGCGGGCCGCAATTTGCCGACCCCTGGTCTAAACCATAGATTTCCGACCAAAATTTAGTCACTGGAATTATAAATCGGTAATTCACAGTTTTGATAAGTTATATTCTCATTCAGACACTTGAACCCAAACATCAAAATTAATGCTACTCGAACACTTCTATAGGGACACTGCCACTTATTTACGTTTAAAAATTCCACTACCAACCGGCTTTTATTATTTGGTAGTAGAGTATAGTATAGTAAACTATACTATAGTTTATTTGAGAGTATTTTCATTTCGTAAAAGAAGAAAGTGTGAAGGAATCATCGATCATACTTTTTGTTTAAACTACACCATGTACCTTCAGATAAAGTTTCACTTGGTTTTACTTTTAATTCAGAAAACGAATTAGTTTAGCATCGCTATGAAAATGTGTGCACGATAATCCGTGCGATACGGTACTCCCGAATCCCGATAAAGTCCGCATGTATTTACGATCAAGTCGACCTGTTCTGCGTGTTCTCATCATCTTCAAGATCATCATCTCGTTCAGCACTACGAGGGGGAAAACCCCAAACCTTCCGAAACCCCGGATATAGAAACGACAATTCAAAGAGTAAACAACATCGGCGTCTCGCGAATAGCACGTTAGTGAGAAGCAAAAGCCCAAAGCCACTCAACGGGAAAGGAAAGAACGGAGGGTGTTGGGGAGGATGAAATTAAGGCTCCATTCTGTTTACCATTCCTTCCGGTGTGGCGTTCGACGCTGATCGCAGTAGCTTACGCAGGCTGGTGGGAATAAATTAAACCGATCACCATAGCGTGGTAAACAAGCCCGAACCTGACCGCGCAACGCACACTGCGATCAAAGAACTTCAACGCCCGAACAAACGAGTTTACAATGGTGACGTATGCCGATTCCATCGGTGATCGTCGTCTCGCTTGTTTGTTTGTTTGTTTGTTTGTTTGTTTCTTTTCGGGTGACACTGTTGCGCGTGCACGCGCGAATCTCGCAGACGGCGTCGATGAATCATATGCGACTCCAAAATAGATTGCCCCCGACAGGCGACGGAAGCTGGAGCAGACATCGGAATCAGCTGGATCAATCGCCATATGGTTGTGTATGTTTTGATTTTTGGATGTTTTTTATAAATTGCATAACAGCCATATTAACTGTTTGGCCCTCGAACAAAACAATCCCACGCATTGATACGGGCAAGGTGGGTGGGTTCGCTAAGCAAAAGGTCAATATTTTCACAACATTTCGTAACGTAAACTATGCGAAATCGCCCATGTCCTGATGGAAAACAACTTATCACAAATCCAACCGTAAACGTATAAGAACTTTCGAGTTCAGTAATTTGTTTTCTACGCACATGTCTCGATGTGACTCGCGCTTTCACCGACGAAGGAAACATATCTCCAAGTCGTTGAACCTGTATTTTTTGTTCAAGTTGATTTTGAAGCAAAATGTTCTGCTTCGAAATGTTCTGGGGCCGATTTTGCCCACTCATGCATGCAATGGCAAAGCCGGGTCACGCTGAAGAGTAAAGTCGGTCACTTTGAACATGGATGGACGATGTTCGTTTTTTTCATCTATTTTTAAGACGGGTTTCGTTGTGTAATTAAATGGCAAACGTTTGCCTTTTTTATAATTTTGTTTGACACAAAAAACTGCCAATTAAGGAGACAAATAGTTGACATTGGTTAGAAAATAATTTTTGATCGCATAAGGAAATAGTCATTATGTTTTGGATATGATTGAGAAGATGTCGTCCTAGTTTTGTAATGTTTTTACTTACAACATTTGTTTTCAATTTAGTTGTTTGATAAACCAGCGCACTTTTTTCACATGTCCATATAGTATTTCGCGGATGTAGAAGCATATCTACGCATTTGATTTGTTCCCGGCAAGAGAACATCATAAAAAGCATTTAACCTTACCAGCGGGCTTCTTTTTGTTTTGTTTTCATTGTCTCTCGATCGTCTTCCTGGCTTCCTTCCGTGAAACTTCTCACCGGCTCATTTCTCCACCAGCCCTACCGCAGGCTTTCAACGGGTCCCACCCTTAAGTGTTCATTTATCTTCGAACGATCCGAACTTCCCCATTGCCCGCTCCGCCCGTCGGACCGGTTTCTTTTATTCGGCGATCCTCCTTTATGGTCGTCCGACCCCGCACGCACACGGTGACGTTTCAGCCGTCCGTCCTCGTGGAGAAAAATCGCTAACCAGACGCGCGGCTCCCCGGTGGGTTTTTTGGGGATTTTTGTTGATTTCGATTCCGGACGGGGCGGGCGTATAAATAGTGTGGCCAGTGGAGCGATTTGGCAACAGTTAAAATTCGACGTTCGTCAAAGCAACAGAGTCTTCGCGAGTCTTCAAATCAGGAAACGTTCATCAACACAGCAACCATGTTTAAGGTGTGTATAGCAGTGAGGTGTGAAAACGGTCGGCAAACAGTTGTGTCGCATTTGGAAGAACTCTATAGCAAGCGTTCAGCATTCAGTGACTCAAGCTAGTGCCAAATGACATCTTCATTGATCTCAGTTATTGAAACAGTTGTGAATTCGACTACTAGAATGTGCCCAAGTTATCCAACATTGCGTATACTAAATCATCTATCGTTTATTGCATCCCACCCTACAGTTTATCGCAATTGTGAGCTGCCTGATCGCCATCGGCATGGCCATGCCAGCCCCTGACCTCGGCCAGCCGATCGCCGGTCCGGAAAGCCAGGACAATGCCGCGGTGCTGCTCGTGCAAGCGGATGACGATAGCGGTGAGCTGGCCGTGGCGGAGACGGCCCACCACGGCGGTGGCTACGGAGGATACGGTGGATACGGCGGTGGTTTCGGAGGCTACCCGTACGGAGGCTACGGTGGTGGCTTCGGAGGTGGCTTCGGAGGATACGGAGGCGGCTTCGGCGGATACGGAGGCGGATTCGGTGGATACGGTGGCCACCACCATCACCATGGTCACCACCATGGCTAAGCGGCTGGATTTCGATCGACTGGACTAACCCTTCCTACCTCACTGTGATCTGTACCCCATGGCGAGGACCATGTGGTGATACATTTCGACTTCGGTGAAATGTATTTCAATGTCCTGCCGCTTCATCCACCATCCACCGTGACCATTGACCACTCTCTGGAAGATATTTATTACCTGGATTAAATTGTACGTTACCAATAAAGATTCACTTTTTAAGCAAAGTACAGTCCTTGTCTTAATCTGCTCCGGATGATAACGGGTTCGGATAGTTACGGTTCGCGAACAGGAGACTCGGTTCACATTTCCCGAAATTCATGTCAAAGGAATAGAATTTTAAATTTAAATGCTTCACATATTCGAATGTAACAGCTATAGCAGGTTCTGTAAAGGGTTGGATCCGACGCCTCCTGAAGGCTACTATAGGCTCTCCTCCCCAACTCCTACTCAATACGTCCGCGACGTACAGAACGGTAACTTGTCGCCTAAATATCCAAGCTTGGGTACACGGGGAAACCCACCCCCTTGGGCGGATGGGCGGCAAGGCTGAATTGAGAGGGGGAATGGACTGCTACTTACTAGTAGTTCATCCCCGAGCGTCTGTTCTCCATGTTAGGAGCGGCTCGAACCAGCGTCTGTTCCCCATGTTAGGGGCGGCTGTACACCCTGTCCTGGCATCCTACGGGACGTAAAACAGCTAGGATGCGTTGTTCCACCGACGAGATAGGAGGCGGAGGGAGAGGCCTTGCAAGCCACCCTCTGTACAATTGCAACGAATAGTCACCACGAAGAATACCCGTTTTGGACCAATCATGCCCGACCCACGCAACGAAAAAAGGACTACGATTGGAAACTCGGTACATGGAACTGCAGGTCTCTTACCTCACCCGGGAGTACCAGAATACTCACAGAGGAAGTGAGAGCCCGCGGCTTTGAAATAGTAGCACTTCAGGAGGTTCGCTGGAAAGGAGTCTCGGAGCGCCCCTACCGTAGCGATTGCATGATCTACCAGAGTGGTGGAGACAAGCACGAGCTCGGTACGGCGTTCCTTGTTATCTGTGCTATGAGAAAGCGTGTGATCGGATGGTGGCCGATCAACGATAGGATGTGCAGGTTGAGGATACGTGGACGTTTCTTCAACCTGAGCATTATTAATGTGCACAGCCCGCACCTTGGGAGCAGCGATGACGACAAGGACGCCTTCTATACGCAGCTCGAGAGGGAGTACGACCGCTGCCCACAACATGATGTGAAGATAGTCATCGGAGATCTAAATGCTCAGGTCGGGCGAGAGGAGGCCTATAATCCTACGATTGGTAGCTTTAGTGTCCACCAGCTAACCAACGACAACGGCCTCCGGCTCATAAATTTCGCATCCTCGAGGCACATGAACATCCGTAGCACCTTCTTCCAGCACAAACCTCGTTTCAGCTACACCTGGAGATCACCACAGCAGACATATTCCCAAATAGACCACGTTCTCATAGACGGAAGGCACTTCTCGGACATCATCGACGTACGTACGTACAGGGGCGCAAACGTCGACTCGGACCACTTCCTGGTTATGGTGAAGCTACGGCAGAAGCTCTGCGCTGTCAACACACTGCGTCACCGGCCTACCCCACGCCTAAACACGGATCGGCTGCGAACACCTGCTGTTGCCGAGGGCTACGCGTCAGCGCTTGGGGAAGCGCTACCGGACAACAACGCGACCGCCACGATGTCCCTCGATGACCACTGGCGTATGGTGGAGCGAGTCATCAGCAGCACAGCCGAGCAGACACTGGGCCATAAGCCACGTAACCAGAGGAAAGAGTGGTTCGATGACGAGTGCAGGCGGGCACTATCCGAGAAGAACGCAGCGCGCGCCCGAATGCTGCAGCGCGAAACCCGTCAGAACGTGGAACACTACAAACGACTGAGGACACAGCAAACCCGGCTCTTCGAGAGCAAGAAGCGCCGCTTCGAGGAGTCGGATGAACAACTGATGCAGCAACTAACTCAGTCGGGGGAAACTCGCCAGTTCTACAGGATGTTGAAGAAGACAAAAGGCGGCTTCACGCCAAATGTCGCAATGTGTCGTGACGAGGAGGGCAACATTCTTACGGACGAGCGAGATGTGATCGAAAGGTGGAAGTGCTACTTCAACGGACACCTGAACGGAGCGGAATTGGGGGAGTCCAGCAGCGGCGCAGGCAGAATTGAGCAGCACATTAGCCAGGAGGTAGATGACGAGGTGCTCCCACCATCCTTGGACGAAGTCACTAGTGCCATCAAGCAGCTGAAACAGAACAAAGCAGCTGGCAGCGATGGGCTGGTGGCAGAACTATTCAAGATGGGTTCGGTAGAGCTTGCCGTCAGGATGCACCAGCTAATTGTAAAAATCTGGGATCTCAATGCCGCCTACAAAATCCTATCCCAGATACTCTTCTGCAGACTCGCGCCCCTTGCTACAGATTTCGTCGGAAGCTACCAAGCTGGGTTTGTTGGAGGCAAATCCACCACCGACCAGATCTTCACTCTACGGCAGATCCTCCAGAAGTGCCGGGAGCACCAGATCCCGACGCACCACCTCTTCATCGACTTCAAGGCGGCCTACGATACCATAGACAGGAAGGAGCAAGGAGGTCTTGTGCCAGGCCCTTGACAGGCCGGTTTCTGGTTTGACGAGACAATTGTCGCATGGGCACCACCTTGGTGGGCAGCTCACCGGTGCATCCCTCATCGACGTATGGCAAGTCGCCCCATAGACCTTTCCGTCACCTTCCTACTGTGCGCTTTCGCGCCTGCACTTACGTGCCCGACTGTGCCACGAGCGTCGTCCGTTCTGCTGCTGGTCATGACTTTCGATGGTTGGCGGGTCCATCCTACTCGCCCGCCAGCAACCCCAGGAGAAGCACCACCAACTCCTTCGTATCCGAACGTCCACTCGCGGCCTGCACATCGGTCTCAGTCCTGCGCCCCGGGAGGCGGCAGAGCACATCGTGACTTCGACCTTTGCGACTTTTCGTGAAACTTCCAGGAGAGTGAATCCCTTCCGAAACACTCCCTACGTCTTCGCGGTCCTGTCCGCTGACATAGGGTCCATCCTAACCTCCCTCACTCGGAGAGGCTAAACAGACCAGAGGGCTAGATATCCAAAACCAGGATTAAAGATACCTTACAAGGCCCGTTCCGTCTGCGGCACACTACCATAACCCCGGCCCAACGGGGTCATCACCCTGATAGTGCAGGGGAGGGCGGATATCCCTCCCACCCAGATCTCTGTTCGTCACCCCTGTCTCCAGGGGGTCCAGTGGCGCCACGAGGAGGCCAGTATTCCAGGCGTTCACGCCGTCACACCGTTTGACCGGAGTGACCCCGCAATGACTGCGAGCCCGTTAGAGGCCACAATGGAGGGGGTGCTGTGTAAGGTGAGGATTTCGAACATGCTGTCGGATCCGTTCGAATCTCACCGGGGTCTGAGGCAAGGCGATGGACTC
This sequence comes from Anopheles coustani, assembly GCF_943734705.1. Classification (NCBI taxonomy): domain Eukaryota; kingdom Metazoa; phylum Arthropoda; class Insecta; order Diptera; family Culicidae; genus Anopheles; species Anopheles coustani. The sequence continues at coordinate 69,279,073 of NC_071289.1, read as the reverse complement.
TCCTGCCTTCTATTCAACATCGCTCTGGAAGGTGTCATGAGAAGCGCGGGCTTCGACATCTGTGGCACGATTTTCACCCGCTCTCTCCAATTCCTCGGCTTCGCGGATGACATCGACATCGTCGGGCGGAACACTAGGACGGTGTGCGAGGCGTACACCCGACTGAAACGCGAGGTAGTAGAGGAGTTTTGCTACCTTGGCACTGTCGTAACTCCGGACAACAACTTAAGCTGCGAAATCCGGAGGCGCATTGTTCAGGGGAATCGTGTCTACTATGGACTCCACAAACTCCTGCGGTCCAGATGGCTTCTCCCACACACGAAATGTGTCATATACCGCACGCTGATAAGACCGGTCGTTCTCTATGGGCATGAATCCTGGACTCTGCTCACGGAGGACGCCAACGCCCTCGCAGTCTTCGAGAGGCGCGTGCTCCGGTCTATCTTTGGCGGTGTGTACGAGCAGGGCGTGTGGAGGAGAAGAATGAACCACGAGTTAGCTGAGCTGTATGGCGAGCCGGACATCCTGACGGTGGCGAAGGCCGGCAGGATTCGTTGGTTGGGGCATGTCATGAGGATGCCCCACCAAGAAGGTGCTCACCAGCGACCCGCCCGGCACGAGACGACGAGGAGCTCAGCGAGCTCGGTGGATGGACCAAGTGGAGCAGAACCTGCGAGACATCGGATGCGACCGGGGTTGGAGGGCTGCAGCCATGGACCGAGCTACCTGGAGAACGATTGGTGACCAGGCCATGTCAGCACGACGTGCTCAACTGCGAGCGGGCCATTGAAGAAGAAGAAGAAGAAGAGTGCTGCGTTTGATTTATAAACATTTTTGTTACATTTTCCACAATCAGACTACTTGATGCGAAGTTTGGTTGACTAATTTCCCATTTCTTTAATTTCTCAACAACCACGGTAGGCTGTGCGTTTATATAGTTTTGTTTCAGTGCGTGCGGATTCGTAGCTCAAAACGTTTAGTATATATGAAAATAAATGAATCAAATTCAACCACTAGAAGAGACGATGGCAACATTCGAACCAATTTAATCCACTGAAATCCACCAAATGCTCGTATCGCGAATTGACTAGTGTTGCATCTTATACACATATAGAAAGTGAATCGAACTAAACATGTCGAGGAAAAGTTTGTTTTCATAAGGAGCTTCCATACATTCATCTAGGGATGTTTTCATCTATTCATTCGATACAACGCGCTGGTTCCGGTTCTGAAAAGAGAGAAATCATTTTTTTTCTTTTTTGTTATTTTACCAGGAGAAAGATCTTCTGGTTCGGGAGGGCAAGTGTTATCCCCGATCAAGACACCCATTCTCCTAAGAGAATGGGTAGTGTGGGATTCCTACCCACTAAGAAAACTCCTGGGACATGAGTATTTTTATTTATTTTTTTTTTCTTTTTTTTTAGTTTGGAATACTCAAATGTAATCGGTTAAAGGGTTAATGAAGCTTCGGGCGTCGTGTTTCTTGGTTTTGCTACATAGTAGCAAGATCATCCATTGCCTCGGCATACGGGAAGATGTTCATTGATTATGGGAATCTTCGCCGTTGAAGCCGTAACTGCCGCCGGTAATTCGGTAATAGCTGCCTCTTTTCACCAAATGTAGCTTTAGAAATGCATTGCAATGCACTCTTTCTAGCACACCTTTTTCTCAGACATTTGGAAGGCATATCGGAACACCCCCAAAGATATGCAATTGATGGACCACTGAATAATTTTGCAGTTTTTTTTTTATTTTACAGACTGGTCTTCTTTGGGAATATTCTGATTGGAACATCCCCAAAGGACCACTCTATATTTTATATAAAAAAAAATGTTTTTCTTTTGAGTTTTAAAGATTGATCTTCTTTTGGAATATTCTGATCAGAAAATCCCCGAAGGACCACTCAATATTTTTTTATAAAATTTTTTGTTTTGATTTTAGAGACTGATCTTCTTTGGGAATATTCGGATTGGAACATCCCCAAAGGACCGCTCAATAATTTTTTTATAAAAAATATTTTTTTTTTTGAGTTTTAGAGACTGATCTTCTTTGGAAATATTCTGATCGGAACATCCCAAAAGGACCAATCAATAATTTTTTTATAATATTTTTTTGTGTTTTTTTAGAGACTGATCTTCTTTGGGAATATTTTGATCGGAACATCCCCAAAGGACCAATCAATAATTTTTTTTGTAAAAAATAATTTTTGTTTTTTTAATTTTAGAGACTGATCTTCTTTGAGAGTATTCTAATATGCTTGCAAATGCTTGAAGATATGCAGTGTTAGAAAGAGTGCATCGAATCGGATTTGTAAAGCCACGTATTCGGAAAAGAGGCTGCTATTACCGCATTACCCGCCGCAGTTAGGGCTTCAACGGCGAAGGTTGCCATAATCAAGGCACATCTTTCCGTGTGCCGAGGCAAAGGCTGTATGCATACAGCAAAACCAGTAGACACGGCACACGAGGCTTCATTTTGCCTTTACCCGATTATTATTAAATTACATTTTTAAAAAAAGAAGAAAAGAAAAGAAAGAGAGAAAACTAAATACATAATTAATCGATTACTGAAAAACTATTAAACATCAGAAGAAAATTTCCTCATTTTCATCAATATCCGAGAGTCTCGGTTTCTTCGTGATCTGAAAATAAATAAAACGAAAGTTGCTTAAATACCGTTCTTCAATCTAAAAACACCTTATTATACGAAAAAGTTGTTTATATCTACTTACAGGCCTATAATTTCTATCTCTATACCTATATTTGTAATATATTGGAATCTGGGTGTTCCTCCTGCGTTCTTTTTCTTCCGCTGTATAGCCATATTTGTCGTTGTCTAAGATGGTGAACAATGTTTTAAATCCTTCGCGTCTATTTGTTGATTTTCGTTGGCAATCTACACATTTCCCCACCACATTTCCCATTGTCGGTGAAGACCTTTTCTTTCTGCAAAATATAAAGTTCAGAAAGGCGCTAAGTATAGTTGTTGTTTGGGTTGAGCGCCTTTTTGAGCGGGAGCGAATAATATCACATCTGCATGCCATCTCGTCTCATAAACAATTGATTCTAAATGAGTGCTGCGTTTGATTTATAAACATTTTTGTTACATTTTCCACAATCAGACTACTTGATGCGAAGTTTGGTTGACTAATTTCCCATTTTTTTAATTTCTCAACAACCACGGTAGGCTGTGCGTTTATATAGTTTTGTTTCAGTGCGTGCGGATTCGTAGCTCAAAACGTTTAGTATATATGAAAATAAATGAATCAAATTCAACCACTAGAAGAGAGGATGGCAACATTCGAACCAATTTAATCCACTGAAATCCACCAAATGCTCGTATCGCGAATTGACTAGTGTTGCATCTTATACACATATAGAAAGTGAATCGAACTAAACAATTCGAGGAAAAGTTTGTTTTCATAAGGAGCTTCCATACATTCATCTAGGGATGTTTTCATCTATTCATTCGATACAACGCGCTGGTTCCGGTTCTGAAAAGAGAGAAATCGTTTTTTTTTTCTTTTTTGTTATTTTACCAGGAGAAAGATCTTCTGGTTCGGGAGGGCAAGTGTTATCCCCGATCAAGACACCCATTCTCCTAAGAGAATGGGTAGTGTGGGATTCCTACCCACTAAGAAAACTCCTGGGACATGAGTATTTTTATTTTTTTCTTTTTTTTATCTTTTTTTTTAGTTTGGAATACTCAAATGTAATCGGTTAAAGGGTTAATGAAGCTTCGGGCGTCGTGTTTCTTGGTTTTGCTACATAGTAGCAAGATCATCCATTGCCTCGGCATACGGGAAGATGTTCATTGATTATGGGAATCTTCGCCGTTGAAGCCGTAACTGCCGCCGGTAATTCGGTAATAGCTGCCTCTTTTCACCAAATGTAGCTTTAGAAATGCATTGCAATGCACTCTTTCTAGCACACCTTTTTCTCAGACATTTGGAAGGCATATCGGAACACCCCCAAAGATATGCAATTGATGGACCACTGAATAATTTTGCAGTTTTTTTTTTATTTTACAGACTGGTCTTCTTTGGGAATATTCTGATTGGAACATCCCCAAAGGACCACTCTATATTTTATATAAAAAAAAATGTTTTTCTTTTGAGTTTTAAAGATTGATCTTCTTTTGGAATATTCTGATCAGAAAATCCCCGAAGGACCACTCAATATTTTTTAAAAAATTTTTTTTTTTGATTTTAGAGACTGATCTTCTTTGGGAATATTCGGATTGGAACATCCCCAAAGGACCGCTCAATAATTTTTTTATAAAAAATATTTTTTTTTTGAGTTTTAGAGACTGATCTTCTTTGGGAATATTCTGATCGGAACATCCCAAAAGGACCGATCAATAATTTTTTTATAAATTTTTTTTTGTGGTTTTTTAGAGACTGATCTTCTTTGGGAATATTTTGATCGGAACATCCCCAAAGGACCAATCAATAATTTTTTTTATAAAAAATAATTTTTGTTTTTTTAATTTTAGAGACTGATCTTCTTTGAGAGTATTCTAATATGCTTGCAAATGCTTGAAGATATGCAGTGTTAGAAAGAGTGCATCGAATCGGATTTGTAAAGCCACGTATTCGGAAAAGAGGCTGCTATTACCGCATTACCCGCCGCAGTTAGGGCTTCAACGGCGAAGGTTGCCATAATCAAGGCACATCTTTCCGTGTGCCGAGGCAAAGGCTGTATGCATACAGCAAAACCAGTAGACACGGCACACGAGGCTTCATTTTGCCTTTACCCGATTATTATTAAATTACATTTTTAAAAAAAGAAGAAAAGAAAAGAAAGAGAGAAAACTAAATACATAATTAATCGATTACTGAAAAACTATTAAACATCAGAAGAAAATTTCCTCATTTTCATCAATATCCGAGAGTCTCGGTTTCTTCGTGATCTGAAAATAAACAAAACGAAAGTTGCTTAAATACCATTCTTCAATCTGAAAACACCTTATTATACGAAAAAGTTGTTTATATCTACTTACAGGCCTATAATTTCTATCTCTATACCTATATTTGTAATATATTGGAATCTGGGTGTTCCTCCTGCGTTCTTTTTCTTCCGCTGTATAGCCATATTTGTCGTTGTCTAAGATGGTGAACAATGTTTTAAATCCTTCGCGTCTATTTGTTGATTTTCGTTGGCAATCTACACATTTCCCCACCACATTTCCCATTGTCGGTGAAGACCTTTTCTTTCTGCAAAATATAAAGTTCAGAAAGGCGCTAAGTATAGTTGTTGTTTGGGTTGAGCGCCTTTTTGAGCGGTAGTGAATAATATCACATCTGCATGCCATCTCGTCTCATAAACAGTTGATTCTAAATGAGTGCTGCGTTTGCTGCGTGCTGTACATTTGCAACGAACAGTCATCAAAAAGAAAACCCGATTTGGACCAATCATGCCAGACCTACGCGACGAAAAAAGGACTACGATTGGAAACTCGGTACATGGAACTGCAGGTCTCTTACCTCACCCGGGAGTACCAGAATACTCGCAGAAGAAGTAAGAGCCCGCGGCTTTGAAATAGTAGCACTTCAGGAGGTTCGCTGGAAAGGAGTCTCGGAGCGCCCCTACCGTAGCGATTGCATGATCTACCAGAGTGGTGGAGACAAGCACGAGCTCGGTACGGCGTTCCTTGTTATGGGTGCTATGAGGAAGCGTGTGATCGGATGGTGGCCGATCAACGATAGGATGTGCAGGTTGAGGATACGTGGACGTTTCTTCAACCTGAGCATTATTAATGTGCACAGCCCGCACCTTGGGAGCAGCGATGACGACAAGGACGCCTTCTATACGCAGCTCGAGAGGGAGTACGACCGCTGCCCACAACATGATGTGAAGATCGTCATCGGAGACCTAAACGCTCAGGTCGGGCGAGAGGAGGCCTATAAACCTACGATTGGTAGCTTTAGTGTCCACCAGCTAACAAACGACAACGGCCTCCGGCTCATCAACTTCGCATCCTCGAGGCACATGAACATCCGTAGCACCTTCTTCCAGCACAAACCTCGTTTCAGCTACACCTGGAGATCACCACAGCAGACATATTCCCAAATAGACCACGTTCTCATAGACGGAAGGCACTTCTCGGACATCATCGACGTACGTACGTACAGGGGCGCAAACGTCGACTCGGACCACTTCCTGGTTATGGTGAAGCTACGGCAGAAGCTCTGCGCTGTCAACTCACTGCGTCACCGGCCTACCCCACGCCTAAACATGGATCGGCTGCGAACACCTGCTGTTGCCGAGGGCTACGCGACAGCGCTTGGGGAAGCGCTACCGGACAACATCGCGACCGCCACAATGTCCCTCGATGACCACTGGCGTATGGTGGAGCGAGTCATCAGCAGCACAGCCGAGCAGACACTGGGCCATAAGCCACGTAACCAGAGGAAAGAGTGGTTCGATGACGAGTGCAGGCGGGCACTATCCGAGAAGAACGCAGCGCGCGCCCGAATGCTGCAGCACAGTCGCCAGTTCTACAGGGTGTTGCAGAAGACACGAGGCGGCTACACGCCAAACGTCGCAATGTGTCGAGACGAGGAGGGCAACATTCTTACGGACGAGCGAGAGGTGATCGAAAGGTGGAAGTGCTACTTCAACGGACACCTGAACGGAGCGGAATTGGGGGAGTCCAGCAGCGGCGCAGGCAGAATTGAGCAGCACATTAGCCAGGAGGTAGATGACGAGGTGCTCCCACCATCCTTGGACGAAGTCACTAGTGCCATCAAGCAGCTGAAACAGAACAAAGCAGCTGGCAGCGATGGGCTGGTGGCAGAACTATTCAAGATGGGTTCGGTAGAGCTTGCCGTCAGGATGCACCAGCTAATTGTGAAAATCTGGGAGCAGGAAAGGATACCGGAGGACTGGAAGCTGGGTGTCATCCACCCAGTGTACAAGAAGGGTGACAGAATGGACTGTGCCAACTTTCGAGCCATCACAGTCCTCAATGCCGCCTACAAAATCCTATCCCAGATACTCTTCTGCAGACTAGCGCCCCTTGCTACAGATTTCGTCGGAAGCTACCAAGCTGGGTTTGTTGGAGGCAAATCCACCACCGACCAGATCTTCACTCTACGGCAGATCCTCCAGAAGTGCCGGGAGCACCAGATCCCGACGCACCACCTCTTCATCGACTTCAAGGCGGTACCGGTACGGTACGATACCATAGACAGGAAGGAGCTATGGAAGACCATGCGGCAGTACAGCTTCCCCGAGAAGCTGGTTCGGCTGTTAGAGGCCACAATTTTTTTTTTGGACGAGGGTTCACATTGGCCTTGGCCCCGAGGAACCACGACCAACATTACTCCCTCCTCTTGCCTTTCACCTTCCGTCACGCTATGCACCTACACGGTAGAAGCAATGACGGAAGAGGCATCTGTCCCTAGGTTAAAATCTCAGTTTACGGACGCTGTGGCACGCAACTAACTCCTGAAGGGTGAAAGCGCGTGTCTCCAAAGGTCTAACAGGTACTACCCTGACTACCAGGGGCTATTTCCCAAGCCTAAGGCGACGGACTCGGTGCAGTGCAACTTAAGCGGCTCAGAAGATCGATCCGACAGCTGACTTACCTGACACCAATACCTCCTCAAAACCCGTAAATGGGACTTGCACTAAGGTTCAAATATCATGCGGATGCGTCAGCCCGCAAAACTAGGCTCCTGCCTCGTCTACGTGCTGGGTCTCCGATATCTGACACTTCTTGATGTTACTCATGCTGGCCCGCAAAACCAAGCTCCTGCTCAGTCTACGTGCCGTCCCCTGTGGCCTGTTTGGAATGTACAAGGCCCTGAACTCGACCGGTGTCCTAGAGGTTGTTCAGCGATGGTTCGGTACCGCGATTGGCGGGTGAGCTGCAACCCCCGGTGCATCCCTCCCCAAAGCATCACAAACCTTAAGTATCCGGTCTTGTTCCCTTCACCCTGGGGTCGTCCAACGTCTGACTTGACTTAGTCATGGAAGACTTGGTTGCCTTGGTCGGGAATCCTCGGCGCCCTACGTCAACCAATCCTTTGTCGCGTCTATGTCGGACTTGCCCTCGTCCACTTGGCCTGGCCGATGTTGTGCCAGGCCCTTGACAGTTCAGGTTTCTGGATTGACTTGTTCATTATCGCATAGTTATCACCGGCGGCACTTTACCGATGGATCCCTTACCGACAAATCCCAAGTCGCCCCATAGCCTGTCCTGCCCTCATTCCACACTGTGCGCTTTCGCGCCTGCACTAATGTGCCCGCCTGTGCCGCGAGCGTCGTCCGTTCTGCTGCTGGTCATGACTTTCGATGGTTGGCGGGTCCATCCTACTCGCCCGCCAGCAACCCCAGGAGAAGCACCACCAACTCCTTCGTATCCGAACGTCCACTCGCGGCCTGCGCATCGGTCTCAGTCCTGCGCCCCGGGAGGCGACAGAGCACATCGGGACTTTGACTTTTGCGGCTTTTCGTGAAACTTCCAGGAGAGTGAATCCCTTCCGAAACACTCCCTACGTCTTCGCGGTCCTGTCCGCTGACATAGGGTCCATCCTAACCTCCCTCACTCGGAGAGGCTCAACAGACCAGAGGGCTAGGTATCTAAAACCAGGATTAAAGACACCTTACAAGGCCCGTTCCGTCTGCGGCACACTACCATAACCCCGGCCCAACGGGGTCATCACCCTGATAGTGCACGGGAGGGCGGATATCCCTCCCACCCAGATCTCTGTTCGTCACCCCTGTCTCCAGGGGGTCCAGTGGCGCCACGAGGAGGCCAGTATTCCAGGCGTTCACGCCGTCACACCGTTTGACCGGAGTGACCCCGCAATGACTGCGAGCCCGTTAGAGGCCACAATGGAGGGGGTGCTGTGTAAGGTGAGGATTTCGAACATGCTGTCGGATCCGTTCGAATCTCACCGGGGTCTGAGGCAAGGTGATGGACTCTCCTGCCTTCTATTCAACATCGCTCTGGAAGGTGTCATGAGAAGCGCGGGCTTCGACATCCGTGGCACGATTTTCACCCGCTCTCTCCAATTCCTCGGCTTCGCGGATGACATCGACATCATCGGGCGGAACACTAGGACGGTGTGCGAGGCGTACACCCGACTGAAACGCGAGGCCGCAAGGATTGGACTACTGATCAATGCGACGAAAACAAAGTACCTGCTCGTCGGAGGCTCTGACAGTGACAGAGCCAGGCTGGGGAGCAGTGTATCAGTGTACGGCGACGAACTTGAGGTAGTAGAGGAGTTTTGCTACCTCGGCACTGTCGTAACTCCGGACAACAACGTGAGCTGTGAAATCCGGAGGCGTATTGTTCAGGGGAATCGTGCCTACTATGGGCTCCACAAACTCCTGAGGTCCAGATGGCTTCTCCCACGCACTAAGTGTGCCATATACCGCACGCTGATTAGACCGGTCGTCCTTTATGGGCATGAATCCTGGACTCTGCTCACGGAGGACGCCAACGCCCTCGCAGTCTTCGAGAGGCGCGTGCTCCGGTCTATCTTTGGCGGCGTGTATGAGCAGGGCGTGTGGAGGAGAAGAATGAACCACGAGCTAGCTGAGCTGTATGACGAGCCGGACATCCTGACGGTGGCGAAGGCCGGCAGGATTCGTTGGTTGGGGCATGTCATGAGGATGCCGGACTCATGCCCCACCAAGAAGGTGCTCACCAGCGACCCGCCCGGCACGAGACGACGAGGAGCTCAGCGAGCTCGGTGGATGGACCAAGTGGAGCAGAACCTGCGAGACATCGGATGCGACCGGGGTTGGAGGGCTGCAGCCATGGACCGAGCAACCTGGAAAGCGATTGGTGAGCAGGCCATGTCAGCACGACGTGCTCAACTGCGAGCAGGCCATTGAAGAAGAAGAAGAAGAGAAGCTATAGCAGTTGTTCCAGTTCGAGATCAGCTTATCTACACATTACAGTCCGCTCTACCGGAGATTGAGAATCACTGAATTATTAAAACCTAGAACATTACTTTTAATGTACAAAAACTTCGCTGATGTTTACTATTGGCATAACCGGGTATGTCAGAAATGTTTCATAGGAATAGTTTAAATATCTTTGGTTCTATAATGTATAGATATTTGGAAAGTTTGGCAAGGGTTTGTAATAAAATATTCTAAAACAGTACCAAAACTACTTCATTACATAAAATTTTATCACAACGACCCTCCTATTCCGGTAAGTTTATATTTTGTATGGCAATCAATGCACAAACACAAAAATCCATCGCTTTCTATGCAAACTGCATGACTTAGACTGGTATGGTAGTCGTATATGTAAAAGCATAGTAGTAACAAATATACTTTTGCGCAACAAAAATAGTTAACACAATGTTATTTAACCTTTTTTCCGCCATTTCGTAAAAAACAGTTTTGCTATTGATTTTACAGGGTACAAAATATACCCGAAATATGCGGGCGTAAAAATTACGGTTAAAAATTGCATTTTATTATAACTAACGAAACCATTACAAGTGTTAGTATGAAAACATCATCTTTAAACAAAGGTAATACAACAAAACAAAGATAATACATACAACATTAAGAAATCAACCTACGATCTAGACACGATCATAAATAACCTTGGCAGGCAAGAAACTTTGTTTTCCTGTGGAAAGGATTTTTAATAATGCTTAAAATAAAACAACTCTCACTATTCGGTTAGCGTTAAAACGTTCGGTACTTAAAACATTACCAACACTTATCATACAGCTGCACAGTTTTCACTTCTCGCCTATTTTTCGAAAAACCAATAAGATCCTCCTATTTAAACATTTATGTTTCATCTTTGACACAAAATTTGCAAAATGCTCGAAATTCATCTTGATTTCATTTAAACATTTACAAATTTTAATTCCGCAAGCATTTTAGAACTGTTCAACGATCACATTAAACGGAGACTTCACTAGCGTCATCTGGTGAGCACGAGGTGTGCTGGGAACTTACGGCCAGCCTATACACACTGTCGCTAGATGGCACTGTTGGGCATTTCCGAGCTGTAGCAGCGACATCTGTGGAAAAGTAAGAAAAGTGCAAAATGAGGTTAAAAACCGGTTCACCGAAACGGTTCTTCAAGGTCATAAATAACGCGGGTCCGGGACTGAAGGTCATCGAACCGGTCAAAATAACCGGTTCTCCGAAACGGTTCTTCAAGGTCATAAAAGGTCACAAATCGTAAATCACCGGGGTCTGGTCCCAGCGAACCGGTTATGCCGTAAATAGTCCTGGCGCCATCTGGTGGTCTCACTGGCGTCATCTGGCGAGCGCAGCTACGAACTACTCGGATTCCCGGTTAGAACCGGTTGGAAATTGGGCCGCCGCTAGCGCCATCTGGTGGTCTCACTAGCGTCATCTGCCGTTAGCTAGCGGCTTGTGGCTCCTTGCGGTATGCAACACACATCACATGGCTGCGTTCGTGTTTCTTCTTAGTGGCTGCGTGCTGAGTTTGAATGTTACGTTTTCGCCGCCAGAAGGGCTTTATGCAATCGCTTCCAAAACAGTAGCTGCTCCGCATCCGATCCCGTCGGCCATTTGATGTAGGTTTTAGTTTTTAACAAATAACTAAGCGTCTTCGGACACTTGCGCCTGGGCACATCTTGCAGAAGCACCAGAATCAACTCATCGCGTCGGGTCTCCATCAGCCTGAAAGGAACGAGACATTACTTTTGCGCCGTTTGTCGTTCAACTAACCATATAGTTCCTCTCCGAGACTCATTGCGATCGGACGCACTTTTTTACAAAACAGAGTGTTAAAAAAAAGTGCAAGAGCAAGCCACATCATGGCTGCTTCGAGAAGCACCCTGCGGGTGGATTTCTCGAAGCTCCCCAAAAAGCCGTCCTTGATGGAGGCCACAACCCTCTCCATGACCAAGCTGGGTCTAAGCAGCTCTTCAATCGTATCAATCCGGACGAAGCCGGTATCCCACTTCCTTCACATCCGAGTGAAGGACCAGAGCCTTGCTCTAAGAACCGTCGAGGAGAACGTCGGCAAGCATTCTCTCGAATGCGACAGGAAAAAATTCCCGATTCCGATCACAATGGTCGACTATTCCGTGGTCATCAAAATCCACGACCTGTCCGAGGACATCACGGACAGATGCATTACGGAATTCTTTGCTCGCTACGGAGAAGTCCGGTCAATCCGAGCCGGAGTATGGGCGAAGCCATACCCGTGTGCCGGAATCCCTGACGGATACCGCTACGTCACAGCGGTCTTGTCTAAACCGGTGCCGTCATACGTCTCGATTGGAGGGGAAGAGACGCTGATAACATACCGGGGACAGCAGCAAACGTGTCGAACATGCCGGCTTGCTCCACACCATGGGATGACCTGCACCCAAGGCAGGAAACTTGTGGCTCAGAAGACGAGCGTCAGCGAGAGGCTGTCGTATGCGTCAGCGGTGCAGAATGGCACACAAACCGTCCGTGCACCGACTGACCCGATGAGCACACCGACCGTTCCGGCAAGCACAATGCACATCCCATCGAGCACACCGATCATCCCGGCGCCCGCATCGACCGTCCCGGAGAGCGCACCGGCCGTCCGTGCATCGACAGTCCCGACGAGCACACCGACCGCCACGGAGATCGCACCGGCCGTCCTGGCACCCTCATCTCCATGCGTCGTTAATACGCCCCCGGGCGCTAAACCTAAACCCGCCGTCTCCGGTCTGCTGCGAGCAAGTTCGCTGAACTTGTCATCTGGCGCCAAAAACCACCAAGTTTTGAGATCGGCAGCAACATCGGAAGCAGAGTCAGATATGGAAACGGAGCAGTGCCAGGCTTCGTCGCTGCCTTTCATCGCCCCTCGCATCCCTTCCCCTACTCCTTCCACATCATCCATGCTGGTAAGAGAAGATCAGACGAGACGGTAGAGATAGACGGACCGGGAGGACGGACGGAGGCGCCGCCCAAGCGTAAGCCTGGCCTCGACAGAACGAGACTCGCTCTAAATTGGTTGAGATGGATGATTCGCTGAAATCGATCATTATCGCATCGATTAATATCAATGCGATCTCCAATTCGACCAAATTAGATGCTTTACGGAGCTTCCTGCGGAATTTGGAGGCTGACGTTGTATTCCTGCAGGAGGTTTATGACTCTGACTTGACGCTCCCTGGGTACAATATTGTAACGAACGTCGACCACACAAGGAGAGGTACTGCGATCGCTATTCGCGAACCGATAAAATTTTCTCACGTCGAGCGCAGTTTGGATTCACGTCTCATCTGCGTTCGGCTTGAGAATAATTCCACTTTATGCAACATCTATGCTCCTTCAGGAACGCAGCGTAGAGCAGAGCGGGTTCTTCAACCAGACGTTGGCCTACTACCTGCGGAATGTACCAGGATCGGTCATTCTGGCAGGGGACTTCAACTGTGTGTTGAAGTCCAAGGACGCTACCGGTGGAGGAGGTCAGAGCCTTGCTTTGCAAAACATTGTGGATGGATTAGCTTTGTGTGACAGCTGGGAGGCCATCAGAGGAAACGATGTTGAGTTCTCCTACATCACACGTGGTTCCGGTTCGCGAATCGATCGCTGTTACGTCTCCAAGACTATGAACGACCAACTGCGTAACACGCATATGCACTTGGTGTCGTTCTCAGACCACAAGGCCCTTACGGTACGTCTCTGCCTTCCGAACATGCCTGACGCGCGACGAAATGGCTATTGGCAACTACGGCCACATATTTTGACAGCCGAAAATATAGATGATTTTAGGGGCAAGTGGAATTATTGGACAAGACAACGAAGGAACTATGGTTCCTGGATGGAATGGTGGATTTGTTTCGCCAAACCAAAAATTAAATCGTTTTTCCGTTGGAAAACGAACCAAAAATACTCCAACTTCCGCTTGCTTCATAACATCCTCTACGCGGAGTTAAGGTCCTCATATGATCGGTATTTGGCAGATCCTCGTGAACTGTCGAATATTAATCGTATAAAAGGGGAAATGCTCCTCCTTCAGAGGCGTTTCTCTGAGGACTTTGCTCGAATAAACGAAACGAGAATAAGTGGTGAAAAAGTTTCCACTTTTCAGCTTGGAGAACGAAGGCAGGGCCGTACCGTGATATCAAACCTAAGAACTGACGATGACGTTATTATAGACAACCCTGACGAACTATGTTCAGACGTACTACAGGGACCTGTACTCCGACGAATCGACGTACCCTGACCTGTATTTCGCATGTCACCGTGCAATTCCCGAGGATTGTCAAACCAACAACGGTTGCATGGAGGAAATTACCGTGAGTGAAATCCTTCATGCAATTGAAAAATCGAAATCTCGGAAGTCACCTGGTCCTGATGGAATCCCAATAGAGTTTTATCTACGGACATTTGAGGTCATTTGGAAAGAACTAGTATTAGTTCTCAACGAAGCCCTCAATGGCCATATTCCGGAGAGTTTCGTTAATGGGGTCATTGTCATCGGAAGAAAGAAGGGTGATGGGTGCACGTTATCCTCCTACCGCCCGATCTCTCTCCTTAACACGGATTACAAACTCCTCTCGAGGATATTGAGGATTCGGCTTGGAAGAATTATGGATAAGTGGCAGGTGATATCACCGGCGCAGAAATGCAGCAACAAGCCCGCCAATATTTTCCAGGCCGTACTCTCTGTTAAGGAGAGAATCATAGATCTAAAGCGGAGGAAGAAGTGTGGAAAGCTCGTCTCCTTCGATCTTTCGCAGGCGTTTGACCGTGTTGATAGGGGCTTTCTGTTTGAATCGATGGTCTCGTTGGGTTTCAATCCGGACCTCGTCTGCCTTTTGAGGAAAATTGGAGAACAGTCCTCTTCTCGTGTCCTTGTGAACGGATCTCTATCCTCTTCCTTTCCTATCCAACGTTCCGTGCGGCAAGGAGATCCCTTGTCAATGCACTTGATTATCCTTTACCTTCATCCCCTCATCACTAGAATCGAAGGTATTTGCTGCGATCCGGATGACCTGGTCAATGCTTATGCTGACGATGTCTCAGTGGTGAGTACGTCCCCTTCCAAAATTGAGCAAGTGAGAGCGGCTATCGAGGCTTTTGGTGTCTGCTCTGGTGCCAAACTAAATGTCCAAAAGACGTTGGCTCTGGATGATGGAGCAGTATCAGAAGGGAACCGGCTGTCGATACCATGGCTGCATACTGTGGAGCGCCTGCGGCTGCTTGGAATCCTGTTTTCCAACAACATTCGGGAAGCAGCGGGTCACAACTGGGATCTGGTGATCAACCAGTTCCGTCGACTGGTGTGGCTACACAGGGTGAGAGACCTGAACCTAATGCAGAAGGTGGTTCTGCTAAACACCTTCTTGTTGCCGAAGCTGTGGTTCGTTGCGTCGGTTGTTGGTGCACGCGCAATGGACACAGCCAAGGTAACTAGCCTGGTAGGGTCTCTCATCTGGGGTGGTGCTGGCGGAATACGGATCCCACTCCAACAACTGGCGCTGCCCCGAAACCGTGGGGGACTCAACCTCCACATCCCAGCTGTGACTACGATAGCCCTGATGTCCAACCGGTATGTGGTGGAACAGGAGTGCCTGCGGATTGGTGCTGACCACATACGATACGCTGACAACCCGCCTGACATTGCAGCGATCCCATCAACATATCCATGCCTTCGGAGCGTTATCCAGACACTCGCATACGTTCCCTCCACACTTAAGAAACACCCGTCCACTAGAGCGTTTCGCAAGACACTATTGCAACGGTTCCCAAATCCCAAAATCCAGGAACAGTCTCAAAATGTTGTCTGGAAGATGGTATGGAAGAACATCCATTCCCCGAAGCTGTCATCGGAGCAGCGGTCGGCACTTTACCTTGTGGTGAACGGCAAGGTCCCACATGGCGATCTGCTAATGCGGATGGGACGCGCATCCTCATCGTCCTGTATGTTTTGTGTTGAATGTGACACCCTGGAACAAAGGTTCACCTCTTGCACTCGCGTTATTGCCGCCTGGGACCTGCTGCAGCAGTGCATCAGGAATGAAGCTCCAGGGTGTCAGTGCTCATTTCAATGTCTCCGATTTCCAGTACTCCGCGGAATGAGTACTGCGCAACGAGTAAAAGTGCTTCGTTTGTATGCGAACTACATCATCCATATCATTGGAAACAATGATACTGCGATCGATCTAGCTGTCCTTAAATATACATTGTTTCTTTAATACTATTGTAAAGACCATATTAATAAGCAAGTAAACTATTTTATAAATAAATAATATATTTTATAAAAAAAAAAAAATGCTACGTTTTCGCCGCCAGAAGAGCTTTATGCAATCGCTTCCAAAACAAAAGCTGTTCCGCATCCGATCCCGTCGGCCATTTTATGTAGGTTTTAGTTTTTAGCAAATAACTAAGCGTCTTCGGACACTTGCGCCTGGGCACATCTTGCAGAAGCACCAGAATCAACTCATCGCGTCGGGTCTCCATCAGCCTGAAAGTAACGAGACATTACTTTTACGCCCCTTGTCGTTCACCTAACCATTCCGTACCGATGCTGAGCTAAATGCATCTCAAACTGGCACCAGTGGCTGAGGAGGAAGCTTTCGGATACGATCAGCATAAGACAGCGCGATCGGTCCATGCAGGAAATAATGTTCTCCAGAATGCCGTAGCCAACCTGCAAGCAAGGTGAATACTTCATTGTGTTCCGGTGGACCGGTTGTTTCGCTTGTTTTCTTACCTCAAAATCTCGCTCGTGCAAACAGAGATTTATCTGACTGACGCCCTCCATGTTCGGCAGCAGCTGATCGAGCACCCACGTCCGATCCGCATTGCTGTAGCTCACGAACACGTCGTAGTGGAAGTCAGCCTCCTTCAGCAGTCCACTCTTGTCCAGGTACAGCTTGTTGTCGTCGTTGAAAAAGCTGAGAACGGCCGAATTTTTGATGATCTTGAAAAAGTACTTGATGTGGAACCAGTAGTAGTACAGTCCGACGGTGCACACGATGAGAAAGCTGACCGCGACACTAGCGAGCACGTACACCAGGGTATGGTTTTTCGTCGGTTGCGTCTCCTCCTCTTCTGGAACCGGTAGATCCGCGTTGATAAGTTCGTCTTCCAGTAGCAGACAGTCCTGCAGCTGCAGTGGGTCCATCTTTTGATTGCTCGTAAAATTCATACAAAAGTACTCGCTATGGTCGTAGTCGAACAGTTGCACGTTGTGCAGCGACAGCTTGACGCTAGCACCCGGTCTTTCTTTATCAACGACGAGCGGCTCGGCCGATATGGTGTACGCACCGGCCCCGGTTGAGTTGTTGAGGATGTTCTGCAGAAACTTCAGATAGTTGCAGGAACACTGAATCGTGTTTCCACCCAAGCCCATGTTCGTAAGGCGCGAAAAATCGTGCAGCATGTCCGAGGTCAAGATGACGATGCTGTTGTTGCGCAGATTCACATTCCTCAAGGCACCCGTGTGCGTCAGGAGCTGCTGGTTCCAGGCCGAAATGTAGTTGTAGCTCAGATCGAGCTGCTCCAGGTTGGTCAAGTTCTCGAAGTTCGCCCGGTCGAGCGTGCGCAGAATGTTTCCCCGGAGGTTTAGCACCCGCAGCTTCTCCAGCGGCCCGAGCCAGCTCAGGTGCTGCACCATCGAGTTCCGAAAGTACAGCACCTCCAGGCTGCCCTTCAGCAGCGAAAAGCTCGCCCGGTGCAGGCTCTGCGCCACCCCGACGTTGTTCGAGATGTCCAGCATTTCGATGGACTTCGCCACAAACAGGTAGTCGACGATGGCCGGTAGGCCGATGTTGCAATAGCTGACGTACTTCACGCGCCGCTGAACCGAACGCAGCGCTATAAACGCCTGGTACTCGAGCCGTGTGTTGGACAGATCGAGGAACGTCAGGTTCGCCAGCGGCAGGAACAGATTGTGGTTCAGATCCATGCCGGCGATTAGCTTCATGAACGGGTTCTCGATACGCTCTTCGCCGACGCGTCGCGTGTCCATGTGTGACAGGTCAAGGTGCAGTAGGCTCCGAAGCGGATAGAACACCTCCATCGGCAGTGTCGTGATGCGGTTACTCGCAAGATACAGATACTGCAGGCCGGACACGTTCCGGAAGAAATCCCCCGGAAGCATGCGCAGGCTGCAGTTGCGCATATCCAAAACCCTCAGCATCGGTAAGGTGGGCAGCTTGTTGAACACATCTACGAAAACCATTCGAACCAACGATGTAAGACAAACGGTGGGAAATCGAAAACCACCACAAAACCAGTAAACTTTCTTACCTCTGTCTGTGGCCAGGTTGGTGAACTGATTGCCACGCAACGAAAGCAGGCGAACGTTGGGAAACTTTTTCAACGAAGGCGAGGGCAACAGGGTCAGTTCGTTGTTCGCCATCGACAAATGTTGTACTTCCTGTGGAGCGCCAAGCAAAAAGTGGGTGATTAATTTTCCGCCCGTTTGTGTTCGATCTTTTGTCGATCGTCGTCTCCGTGATTTAGATTTTCGCTCAACATTTCAAACAGAAGGGGATTGACCCATGATACTATTGAGGTAAGATAGGACACATATTCGAGACAGGTTACCGATAACAAATCAACCATCTTCCATTATTGATTTCTACTCGCTCTCATACATACAAACTTCCGGGACCCGGGAGTTTGTATGTAATGTAATCACACTTTGTAGTTGGCATTTTTCCATGGGGGAGGATTCACCTAATGCCTCTGCAACGTCCAGTCCGTGGTTCAAGTGGTTTGATTTGATGGGGGAATAGACAATTCAAGTGTTTTCGAAAAGCCCATTGGAATTTGCGGCTCGTCGAAAACGCGTCCGCTGGATTAGACACATCCGCTTTGCCAACGTCACGGAAAAGTTGTTTTCCACACAGATACACCACACCTGAACACCTCAGGTCTCTTTAAGAGAATCGATAAAATTCGGGGACTTCGTGGAGATTCGTTGTCATGTACCTGGTTTCATATCGCGAAAAAACAAGGCCCGATACCAGTGGTGGCGAGGTTTCGCTAATTAACCTTGATAAGAAACAAATTTACGATACACACTGCGACTTCCTCCGTGAGACTTGGTTGCGACTCACTTTAGCCACACACTGTCACCGGGATTCACATTATTTAAATGTCCCTTCGATTTGGGAAATGTTTCACCACACAAAGATTTCGATCTTTCATCGGGTACAGAGATTTTATTTTGTAAGATTTAAGCCAGATTTGTTCTTCTGAGATGAGGATACGCTCTCGAAATTTCTACAAACGATATAAGCTTCTGTAACACAACTGACCGGCTTAACAACTTGGTGATACACCCGAAACACTTATCACCGACGGTTGTCAAGGTTACCGCATTTTTTGGAAGCCACCAAATTGGTTACAACAAGCTCTCCTATCAGGCTATTCGATAACACTTTAGTCGGACAATCATCACTCCTCACGTACTGCGTTCTGCACACAAACGGTCGTTATCGATACCGTCTTTTCGGAAGCACTGAGATTGCGCCGTAGCCTGGTGCGTATAGAAACATAAACACTCGACACAGCCACAGGAGCAAATGTTCCGGATGATTAATAGCACGAAAACAGAAGCGACTGTCTGGAGTACCGGAACGCAATCGACGGTGGCAACGGGCCTTCCGAACCTAACCTTTCGCACGTCACTTCGGTTCGGTAACGTCACCGGTTTGCGTGACGCTCGAGCAGTACTAGTTTTCCGGTCCAAGCTGCCGGAGCTTGGCATAATACGTACTTCAAGTGGATACAGCGAGGCAAGGCTCTGCACCAGTCCGCGCACGCCCCGGTCGGTGAACCGCAGGTTGGACAGATCGAGCGCGTGGTGGCCCTTGCGCACCGTCAGCCGCCCTTCGTCCGTCAGCCAGGGCAGATAGTTGTTGGCGTTCCCGAGCAGACAGTCTCGCGGCGCGCCTCCGTCGGCATCCTCCTCCGATCTGGCTCCCACCTCGAAGGCGCTCAGCGGGATGTTGTAGCGTTGGCCGGGCGCCCGGGGCAGATAGTTGGGCCAACCATTGCCGTAGCAGTCGTACGGGCCGCCACACCCGAGCAGATCGCAGTCGGCGGTGTCGACGACGGGTGAGGCAGCGGCCACCGTCACCACCGCCACCACCACGCAGCGATCCCTGCGTAACGCGCTCGGTGGCAGGAAGAGGAACACCACGGCTAGGATCAGCTTCCGGACGAGCGTCTCCAATACTTCCATTCGACTTTTCCACAACCAACTTTCCGGCGGAACCGTTGGCGGGCTACTGACGAGCGCTGCCGATGACGAGACTCCTTCCGTCAAGTGGGGAGAGTGGAGGGGTAGGAAGGGGTGTACCGTTGGGTGTCCTTATCGGACGTGATTTCACACCGGAGCGGTCAGTTGCGTCCGCACTCCGAAACCGGCAAAGTCAATTATCTGATAACGATAGGGGGGCTATCTCGGGCCAATAAAGATACCGACGCGCACATCAACACTTCAAGCCGATAGAAATAGACTGCAGCGAGCGAAAAGCGTTCTAATGCATACATGACTCCTGCCCGATTCACTTTACCCGCAACACGAAGGATCCTTCCTTTGTGGTTATTTTTGCTTTCAACACAAACGACCAACACCTATTTTTGTTTCTACTTTTCGCCCACCGTTCGCCGTTGACAGTTCGGTGACATTTGCGCAACGCGATCGATGGAGCCATTGGCTACCGCGTGCCGATTTAAGCCCATCATCGTTCGCTACCACGTGCGATAACAGTATCGACAAGCACGACGGTTATTGCAGCCCGCACTCAATCGATGGTGTTTATTGTCGCAAAGAAAAAGGTCCACCGGTCCGTTTGAAGAGAAATGTGTTGATTTATTTTTGTTCTCCAAAGAAGCTTTCTATCGGTAGTAGATTCAACTTAGAGATAGGGCGAAGTTTGTTTACTTTGATTCTGCTTGTCTGTGTCCACCGTACAATCAACGAATGCGTCATAGGGTTGAAGGGAACCCAAATTGTGGACAATGAATCGATGCACTACATTGTGTGGAATAAAAAGAAATTAATTAAATAAATTATCACAAATTAATTATTGAACAACAAAACACGTGGACAGGAAAAAATCAAACGAAATTGCGTATCTAATTTATTACGAACTGCAGTTAGAGCGGGGTAAGCGTTCTACGTGCCGCATATAGCTTTAAATGTAATGCCCCAAAAACATTCAACACATTCGGTAAATCAATTTTTTATCAAAATTTTTAAAATATTAATTTAGATGAAGCTACATATTTTTCATTCCATTTTTCCTTGCCAAAAGCCTGATGCTTTATTTCATGCGAAACCATCCATAACTTTCCAAGAGAATCATTTTTCACGAATGTCATTTTCTTTGACTCAATGTGACAAGCAATTAAATTTGTTACTTTTTAATTACAAATTTTTGAAATCAAACAATTGAATTTTACAAATTTTGAAAATTCAATTTGACTATCGGATAATGTTTGAAAAAGGAAAAAAGTAATAACTCTATTCAGCTAAATTACTATTTTTGAAAATATGCAGGACATTACTTTTGCTAATAAATTTCCATTTTACTTCAAACTATTATTAGAATTTTCCTCTTCTTTAACAACATCTTTTACTGTTACACTTTACATAACAAAACTTAGATAAGTTGGATTGTTCCCACATTTTCATATGCTTCATTTTCTTTCATTCAGAAGTAAAACTCATCACAAATACATCATTTAGTAAAACAATTTAACAAAATATGGGCCAAAAAATCTGGACCCTTGAACGCTACTTAGTTTGCTTACCCTATGATCCACCTATGACTGCAGGTAATCAAATCTGAAAGAGGTAAATTCGTACAGCAATATTTAATGGTAGTACTGAGATTGGATAGTTGTTAGAGCTGTGTGGCAAAAAAATGGATAACCGATGCATACAAAAATAACCTATTTTAACATGTGAAAAGCTTTGTACTGCAGTGGATTTTAGTAACGTTTGCATTAAAAAAATAGACAAATTCAAACGACTTTTCTTTCAAAAACGGAAAACGCAAGCAACTTTCTGTTAAAAGCAAAATAAAGAGTAGCATTTCTTTTAAATTCAGAACATGTTTGAAAACTGTATCATTCAAAATTGACTCCGCCATGGCCAAAACATTAAACAAACTTGGAACATCCAGACTATCGCGGACTACATGACCATCATGGATGTTGTAGTTTATTTAAAGTGGAAAAAACCCTGATTGTTTATGTTGCTTTTAAAGCTTTTTACAGTATATTTCTAATGTTTTGGGGCCCCTTAACTCCCACAGAAGGCCGTATCGTGGCTGAAAGCCAGAAGTGAAGACATTGGTTTTGTCGGCAATGACTAAAATTTCGGCCAAGGATCGTCAGGTCGCTTTACTGGTCGTCGGAATATTTTTTGAAAGTACTTAAAAGATGTAACTTTCCAAAAAAAATGTATTTCATTCAATTAGCTCGGTTAACTTTTTTCTTATCGCCGATGAAAATTTGTCTATTTTTTTAATGCAAACGTTAATGGGTTTTACGTCAAAAAAAAAAAAAGATTTTTACGATGTCTGTTCAATTGATATTTAATGGAAATTTGAACTTATTATCGCTTGGTCTTTAACTAGCTTCACTATCCAAATTGTTAATGAAATCATATTGCTTTTCTATGTTCACTGATTTTCCACAGTTAATTTCTCAAATTCTTTCCAAACTTTGCTGATGTTGATGTTTCTTTTTTTTCATGTTCAATTTCGGTGTCTCTATAATGCAATGAAGCCATAAAATATGTTTTATACAAATCACACAGTTAAATGTGGTGTTTATTCGAACCGTTTCTACATCATAACGAGTTCCTAATGACTGACTTTTATTACCCTCTCGTGATGCACGTTGCATATGCACACACCTGTCCCCTTTCGCATACTAATACTAATTCCGGCCCGGTGGATGCATTTTTCCTTCCACATACACAATGCACCAACACCCACCCTTGAAGTTACCGTCTCTTTTTCGCCATGTTAATGCCCTTTTGTCGTGTCTTTCATGTCGTTGTGTCTTCTGGCGCCCGTGGGCAAGGATGATCGCATTTCAATGCCAAACTTCCTGTCGATCAGCCTGGCGCGTTGTGGAAAGCTGCAGCCTTCCAGAACCGGTTGGTGGTGATGGCGCATGTGCTGCAGCGGCCAGAACCGGTTCGCCAGGGCACCCTCTCTACAACGAGCTGCTCGCCATGGATAAGTGTGAGATCAGCAACGAGGCGCCTTTCTATTTGAAAAAGGCCCCTCGATCCGCGGACGGCAAACGATTTAGAAACATCGATCGCTGCTAACGCACCGTAACACCGTCCATGCTGCCCCCGAACGGTCCTAAGCTGGTTGTTCTTGGGGCTGCTCGGTCGAGGCAACATCTACTTCGCGGGTGCGGTATTTACATTTCATAATGATTTTATGCTATCGTTTCATTTCACTGTCGTTTCGTAATAAACACGAAACAAACAAGAAACATTCCTGTACGACTTGGGGCCGATGCGTGCGCCTAGTTATGGATACAGTTTTTTTTTTATCTTGCCCACTCCTTTCGATTCACAATCCTAATCGGTCACTTGTGCGCTCTCTTTCCCACACGGTGGGGGTCTCCATGCTCGATACACCATCGGCCACTCCATACGTCGGTGGGTTTTAGTTAGTTTTACCCATCACAAACCGCTCACGATCGATCGAACTCGCCGTTACCACTGTTTCGTTTCATTTTCGGTGGTTTTGGTACAGAAAAACGGTGCTCATAAAAATAGAAGCGCGCGTTTGCTTTCGTAATCACAGCAGTGCAAAAGGGTAGGAAGTGGCAGCAAATAGTGAAGCAATAAAAAAAAATGAAAACCCAACACGAGTGGCACGCAATCAAACCGGCGATGTATCAAAATTGTCACTTTCAAATCAATTCACGTGCCGCGACGTGTTATGGGTCAGCAAAGTAAATAAAAAAAAAGCAAGCGGTCCCGCTAACGCCGCGATGGCGTCCGCCTTTCATGTCCGGCTCGTACGTAGGATGTGTGTGTGTGTGTTGCACTTGGAAATTGCATCATAAAAAGCTTCGTCAGCCGGAAGGAGAAAAGCCGCACGATCCGCGATTAACTCGAAGCGTCGTGAAACGGTTCAAAGTTCGACCGGTTTGGGTTAAAGTATGAAGAAAAAGTATATCTCGACACGCGCGCAAAGGTTGGTACGAGTTGGTTGCAGCGCTCTTTCCTCCTCCCCTCCTCAGCTGCCCGCCCCGGACAGGAGGACCTTGACGAGGATCATGCAGACGCGCTTGATGCGCTGCACTTCCTCCTGCTGCTCGAGCCGTTCGCGCAGCGGAAGCGTCAGGAACTTAACGATCTGCACCAGATACAGGAAGAACACCAGCGCCACGAACTGGAATGGAGAGGGTATGCGTGCGGTCAGTCACACAGTTGCTTGCTCCGGTTGCCTGGTGGAAAACTCACAAAACTTTTTCACCATCATATCCACGCTGCTCGGGTCGTCATCGATCGCGTCGGTGGCGCCAGCGGAAAGGTCACGGTTGGGAAAGCCGAGCAAGGCTTCGCCGAGCGGCGATTGGGTCGCATTCGCCCGTCGCAGCCCGTCCACCATCGCGATCACAGTCTATGCGTGCGCAATCGGGGTCGTACGATCCGTTGCAGCATCGACGGCGTGAACATGAAACAAAAAAACAGATACAAGCAGTGGGGAAAGGAAATCATTTTCACCGTTCACATCACATCACGTCGGAGAGCAAATTCCAAAAGTAAACACTCACAGAACACATGTTTGTGGCACGGTTGATGTTTGCAGAATGAAGAATATTATTTAACAGACCTTTTTCGGTCGAATCTCTTCACAAATTGGCAATATTTCACACCCAAACACACAAACACAACCACCAATGGCACTGCAAGAGCGAGCGAAAGATCAATTGGCACGCGGCACCGAATGCGTTCTTGGCCAGACCTAATATCCTTGCACTAGCTCTCCCTCTCGACGAGGCTCTACGACTGTCGCGCAGGCCGGACCAAACAGAACTAACAACGCCAACGGACCGTCGCTGCAAAAATCGCGCGCGACTTCACTTTCCGTCCGTACGACCACCACGAACAAAACCAGATGATTGGTGCGAGAAAGGGAACCCGCGCCGTCGACGGGTCGACCTTGACTGGGCGCGGGGTAAGCGGAACGCGCCACGTAGTGGGAGAAGGGAGGCACGAATGTGTCATTGTGTGTTTCACGAATTCACCCGGCATTCGTGTGTCGGCCAGTGGAAAAATAAAAATACAAATATAAAGCCTGCAGCGGTGAACACCGACCAAACGGCAAGCAACCCCCAGTGGGCCATATAGTGCCAAAACCTCCCCACTTTACTAAGCCTGCGCGCCGCTACTGCGCGAGAGTGAGGGGGACAAAGGTGAACTGCAACATTCCAACAGCACGACATGCACTTTGCGCACACGCGAAGGTTTGTGAGGCGCGAACGCATGCGAAGCAGTGCATTCTACCACGTAACCACGTCTCCGCAGTGTCGCTGTCTAAAGCGGGTTTTCCAGCCCACGCTGCTGCCAGTCCCCCGTTGCGATGTTGCAAAACTCTTAAGCCCCAACTCAACATTCTTAAGCTCGGTGTCATATATTTCGTTCCTTTGACGTCAAATGGCATTTTCGGGGGTTTAGTTCTCGTTGGAAGGTGCTAAAATCCCACGAATGGCTCCTGCCAATCGGTTGCCAGGTTCGTCGCTTGAAAGAATAGAACGTTTTGAAAGGTCGTTCAAGTCACCGCAGAATCACCGATATTCCGCGCTATTAAAACTTTTTTCTTGATTTCTTCCTTTGCCTGCTCCGTCTTACGTGTTGCCAAAATTGTTGATGAAATGTAAAAATGGATTATTTAAAATTAACTTTTCCTACCGAGTTGGCATACTACTGCAACAATGTGTTGCTGGCAGGGTTCCATTCCACGGTTTGCACACTTATGGCGATCGACCGCGCACCAGCGCCATCAGCTGGGAACGGCACCTGAGCGACTGACGGAGTGTGAATCGGCTCTGCTAATAAACCGAACCCTTGGCCGAACGCCACGTGCTGACATGCTTGTAACGGACTCGATTGATTCGATCAAAGTGGTAATTGCCAGCACGCTGCGTGCGCTCCTCTGAAAAAAATGGGGTGTGTTTTCCTGTATTTATCTCGCGTTGAACGTTTACACAGTTCGGAAGGAGCGTAATTTGTCGTACGAATTAGATTTAAAGGTAAACGAATGGCGCAAAAAAATGGAAAACATACAGCAAACAGTCGCGAAGGTGAGCGCGGTTCGTTAGAATCGGATTGCTTTTTTCTTACCGATGATGGATTTACGATGAATTCCAATTCGACCATTTAATTCTAGGTTAAATTCTACCAACAAAAAATGTGCTCTCTCTAAAAAAATCTTTAGAGGACGTTGTGTGGTGACATAAAACCATGAAACAGTTTTTAGAAAAGGTGAAAACTTTGATCTTCAAAGTCAAGATCGCCTTGCGGGGGAGACCGGAAATTATTTAAATGACTGCCAAATTTTGGTTTTCGTATTCAACGTATTCACTTAATAACCTTCAAACTTGCATGCAGATGCGTCTATGCTAATTCTGTTTAAGTGTCGTAGGTTATGGTTCATAGAACCCCTTACATATTTCACAAATATGTTATCGTGTTCGTTGTTCGATATTAGGTTTAAAGTCTCTTTCCCACAACCAAAATATTGCAAAACAACGATCGTAGCCAAAGTATTGAATAACGAGATTGACGCTCCATAATTGTTAGAAAAATTAAATGTGTCTGGGCCTGAACGAGCTCTAACATTCTGGGAAGCTATTAGAGTTCCCCATACAAGTACGGCATTTGCGAGTAACGCATTGATTGTCTAAATGTGCAAAATGTTTGTATTTATCCTTTACCATGATTTTAATGTTCGCAGTTTTGGACGTCTAGCACTAATTAAAGTAAATTGTGTTCAGTTTGTGATTTTTTTCTTAATTACTACTTCAACTAAGATATAAATACTTATTTTTAGTTCAATAATAGTCCTTTGAACAAATCAAATCAAAATGTGAAGGCTATGATTGTCATTGGAAGTTACCATTTTCTCATCTGATAATGTGCGGAGTTATTATAGTGTCATTATTTCAGTTATTATTATTTTTGTAATGAGTTGCTAAGCTGCTCAAACCATACCATTTATTAGCAAAAGTAAATTGAATAAAAAAAATTACTCAAAAAGTGATTTTGTTTGAAATCTATAAAATCTTGTAAAGCTAAAAAATTTTAGTTTGGCATAGGATCACTTGGTGTTTTTTACGTGGATGAAACGTTCGATATTAAATATAATAAACCGCCATCGGATCGCGCTCGATCGTATGCAAATGAACATCCCACCCCGAAGTCTGGTGGTATCCGGTTATCTTTCATTTACTCCTTCAGGTGGATCATCTTGTTCCAACCGTTTCGCCCTCCGAAGCCTGAACCTACACCTGAAAGGTGACCCTGTGCGGAGCGAAGGTCAATTGGGCCCTTAACTGTCGCGTGGAGGCCCTCTGAATGCATTGACACACTGAAAAGGTTCCCCAGCGAGGGCAGTGACCCAAGGGCGAGTGAAGCGGGCCGATAAACTGGGTGAATAAATTATGCGTTTCAAGTCCTAAGCAGTTTTCTCTTTCGGTTGCGAAATGAGCTAGGTGCAAGATGAAAAATTATTGTAAAATGTCAGCTCTGCATTTTTTCTGTTGTCATAAGTTGTCTAAAAATATACAACCAACGTTAATTAGGTAGAGCAGAATTTTTTTGCACAAAGACACCACAGACAGATTCAATATAAAGGCGTTTAATGTTACCACAAGTGGCACGCAATATCGCATCCCCTACAAGAAAAACCGGATCGCGAAACTAGGGGCTTTCCCAAACGTGACCGGTTTGTCTACTTCTATTTTTTTAACCTCCCCCTATCCGACATGCATCGTTTGTGTCATCTTCAAACCACCAGCGATCGGTCATCGGAACATTTTTTGATCGAAGTGATGGAGACCATCGTTCGGGAGTTAAGGCGAGCGAATTTTATTTTTCGTTTTTTCCAAACGCTGACCTCTCCCATTGCATCGAGCTGCCAATCATGGGAAGTACACTATAATTATCGAACCGTTTATTCGGCCAACAATTAACGGCAAAGTTATCTGCATCCTTCAATCGCAAATTCGATTTCGTTGCAGCCTGACCTCTGCACCGTCAACGACGACAACGGCGCTAAATTGTGCGTACCAGCGGTACACATGCACCCCACCCATTCGAATCCGTGTTAGGACGCGGACAAACCGTGCAGCCTCCCTTTGCCTCCGAAGAGCCTCTCGAATGCAGCGTGCACTTGAGGGCCCCACGGCAATTAACCCATTCATCGAGCGAGCCTTCTGGAGATTCTCTGCGCTCGCACCACCGTTGCATCACCGCGATTCAGGTTAAGCATCCTTCTGCAAACTGTTGCTAAACCGGCCCTCTTCACAGAACAAATACGTCATTTCGACTCGGGGGAGAGGGGAAGATAATTTGGCAACCGACACTCACCAGCCCCAAAGTGCCCACGTGTGCCGCAGTCAGACGGAGAAAGAGGGCATTGAGCCCCGGCGAGAACTTCGATCAGTTCGTGTGAAGGTCACGATATGCTTCAGATCAAGGTCTTGCCCGCGGTTTAAGGCGGAGCCACGAACCGGGTTCATCAGCATAATGTTAATTGGCGACAGCTTTTTCCTTCGACACCTGGTCGCGACGACGAGGAAACATTGACTTTGCCGATGATACAACAGAGGATTTGTCGTGTGTGTGTTTTTTGGCTGAAATTATTTTGGGTTGCCACACCGAATACGGTGCTAAAAACTGGAGCTCTTGTTGTTGTCCACCGGACTCTCTTCAGCTAATGGAAATTAGTGATTCACAGCGCCGGATAAAGCTCCACTCATTATGAAGTCGTCCTCGGGACCAACAGCTGGTGCCCAAACGGTGCCGGTGCCACCCCGAAAAACCGGGAAATGGATTCGCATTTACGTGGAGCCCAATTTAAAGATCGCTTAAGCTCGGCCACGCGCTACGAGGGAAGGGATGTTTTCGGTCGCGGTCTCGGAACGCCGAAAATCGATGCTTCACGGTGGGCCCCCGCCGGTACTCGAACAGTGTGTCAATCTGTCCAGACTGAAGGACCCGTCGGGGTGCCGGCCCAAAGGAGGGGCGACGATAAGATGCGCCGTATAAAAGCCTTCATTGGTGGCCTACTCGGATCAGTCGGCAGCACAACAGCAGCAACAACAGGTGGTGTGATTTGTGGTGTGTTCTGTCAACCGAGTGTAGAGATTTTTTACAGTGGAGTGAGCCGCCGGGCAAAGTTTGTTCTAGGATATTACGCATCTGTTTGCATCGGTGTGTTGCCAAAATGAAGCAGTTCCAGCCGAGTAGTGCCCTGTTGTTTGTGCTGATCGTTGGTCTGGTGTGGAGTGAGCAGCTGACGCAGGAGGAAGACACCAACGATCTGGAGACGGCCGAATCGGCCTTCTTTGATCCGAAGATTGGTACGAACCGCCTAAATCTATCTGGAGTTCAAGCGCTAACCTCGTGCTCTTATCCATCCCATCCTCCACAGTCTTACTGACCGGCCTGGCCGGGTTGGCCGGCATCGGTGCGCTGGTGGTGAAGGGTGCCGTGGTCGGTGCCGGCGCCGGAAAGCTGCTGCTTTTCGCCAAACACGCCGGCCAGTCCAGCTCGCACGGTTCGTCCGGTTGGGACAGCTCGTCCTACTCGTCCCATTCGTCCTACCCAGCCTACAAGTCGTACTCGAGCAGCTACTCGTCGTCTTCTTCGTCCGAGGACTCCCGACCCAGCTCGTACAGCGGCAGCCTGAAGGTGTCCGGTTCGCTGTCGCCGGTGAGTTCCCACACGACCGAATCTACTACCAGCACGACCACCGCCGCACCCAACTCGAAAGCGAGCCTCTCGCTCGACGATGTCGATGATCCACTGCCTGAAAACTGAGTTTCGAACTTTCAGATCCACTAGCGTGGCGCCAGGAAGCATGGTTCGGAAATTCTTTGGGGGCCTTTTACTATTTTGGATTGCACGTGAAGCACGGGCGAGGATGAATGTTCGTCGCATGCCGATATCAAAATTCATTAACTGCTTCCGGTTACGCTCGCAGGAAGGTCGCACTTGCTTGGGTTTATTTATTTATAAGCATTCATCGATCATAATGTGATAACTTCTCATCAGAATAAATCCGGGGTTCCATAATTATGTAACACGCTGTCGCGCCACGAGTATCCATTTCGCCATCCGAACATCTTAATGCCGAGGGGGCAAAACAAGCCGGCTGCTCGCCATTGATCGATCGCAGTCATAAGACCGGTTCCGCTTGAACCAGCCTCCGAAAACAACAAACAAGAACTGTCCTACTACAAAACAAACGATGGTAGAACGCTTGGAGAGAATATGCCACGGCCTTGAAACCGACGTGACGCTGTATATGCGAGGGGATGGTTCGAGGTGAAGGTTCCGTTCGCGCCCTGACGTTTGTTCAGGAAATTAACACCAGAGAATTGCATCAGTGCCTCTTTATTAGTAACACCCCTTTTACAAAACTCACGCTCCAGTGGTTCTACTTTGATGGACCGGTTTTTTACACATATAGTTTGTGCCTTATAACACGCGGATTTTTTAGCTTTGCCTTAACCGGTTTCCTTTTGCATGCTTCAGTTTGAATTAACTAGAATTTTTTTGTGAGACCTACTTTCCGGTAAGGTTAAAAATGTTTTTTTTTTTTGTTGGCAAAACTAATGTGACAACCAATTCGACTTTGGCGTCACAAATATAATGATGGTGTTCCGTGCGGTGAAACCGAACCTAGAGCGGAACAAATCAAACTAAAATCAAGTGCAATTAGGGAAGAAACAGAACGTGCACTGAAATGAATCGATTGAATAAACACTCCTTTGGGTTTCATTTTTTGACGACGCAAGGCCTTTCAATAATACCACCAGTTGTAGTAGTAATACGGACGGTACCAGCGGTAGCGTGGATAGTACGAGTAGTACACACCCGGATAGTACAACGGCCGGTAGTAGCTGTAGGTGTACGATTCTGACTGCTGCATATCGTCCGGTGCCTTCATGCTGTCCTGCTCCGTTATGGGACCGGTTTCGCGGAGAATTTTCACCGGCGACTGGGGTGGCGTGTTGTAGATGGCCGGAATCGGTTCCGTGGAATCGCCCGGCTCCGCTGCCACCAGTCGCTGTTCGAGTGGCTGCTGATGGCCCACCCTGCACCAAACGCAAAGTAGATAGATCAGCATGCACAAGCGACGCTATGGGATAGAAAAACCTGTCATGCAAACACTTTGACCATCAGTATGACGGCAGCATCTTACCCGGAAGTAAACCATCTTCTCAAATGTGATCCCAAAGAATTGTTGAACTGATAGAGGATCGTAAAAAGACGAATCGAACCCGATGAAGCGCACTGCGCAAATGGTACGTTTGACAAAACAGTACCGAAGCGTTTTGTTACACTTTGATCCAAAATTAATTATTTTGGCTTCCTTCTACATTTGGTGGAAAACAAAAACACAATAACCCATTGAAAACGCATGCGTTTGTTTTTCAAACAACCTTTTTTCAACCAGTACCAACAAATCCATATCATTGGAAGGGGTTGCGATCATCAACTCGGTTCTGTTTGCCTGAGCCGGGCGAATTTTGTAGCTCAGTTTCGGAGCCTAAAAATATGTGATCGCGGTGTATGCTGTATAGCCAAGTTTTGAAAACCAACGCTGTTTCCACAACAGCGCATAAAACGTAGGAAGAAACACCTTTGGGTGTGGTTTTAAAAAACACAACATAACGAAATAACCAACGAACTTTTCCATACAGAAAAAACGGCTCAAGCTAATATAATAAGAACTGTATCTCTACAAGTATAATGGCCAGAGCATAGATATTTTTTGACGACTGCAGATATCAAAACAAGTTTCATATATTGAGT
This sequence comes from Anopheles coustani, assembly GCF_943734705.1. Classification (NCBI taxonomy): domain Eukaryota; kingdom Metazoa; phylum Arthropoda; class Insecta; order Diptera; family Culicidae; genus Anopheles; species Anopheles coustani. The sequence continues at coordinate 69,247,066 of NC_071289.1, read as the reverse complement.
AAAAATTATTTGTGGGATTGTTACGAAAATGAAGCAACAAAAAACATAAAAAATTGTATCCACATAAATTTATTGAAACAGAGAGATTACCACAGGACTCACAAAAGAGACGGATTAACATTATAATTGCAGATAGTTATATGTTGAAAAATCAAGATTAAAAGTGACTTGGCATGGACAAACATGTACATTAACAATTTGAAAAACATTTATTTAAGAATTTCACATATAATATCTAATTCTATACATATTAGAAAATTCTGAAGCTGAAGTTAGTCCTTTTGTACATTGCCATATCGGTAAAAAAAATGACTCATTAAATTTGTTGTGAAACACCATCAAAAAGAACTGAAGAATTGCTTCATGTTGATTTAACCCAGTTTGGTAGCCATTTTGTTTTGGTTTCAACTCACCTCAGTTAAAAGAGGGAAAAAATATAAACCTAACTAGGACTGTGACCAGTTCAGTGAATCGTATATGAGTAGAGGGAAAGAGGGAAAAAATATAAACCTAACTAGGACTGTGACCAGTTCAGTGAATCGTATATGAGTAGATTTAAACTGTGTTTTTAAATCGTATCTTAATTTTAATGTTTTATTCAATAAAGTTGAGTCATCAATAATTTGCTACTTTGCGTACTTTTTTATTTGCTGCTCAGCTCGTTTTTCTTTTGTTCGAACTATTTTCCGTAATTCATCATTTCATTAGACTTGTACAGTAGCACAAAAACGGTAATTTACGGTCTCTTCAAAAATCAGTATAACATGAGTCGCCTTAACAGTTGTAATTTATTTATTTATTTATTTATTTATTTATATATTTTTCTTTATTGTCGCCATTGTTCAACAATCAAGTTCGGTATGAAACAGTCCATCAGCTATTACCAAATCTCCCATTGCTGTTGCTTAAGCACAGAAGGCCAAAACGGCGGGACCGATTTCAAAAAGGCGATCGCTGCCTACCTTCCCGAATTGGCCTTTTTCACACCAAGAATTCCCAATCCCACCAGTCCTCCCCGGTACCCCACACAATTAATACCAATTCTTCGACCAGCGATCCGGCCCACGGACCGAACGTACCGATTTGCGTTACTAAACCAGTTTAGGACCGTTCCATGCCAGGAATCCCGCAAAAATAACTCAAAAAGTATACCAACTTTATTGGTACCTATCGCTTAGTTCAATCGGCACCAACAACAACTCCAGGGAGTCGAGCCCTCGGTCGGACACAGGCGATCCCATCTCCGTCGTTTGTCGATACACCGGATGCATAAGGATGGAGCAAGGAGATGCACGCTTGCGGAAGGTTCGCCAGAGGACCATGCTTGCCATTAATTTGGCGGGAGTTTTCTCTCACAGCTATGTATCGTTGGGTGTTTTATATTTTCCTCCCCACTCCTCCGTGCTTGTGGTGCTTTCTCCCAGGTATTGATCGCGCAAAAACGGCCACATTGACGTCAATCGCAGCTTTTGGTCCCAAAAACCGAAATTTCCAGTTTTGTGTGCCTTGCCGCCGAATGTAACACCGCACATTTGTTTTTATTTTTTTTATGAAATATGTTCCTGACAATCCCTTCTGTATGCAATCGATGTCACAAAGGCAACAAATGTTAATAATGAGCGCAAACTGAAAGAACATTAAAAAAATGACTTATTGTATGTAAAAAGTTTGAAAAAAATAATAATACTTGTAAAAGTATATTATTACATCAGTTTCAATGTTAAGATCTATGCGGAGTACAAAATATTTAAATCGTTTTTGGCTAGACATGCTCCAAAAAATGGCGTTCATTTGGTTCACTTATGCTTGGTTAAAGAATATTTGAATGTATGAAGCTCGTCAAGAAGTATTTGTTTCTCAACATTGTTACGAATAGTTATCATGTATTCCACTGGTCTTGTATATAGGCAAAATCCACCACCCAACAAATAATGGTTCCAAAAATCGTAACAGTGTTGGTAACCTGGATACATCAATCCCTATTGGGACTCTAGACAGTAGGGATACTTTGCCTGTGTGTAGGAATGTATGGATGTATGCATTTGTTCCGATTTCAGAAAACTGACATGGAAATGATAATCATTTTTCCACCAACCATGGTCAGGGTAGCAAGTGTTCATGAAGGAGTTCTAAACCAATTGCAAAATCAAATAATTCTTTATTATCAACTTTCAAACAGGACAAACAAATTATAGGATGTTAGTAACCTAAAAATTTGAAAAGAATAGTCAATTTTCTTAAATATTGACAATAATTTATTGAAAAACTGTTTGTTGAATTGCTTTAAACATTTTGATGAAAGTCATAGGGGAACGTACGTTTCCAAACTTGAATGTGCAAGTTCAAGTTTGTTGATCATCGTACTGATTAGCTGTACTTTTCGTGGTTAAATCAAGTGATCTTCGATAATTGTTCCAGTAACACATATTTAAGAAAAACATTTTTCTTTTTGCAAAATCTCCATCGGTGTTAGTGCAAGTGGTAAATACGTGAAGCGTCTGTCGTGGGATCGATAAATATATTGTTTCTTATTTTATATCGGATCCTAAGTGTCGTGTCAAATGCACTCCATTGAATTGGACGAAAAATAATGTGAATTAGTGTATTTGGATTTAATTTCTTACAACGTTTCTCTGTAAAGCAATTGCTCCAAGTTTTATTGGACTTTTTATTGATCAATTTCATTGTGATAACATTTTGAAATGTGATGCAGCTCAAACTTCTCACAAAAAAACTTTTCACAAAAAATATAATACTTTTTTACCAGTAGTGACCGTAATGACCGTAGTAATACCGCGGGTAATATCCACCGTAATAATATCTCGGGTAGTAGTGCGGATAAACGTGAATGATCTTTCGATACCCGAAGCCAAACGTCTCCGCCTTGTCCATATCCTCCTGAGTGTCCGTGGTTCCCGAAAATGTTTGTGCATCATCGCTTACACTGGCCACTTGCGGTGCATCCTCGCGTCCTTCCAGGCCGGGTGCATTTTCACTACCCATCGTAGAGGCCACAGCAATAACGGCAAACAGAATCAAAAGCTATCGGTAAAAAAAAAAAACAAGTGGAATCATTTACATATGCTAATTTTTAAAGCAGTTCTTGCTTACCTTAATCATTGTGTCTTGACACTGGAAAAAAATTAGTGTTATGATGAAGAGAGGAATACCAAACGACTTGCTTCTAGTTCGATCGGTTATTATGCTTGAATGATGCTGCACTGATCGAACTGAACCGCTTTTATACTCCGAATTTATTCTATCCCTGCCAGCAAATATTTTACGAATCCCCGAACGATGCGTCAACTGATGCTTGACGTCAACATGAAGTACATTGTTTCGACGCAAATCGGGCTTTACCTCGATTAATTTTAGAAGAGTCAATTGATGGATTCTCTGTTTCCGTTCAGATTATTCACATTCGAATGGGAATGTTAATTGCCTGCTCGTTCGTGCCAGATTAGCCTCGGGATATATTGGGTCAGGCCTCCTGCCAGCATGGCGGCAAACGACTGTCAAATTCTGGATATGTTACCTTCGAAATTCTTCTTCACACGTCATACGATCGTAAGATTTTATTTCCAGCCTGTTAAAATTAATGACGTTTATATTGAGTTTCAAATTAAACATATAGTTACACTTTATGGAAGCTAAAGATTTTTACAATATTAATCACCTTATTTTAGCAATAATAATCACCCTCCCCTGTACGAGAAGTCGGACTATCCACGTACTAAAAGGGAAAACGTCTTGTAGGCCCGTCATGCGGTATGAAAAAATCACCTTATCAGCACAGCAAACAACTATAGGGTAAATATAAATACATTTACCCATATAAATCTTTGTACATGTGAAAAAATAATAAAATCAAATTCTATCGGTCTATACGATACAGTCTATCAGTAGATCAAAGTATCTCTTTGGAGAAAAAAGACAAGAACCAATAGGGATGACGTGCCATTAAACAAGAAGTTTAAATCGGATTAAAATCTTTGGTTTGGTTGATCGCTCACTTACTTGTAAGAAGTGTTGTGTAGGACTTGATCACGTAAGTGAAATGCTTCTGCATTTCCTTCCACATATCGCAAGATTTTATGAGTATTCTGATGTTTTCCATAATTAAATGCCGTTGGTTAATTATGAATTATTATATTTAAGCCCCAGATGAAAATTAGTTCAACTGTCAAAAATTGTACAACACAAGTTTTTTTTTAAATAACAAAAGATCATTTATTATACCGAATATTTTTTATTTTGTTCACATCAAATTATGCTTTACCTTGCATCAGAAAATATGACAATTAGAAAATCCTTTTTTTTCTCCATTTGATTTTAATTCATCTACTTCCAATCAAATTTACCAATAATAGCCATAGTAGTGTCGTGGATAGTATCCGTAGTAGTACCTCGGATAGTAGTATCTGGGATATGTGTAGTAGTGATGATATCCGAATCCAAACGTCTCTGCCTTATCCATATCATCCTGACCCTCTACTGCTCCAACCGGTTCGTTTCCTGTGACTTGCTGCTGCTCAGCCTCGGGTTGAGATGCCATTGGAATGTCCCGCTTAACAAGTCTTCCTACGGGAATCGGTCCTGGGGCTGGCCATTCCGCGCCATTCTGCGGCATTCCAACTGCCACCACAACGAGCACGGCGAACATACACAGAACCTATTGGATAGGAAGTTCAATGTACACTCGTGGATACAACTATTCAAGTTAGTTCTTCTCACCGACAACGTACCTTAAACATGATCGTTTTGCTCGAGATGCTTCAGCTGCGGGAGATGCGCATTTGCCACCAAATTGTTGACTGATGGCTTACTGCACGAGATGCGAACCCTTTTATACCGGTGTTGCAGAACAACGGGCTGCAAAAAGTCAGCCACAGCATGAATGACGTCACTCGTGCAAGTCATTCTCACGTGACCTAGCACTCATAACCAAATCGTTCTTGTATGTACCTTATGTACTTATATTCTTATGTATACCTCAAATTCTGGATATAGAACATACCAACTGTTGTATATTATTTAAGGAATTCAAAAAAGGAGTTTTGAGCAATCTGCGCGTATACCGATTGAGTTTATTTTGAAACGCAATATATTTACCTATTGCGTTTGGGAATTTCGAACGTCTTTCCAGAAAGGGACAACTCATCAATTAACACCGTGACGCCATGCAAATTCAGTAGTGAAAACCGGGATCGCATGAAAATACCAATTCATGATGCAAATGCGAGACCCACCATTTAATACCGATGATATAATTTTTTAATTTTTTTAATTAAATAGATTTTATTATAATTAAATAGAACTTTCCAACGAACACGTATCAAAGATAGCACTTTAAATTTAGAATCTAGTAATAAATTTATTTAAAACCTGTAGCAACTTCAAATTTGGGTTGAAAAAGGTCATGCTTTTCTGAAACATTTTGTAACTTGTCTGGTATCCCATATGACCTCATTCTGGGACCGCTACTGTTTTCAATATTCATTAATGTCATCGTTTAAGAGGTACAATTCCAACAAGTTTTATGTCAAACGATCAAATCAAAATACTATAAATAATATTATTCACGAGTTGAATTTCATGTAATATGCGGAATTTGAATCAAACCTAGTTTTTGGTAGGTGTTTCCATATGTTTATTCATATATAACATGAACACTATATGATCATCCTTTCATCGAATTATTCACTTCTCATATAAATTGTTCACCAAACAACCTAGTTATTCCCATTTTATCGACCCATGTGGAAAAAACACTGGTTTTCCAAACACAGTTTATATTTTACGGCTTTTCTAGATGCCAGTAGTCTTTTGTTTTTAACAACTAAATTATGTCCTGGCTGTGCTAAAATTAGATTTCATTTTCTTTCTTTTAACCCCTTCACAGTTTTGCCCGAGCCTGACTCGGGCAAGTGGATGGAATTTGTACTGCTTTGCCCGATCCTGGCTCGGGCAGTTTTTTGTCGCACGTTTTGTTTCTACTTTCGTTGCGCGTCGTTTATTTCGAGAGTACCTGCTTCGTAAACACGTTCTTTCGTGTTTGTAAACTTTTTTTGATATATTTAACACTAAGCAAAGCAATTGAACCAAAATGTAGCTAATTATCGCAAATTATTGCTGATCACAACTACAAATAACGCATATGCAAACTGACCATCATTTAATCAATAAATTCCAAAATTTTGTAGGAAAATATAATTTTTTCTCGATCCTAGACCAGAACCTAGACAAAATTGTAAAAAAAAACAGTGTGACATTTTCAGTGTGTGATTTTCTCAACTTGGCAGGACTGTGAAGGGGTTAAATACACCTTGTAAACACATGTATTTTCAAGAATTAATTAAAATATATTTTATTTCTTTTTAATAATAGTATCCGTGGTGGTAGCCGTGATAGTAGCTCGGGTAACCATAGCCATGATAACCCCCATAGTAGCTCGGATAGTAGCTCGGGTACACATGGAACACTTTTCGATAACCGAAACCGAACGTTTCCGCCTTGTCCATGTCGTCCTGTCCCTCGACCGCAGGTTCCTTGGCTGGCTCCTCCGGTTCCATGGCCACTTCGCGCTTCACGAGTCTCGGTTGGTGGGCGGAAGGATGAGCCGGGCGGCTTATTCCAGCGGACACGACGGCCACGATGGCGAGCAAGCAGAGTACCTAAACGATGTGATAATCGAATCGTTGAGCTTTTTCTGTCAAACCATATGAACACATTTATTTTTACCTTAAACATGGTTTTGATGTTGTTAAGACTCGTAGTAATAGTTACGAATGAAAGACGCTGGGAGAACGTACTGCTTAGAGTGTGTTTCGCGAACTGATGATCCATTCCAATTTCCGAACGCCTTTTATACCGAAAGCTGAATTCTTTTAGAGAGTGCGATGTTTCACATGAGATCAAAATCCCGATTGCTGTTCCAGAGTGGAGCGCTTATTGACGTCAAAAATTGGTATCGACTATCGTAAAATTTGGAGAAACCAGGATGAAGAAAACCCAGCTAGTCTCTATTCAGGTCGAACGACCGGGTTTGACGTAGAAATTAAAATATATATTTTCAATAATTATTATCCAAATTTTTTCCACAATACGTTACTGTTTTGTGGTCTGTTAATTTTAAAACCAAAGAAACCGAAAATAAAATTTGAAAAAAAAATCAAACATACTTTTAACGTACATTTCACCAGCCTTAGTCGACCACCATCACTTACTTTTTAAGCTCAATCGTACTTTTTCGATGTCGTCATTTAGGTACTATTTTTTTTCAGTCATTTAGGTACTATTTAAAATCAGAATTTCTTCATTGAGTTTTCATTATGGAGTGATGCATCGGGAAAAGTTATTAGGAAAGGCACAGGATAGTAATAGTAGTAGACTGGATAGGCTGCCCAGTAAACGTGTATGACGTGGTTTCTGTTACATTTTATGCCACCACTCCAAGAAATTAAATATTTGTTTTATTATTTATTCTAGATACACAAAAGTTATGAATCAGTGGAGAATGATCCAAGAGGTTCATCGCTTTGCTTGCATTGAAGTCTTTCGTATCAAATGGAATTCATTTATAATTTACGTAGGATTGTGAAATTGTTTTCCTGTGTGAGTGTAAATGTGTTTATAATTAAAGATTCTTTTCAGTCTTCAAAAACGTTCTTTAATGTTTAAAGTTATGGATAAATAATTTTATTTTTCGTTTTATTACATTGCATTTCCCTTAATCTACCAGTAGTAGCCGTAGTATGGATAATAGCTATAGTAGTAACTCGGATAGTAGTATCTTGGATATGCATAGTAGTGATGGTATCCGAACCCGAACGTTTCGGCCTTATCCATATCATCCTGACCCTCCATAGCCCGGATGGGCTCGTTCTCGTTGCCACGATTTAGCTCGATATGGAATGGGCCTGGGATTTCCCGCTTCTCGATGTTTCGCACTGGAACCGGTCCGGAGGCTGGCCAATTTGTGCCTCTCGGTGGGTTACCGGCCACAACGACCACAATGGCACACAGGCACAGAAGCTAAAGATAAGATAAAAAAGGAATTAGACAGACGCTCATTTTTTGGCAAATAAGTGCGCAAATATTGATGTACCTTGAACATTGCTGAATTCAAAATGAAGCGCGTCAAGAACACGTGAAAAACTTCACACTTGAAAAGTTTGCTGGCTCGTTACGCTCGAAATCGACTGCTGATCAGATTCCTGTGCATCACTCCTATTTATACCAAACTCACTGAACGCGGAAATCCACAATACAGCCGAATTGCGCATCGTTCCCGTTATCCCATGTTTGACGTCATGGACAGTACATAAAACGATGGAAATAAGATTTCACTTGGCTGTTGCAGTGAATGTAAAAACATGAGCACGATTCCACATAATATGCCGAAATTTATTTACTTTCTATATCATACACACTTTTTCATGAATATGCTCGAAGATTCATCTCATCTTTCAGGTTCATTCGGTGAAAGTGAATTCATTATTTTATTTAACATTCCCGGCGGAATCTTTTCATTTCTAGAATTTTCGGCTTCGCAACAGCCAAGGGTGTACGACAATTTGACTGGAAACAACACCCGTAAACCATTGGAATGTTCGCGAATGCCCGAAAACCCTAAGCAAAAAGTAAGAAAGAAGTAAGAAAGCACTTACCAACCACGGGCTAGTCGTACCGAGAAAATTCGGATAAACCTTAGAGAAGACGTGTTTCAAAAGGGTTGTTATACCGAACATGAAGACAATTTAAAGAAATCAAAACCGTTTTTTATGTTGGTATAATATATGGTAATAGTTGGTTTTATTTTATGATTGTAACAAGTTGCGTTAAGCTTTACTGTATTAATTCTATAACCTATCGCTACCCTCTGGCATATAAAAGAGGGACGGTATTCTTCAAATTATCCCCTTTTTTCAGGTTCGCGTCAGCCGAGTGGTTATGCCGGATGGAAAATCGCACCGCGAGTGTTGGGGCGCTTCTCCAACGGCGTAGATTCGAGTCCCAACCAAGACCATACCTTCCATTGTACGAGAAGACAAACTTTCCACGGAGATAAACGAAAAAATGTAGTAGTATTATTTATATTTTCTATTTTAACGGGCGGTACTCTCTTATGCTTAAAATTAAACAAATAAGATCTTTCTTTTCTTCCAACAAGTGCAGACTTCATTGAAAATCATGTAGTTCAGGGTTTTAAGTTAAATATTTTTTATATTTTTATAGTCTTTTTTAATAATAGTATCCGTTGTAGTAATTTGGATAGTAGCTCGGGTAACCATAGCCATGATAACCCCCATAGTAGCTCGGATAGTAGCTCGGGTACACATGGATCACTTTGTGATAGCCGAAACCGAACGTTTCCGCCTTGTCCATGTCGTCCTGTCCCTCGACCGCAGCTTCCTTGGCTGGCTCCATGGCCACTTCGCGCTTCACGAGTCTCGGTTGGTGGGCGGAAGGATGAGCCGGGTGACTTATTCCAGCGGATACGACGGCCACGATGGCAAACAAGCAGAGTACCTAAACGATGTGATAATCGAATCATTGAGCTATTCTAACAAGCCATATGAACAAATTTATTTTTACCTTGAACATGATTATGTTGTCGTTAAACTCGAAGCCGGAGTTTCGAATGGAAGATGCTGGGAGAACGTGCTGTTTTGAGTGCGTTTCGCTAACTGATAAACCTTTCGAATCTTCGAACACCTTTTATATCGGCCAAACTGTCCCCTGGACGATGTCGAACTCCATTTCATAGGTTGATGCGCAGTCAAATGACGTCACAAATTTCGGTTACAATCTACGCAGATTTTTGGAGAAACCGGGATAAACGAAATCATTTCACTGCGCGTGGGGTTGGGTCTAGGTTTACAGGAATGTGACAAACGATGAGTAGCCGTTACATATCTAGTTTGCGTCAGCGTGTTAATTGAAAGGAATTCCCCCAATTTTTGAAGCGTAAATCAGCATTGAAAAATTGCGTTGTTTAAATATTTAAAAAATGCATGCTGGTAAAATGTAATTGAATTTGTATTTGCAATTTTATTTGAAGTGTATTTGTAATTGAGCTGTTAAACTAAGTAAGTTTCAACAGCTTATGCATTTTTAATATTTCTTGCGTTGAATTCATTAAATTTAACTTGCTATATAAGATTTTAATTTCTTATATACGCTGTATAATTGTACTTTTTTGTTTTGAAACACGTATTTCAAGGAATTTGTCCGAGGCCTTAAAGTAAGACAGCCTCTACAACCCAGAAGTAGCTTTAAAAGTCGTTAAATGATTTTTTGTGAAGAAAAAATTGTTTGTTGCGTGAAAAAATATTATTTCATCCCGTTTTTCCCTGTTGCCTTGCCTATTTTATCAGCACCTTCACTGGAGTGAACCTTCTGCATCCACCCAAACAAGATACTAAAAATGTGTCTAACTTGGTGGTGTGCATCAAATAAACAACTCTCTACATCACTACAAATATCTCAATAAGAGCTATATCTTTAATCAATACATGAATTTATTCGTATCTTAGTTATATAATTACATGAACTAGTTTTATGGTTATCTATTAAATAGCAAACACACAGCGATAATAAAAAAAAATCCAAGGAAAAGCCAAACCATTACTCAATCTTTGTTCATTTCTTTAAGACACGTAAGGTATTTTTTTTGTAGCTGTGAACCTGTTAAGGAAAATCTCTACGCACGTAAATATTTTAATCAATATAAAGTTTAAATTGGATAATTTACAAAATAATAAGAATAATTTACAAAATTTATTTGTTAAAAAAAGATATTCGTCTTAGTTTGCTCGATGCTACTTAATAAGTTTCAACTGACAGAAATGTATACAGATAAATATCAATAAGTCTAATACCCGTATCTTCCTCCACCCCACCATTCCGAAACAACAATCATTGAAGAAAAATGTGGTTTTATACGAGGGGTAAAGCTGTTCACTATTTGCAATAAAGCAGCTCTTGTATCATCCAGTATTACCAGCATATATATCTCCCATTTTTCTCTTATTTGTTTTTTTAAACTGTTTTGGACTTTGCATTCAACGGCAAGCTGAGGTTGTGTGAGAAGTAAGTGTGACATGAACGAATGGGGAACTATTTTTACAAAGGTTCCATTAAACAGTATTCCCCTTAAAATATAACGAAGCAGAAGTTGGTTATCTTACTGAAATAAGAATGGTTTTCTTGCTTAAATGAAAATAAGTTAAACATTCTTTTAATCTCACAATTGTATTTTCTTTAGTTGTCGTATTCTGAACTAGTGAAACGCCCGACTTTCAACAATCACAACAATAAATTCAAATCTATCTTTCATAATCAAATGATTTTAAAAGAACGAGTCGGAATTTTGATACAATTTATTTTATTCACTCCTCTATGTACAATAATCTCGGTAAATTTTCATAGCCCGTGCTTTACCAGTAGTGCCCGTAGTAATGGTTAGGGTAATACCGAGGATAGTAGTGATGGTAAGCTGGATAGTACGGTGCGTGAACATGAATGACTTTGTGGTAGCCAAAGCCAAACGTTTCCGCCTTGTCCATATCATCCTGCGCCTCCACGGTAGCTTCCTTTGCTGGGGGCTCTTTTTCAGCAACCTTCAATCCTTCCGATGCATCAACTGCTCGCTTCATAATCGTTGGCTCCTGCGAAGGAGAGCTCACCGGAGAGGATCCATTGGGCATCGTAGCCACAACGGCAATAAAGGCAGCCAGGCAAATAATCTGTTGGAAAAAAAGCTTTCATTGTGACCCCATGTTTGGTTTTAGACAAACTATCAAATCTGAGTTTACCTTGATCATTCTCCTATATTTTGAGCGCAATTTATGCTCCACAATCTCACGAGAAAGTTTCGTTTTGCAGACTGATGGTGCTTACATCGAATGCGTTTCCTTTTATATGGACCCGTTGGTCATAATTATCGGACCTTCGCCGAGTTCTGATTCATGACGCCATAGACAACGGCGCGCCGTAAACGGTATGAAGTTCAAAACCGGTATCGGGCCACCGTTTACATCTTTCCCTCAGGACGGCTTGGTATTTTGGGTAACTAATTTGCATTCCATGTCTCGTGCCTCCGAGATTTGCGTCAAAGTAAACGCATTCAAGAAGATTATTTTGTTATTTTTGTGGAAAACCCACCATGAACTTACTAATTTACATGTGTATGTTCTGATTATAAGCTATTAAACCTAGAATTATTGTTTTAATTAAATATCAATCGATACAGTACGGTGATAGTCACTGGCAGTATTTGTTAAATTAAAACTTTTTCTGATCTCTAACATATTTTTCATTTTATAAAGAACCCTTCTCATTTTTAATACTAAATTGTTTTAGACATCCCCAACGTATGTTTTATCTTACAATTTTTAACTTATGAAAGAAAGAAGATTTTTTTATGGTGACACCTTTTGAAACCAATCAGTAAAACTTAAGTTTATTTTAGTTTATTTATGATACTATGACAAACTGCATGAGTGCGTACAGATGACAAAAATTATGGTCTGGGATGTACCACCAGCATGACTCAAACCATGTAAAAAGTAAAATAACCAATAAAACCCATGAAGATTTCATCGCTACATTTCGACTTACATGTTAACACCAGAAAAATAGCTTAAACTACTTTCGAATTAACTAACTAAAATAGAAACATATATATCAGTTTTCATTGTCTTTTAAGCATCTTTAAATTCATAAAAATGTACGTTTCATGCAGCTTTCGTGATGCTTTTGCTTAATTGTTTACAACTAAAAAGATATTTGATTATGAAACAGATAAATTTCGGATAACGTTTTTTTCTATATAAATTAGATCAGGATACATGGAAGATAGAAATTTCTCAATCCGTTTATTCGTAAGGATGATTGGAATCATTTATGATGTTACTACAGCATATATTTTATAGTTTCAGAAAAATTCTTGATCTAGGTAGGAGTCACAAATGGTATGCATTTCTCACGACTTCTGATGACATTTATGATGGCAATTTGTTCACCGAGAACCGCCGCGTAAGAGTGAGTCGACGGAAAGCTCAGCCCCCGCTAATCATAACTACACGAATCCAGTTTCGGACATCGGCAGAATGGACCGGGCGACACCTGATGACGTCAGTGAGAATTGGACTTTTTGGTATAAAAACCATTTCTCCCATTCCATCCCATTATCAGTTTTCGTTCAGCGCTCCAGCCATAAACAACTTTCCAAGTCGTTCAGAAGAAAAGGGTACCGCAAGCAGCATGTCGAAGGTAGGAATAAGAACACTATCCAGTTGTAACTTTAGATCGGCATTTCTTTAACACGCTTCGTCGATCGTCCCTGTAGATCGTTTGTTTTCTCGCCTTGATGGCTCTGGCCAGTGCCGCCCCGCAGCCCAAACCCCAGCCCATTCCCCAGTTTGGCGCTCCTGCCCTCATGGCACCCAACTTTGCCAACCTTCCTCCTCCGCCGGTACGCAGTGCAAGAAGTGTGGATCCCAAAGAGGCGCAGCCAGTGAATGAGCAAGCCGAAGCTGCCGGAGTGCCCACGGGTGCTGAAGAAAAGGACGACATGGACAAGGCGGAAACGTTCGGATTCGGCTATCATCACTACTATCCATCGTACAGCTACGGATACGGTGGATATGGAGGATATGGCGGTTACGGCTACGGTGGCGGATATGGAGGATATGGCGGCTACGGCTACGGTGGCGGATATGGAGGATATGGAGGATATGGAGGATATGGAGGATACCCATACACCTACAGTTATGGGGCATATCCTTACGGATATGGTTACTAAAACCTTCATCAAAAGATCTTTTCTTCTTCTGTACCTGTTTCGTTAATTTCCTTATTTTCAACTAGCAATTGTATAAAATGCATCAACAAACATAACGAAAATAAATATCTTACTATTTACTTTAATAAATGCCCACATGCCTTTGATTTATTCTTCGCAAACGTTATCACTATGTTCATAATTTAGAATTTAAATTAGTATTAATAAATGAAGAGAGTGAAAACTTTCTCTTCGGGAATAGTGTTTTGTAAAAATGTTTTTCAGCTGATAGAATAAAAACCTCGAATCTCTAGTTTCCTCCCCATAGTATTTAGACCGACTGACCACCGACGGTAACAGGTGGGACTCATCATCATCACCACCAATCAGCAATTCTTCACCCGCAGTAACGTTCCCCAAAACAAAAAAAAAGCTAAATGATATGATTCGATGTTTTAAAACTGAAACAATATTATTTGTCACGGATGTAATAACTTAAGCAACACTATGGTTTTAATAACAACTATAATTTTACAATGGTACTGAGGATAATCAAAATAAAACTCTTCAAAGTTGTATAGTTGCCATTTATTGGGTACGTAGTTGGTTAAACCATGTTTATTATTTTATAGGTTTTAATAAAAATTCTGAAATGTTGAAAATGACGCGAAGAAAATAATCGTAAATGCGTGTAACAAAGCTTAACAAATAAGATAACCATTAGTAGGTTATGTTGCGTTACAACATTGTTTCAGTTGTGCCATTGCGTGAATTTCACATAATTTTTAAAAACTTATATTTTTGCAATATTTGGATCATTTTTGAAAATTTATATATAAACATAGTTTTACAAGCATGATGGAAGATGCTAAAAACCAGAAAACTATTGTATTACCGTTCATTTATAGCATTGCCGTTACTGGTAAAAGAAAACTGGTATACTTTTCTGTGTGACACAACTTTAGACAATATTTTGTTGAATTATAAAATATATTTATACTCTTTCATTTTATTCTCCAACATCATAACCTTAAATCCATTAAAAAGCACTAGAACAGCGTTAATGTTTCACCTGATTCCATTGTTAATACTAAAAAGATGCTGTCATTTCATGTTTTATTCGAATCGTCGTTAATTCTGGCAACATTTCAAGTGTTTATAAATTGATTAAGAGTTTAAAAACTGCCATGTGGTTTCGAAACGAATGGACAGCAATCGCAACCCATCACGGTTGATTTTTTATTGCAATGAATGAACTTCTGCGCAGCTAAAAACACGGCAAACACCTCACTCGGTGGAGATAAATTACTTCCGCATGGATTGGCCTAAAGGAATGGTGTCCATCTTAGCGACGATTGAGGGAATGAGAATGATCGAGCATTACAGTTTTTAGTGTACTTTTTGTCGAACGCCCTGCTCTAACGTCTTTCTAGCTCCGATCGAATCTGAATTTGGGGGGCGGGTCTTAAGACGGACCTAGCCCAGAGCCGCCTGAATTAACCGTGCAAACCGTGAACCACTCCCGCTGCAAGACAAACGTTGACTGTCGACCATCGCTGGGGAGTTACCTTGAGCAGGCTTGCGAGACCTCACATCAAGGAGTTGGCGCCTCCATTCGCGGTGTTCGCGGTTCGTTCGGGGTCCGTGTTGGAGTTCGCAAACAGTGACGACACTGTCGAGTAAAACCACGTGCTCTTCGATCGCGACGGCACGTTTCGAACGGTGCCGGCGGAGAACGGCCTCACTGCAAATCATACGGTGGAAGAACGAAACAAAACAGATGGCGATGAGCATGTTTTGGGGCTCAGTGTTCCAAGATCGGGAAACGCTAGAGGACGCGCTAGGAGAGCGCGTATGTAAACAAACGGTTGCCCACTTGCAGCATGCCAGTTGGATCGTCATCGATCGCATGTAAATAGCATCCGGCGCTACACATGAGCCCACGATGTTGAACCATCAACGACGAGAGTTTTCTACGCCTCACGAGGAGGTATTATAAAACGGCTCTGATTCTGGGAATCAACCGTCAGTAAGAATTTTGTCGAATTTCGGAAAAGTGTCTACCACGTTTAAGCTTTCTAGCGAACTCCAGCCTCAAACCAATCACCCAAACGCACCGCAAGATGCACAAGATCCAGGCCAGGGCGCTTCTTCTGCTGTTGATGCAGGTATCGGTTGTCCTGCTGGCAACCTTCGAGACTGCCGAGTCTTGGCCGATGCCAAACATCATCGATGCACCGCGCAACAAGGACGATAACATTCCGTCGGCCATCGCCGGCTCTCCAAGACCGTTGCTGGATGGAGATGTAAGTACCGCACCTTATGTCCTTCCCACGAAGGTTCTTATTTTCGAAAACACAAAACCAAAACAAGCTCTTTTTCTCTCCCCGCAGGCCAAAATGATCGTCTACGATCTGGCAGCGACCATCACCGACGAAGGATTCGACGCGATGGAGTCAACCAACATTGGTTTCCTCTGGTTTCCACTGTTCGGCAATCTCAACCCCTTCTGGTAGGACTGGAAGGACGTTTCAGATGTGACATGACACACCAGACCAGGCGCTGGACCACGGTAGTCCAATAAACTCTCGGCAAACGTTGCGAGTTGTGCATCAAGGCTTGTGATAGTTTTAATCGTGTGATATGTAGAAATTAAGAGCGGTCGTTTTTTTATAGTCTTTATCTTCAATGGCGTTGCGTGAAATAAACCTGAGACTTGGACTGAGAGTTTCAACTAATTTGCACCGACTTTGTACCGCATGATGATATTTAAAGAAATATACCGAGTCGTGTGCGTATTTCACCAACCGTCGGTAGTAGTGCGTTTATCCAACATTCCTGATACTAACACAGTTTGAAAAGAATATTTTAGGACTTTTTTCAGTGTTCTGTTTTTTTATATGCAGCAACAAGATTTTCAAAAACGATTTGAACAATAAATGTTGGCTTTAATTGACACAACAGGTTGGAAAAGGGCCCAATATTCAAATTATTTGATGAAATAAATTTATTTCTCATACATATGTGATATCATCACCGCTGGCGCATCAACTTTTTACGTTACAAATGCGATCCCCCAACAGATGAGTGAATAAAATTCAATTATTTCTAAACCAATAGCAAATTATCATCGAATCACTTTACTTATCCTGTTTAAATTTCAAATTAACAAAATAATAAGGTTGAATGGATTTATGTCCCGTATTATGATACACACCTAAAATCGATTAAAAAGACAGACTCCCATCTTTTGCCTAGTAATTATCTATGAGATCGAGTAAGAAACTTTTAGAGGTGAAGAAACACGTTAAGAATGACCGAAGCTATGAAAAGTTTTACCAGTGGTAAAGATTTTAACAGGACCAGGCTCATTATTGAATAATAATTGGTTGTAATCAGGCAACTATCAGGCTTATCTTTCTATCTATTCAAACATATCTTAATTTTAGCCTAAATCAATATAAACAAAATTTCGAACAAGCAACTACATTTTAAGTACAGTAACTGGTCTTCAGAGGCCATGCCCCCGTCTGCAGATCCGGCGGAAAATACGCAACTATATCGATATTTCCAGCCCCTTCGGTCATCAATCACCGAACCGTCGTCTACGGACAGACGGAGCATAATCGGCATACGAGAAGGCCCATCACAATAAATAAAAGCGACAGAGATGCTTGACCACTTTTTTAAACTTTCCATTCTCTCATCGCGACATGCCAGCATGCAGGTGCGTATTTTCCCTCCCGAAAACCCAAATAACTCCCACGAGGGAGCGGCACTTTCGGCGGCGTCAAGTGAGCGTGACATTCGCAGCCTCCAAAGCCAATCCGCCAAAAATACCTCAGAGCCGCGCGTGCCCGCGACGGACGCGCCTTCGGCTCTGATGACGTATCTGGCGCTAAGTGGTTCGTGCGCGCGCATCGGCTCCATCGGATCCAGTTTGGCGAAGTCTACAAGATGGAAAATGAAAAAAATAAAACGAACGTGTTGAACGAGGTGTTGAACTGAGCCGATATGCGCGGCTAGCGTGACTGGGTATACAACTTCTCAACGGTAAATAAAGCGTTGACCGAGGCAACCCCAAAACCCGCGCTCCCGGTGATTCATCCCGCGGGTTGCCACTGGGAACGCCGAGCGTGGTGACGTTGCGAAGGCTAACACGTGACCATCGGACAGGAATTTCAAACGCGCACGATCATTGCAAACGGTTGTCTCGAATAGGTATATTTTAAGCAGCATTCTTTGGTGCTGGGAAAGTGGCAAAATATTTTTTTCCGCTTTACAACATATCTTGTTATCCTGAGTTTACGTGTCACTTCGTAAAACCGTACAAAATTTTGAGAAAAGCATTCGAATTTCGTTTGAACCGCTTTGAAATAGACAGAGAAAGCTTGTTAATTTACAGAAGAAGTGCGAACGATGAGTTGAATATTTTCATGCAATACTGTCCCATGATCTTCAAACAGATGCGTCAGGGTGTCATAATGGCTCTTCAAACACGAGGTTTAGGGTTTTACCGTTTCATCGTGACGCCACAATAAAGGATGTCGGTGATCTCAACTTGAATATTTCACTCGCTAAGCAGAGCATAGCCGAGGTTCAATCCACATTTCAAATATGCTCTTCAATCGGTCAAGTACCCCCTTGATGGTAGCCCACCTTTGGCTTACAATAAACTAAGTGCTCCTATTAAAAATCGAAGAATTTTTTTTATACCAGTGCGCAAGGAAATTCCTTCCAATGACGACACAGCACGTGCTAGAGCAGTAAGAGAATGACGTTTTGGCGTGTTGCCTGGTCGATTAGTCACTGCTTCACATCTTATGGGCCACGTCTCTTTCGTTCTTTCTTTCTTTCTTTCTTTCTTTCTTTCTTTCTTGATTTGTTCACCACTGTAACAGCGTCCAATACATATTTTCTTAGTGAGACAAAACACATTTATATATTTATTTTCCACATGATTTGCATGAGTTTTTGGTTGGTTGGTTTTTTCCATACTTTTCACTCTCTCTCCCTCTTTCTCTCTATCTGCTACTTTCTTTTAGTCCACCTTTTTGCTGTTGCACAAATATGTTAAACTTACATTTAAAAAAAAACCTATCGAAGTATGCTTGGTTTATTGTGCATCCATTCATGGCTTTCACCACCTTTCGCTTATTTTTCTTTTACGCATCTCCTCTAGTTTTCTCTTTGTTCATGCTTATGCCCTATTATTTTTAGCTTTGTTTTGTCATTTAGATTCTTTTATCAGAACTGCTCAATTAAAATGGTCTTTGGGTAGTAGCCCACTATATACTCTATCCATCAATCAATCGCCCAATGGACCAAACGCACACTGGATTGGTATTGAATTGGTACTTACAAGCTACTTTGCGAACGTTGCGGTTACCTTCTCACTGGTGGTGATGGTCGTCTTAATACTCTTCACTGACAGGAAACAAGCTTTAAATATATTCAATTGTTTCATGGGAACAAATCAATTCCACTCCGTACAATGTTATTGTGTGAAACTGCCGCATCTACAAACCAGCCGCATAATTAATGTGTATATCTATGAATGTTTTTAATTATTATGGAAACAAATTATTCATTATTGTTTCGCTGAAGTGACTGATCGATTTCAAACTGATATATTATTGTACCATTTGCTCTACGGATCAGCATAATTGTTTTTTGTCAATTTCCTTTCCATTGCGAAATCTTCTTTTATCCCAGCACGTGCATGCATCCACTCAACCTTATTCAAAATTTAATGAATGCTACGCTCGATACACAAAGTCTTTAGTATGTTCACTGTTTGTTTTTTTTTTGTTTCTTAAGACTATTTCCGCAATTTACAATAATAATGCAAAACAAAGCATACGTTTCTGTCACCTCGGCAAGTCTATTTGAAAAGTTCACACAAAGAGAATGATGGGTTTTACTTAGCTGGTAAACTCTGCCACTCTTAACTTAAATCGTACCATTACCGATATGCACCATGTTCCTACTGTTGCACCACAGAATGTAACTGTTTTGTCAGTAACGAAATGTAAATATCCAGTCGTTTATATTTAAAAACCAATTAGGGTTAGTGTTAACGTGACCATTCAAAAAAAAAAAGTTGTAGAAATGCTACAGTCTTTGAGAATTTTTACTTTGACGGAGTACAAAAACAAAATAAAAATAAAATAAATATTTCCTAAAATACTGGAATTTCTATTGGTAGTTGGTGTTCTAATACATATAAAAGTCTTGAAAGAGTATTTTTGTCCAGTGCAAGTTAAATAAAAACTAAATATTTCAACGAGAAGACATAAATAAATTATAGACTACACTACTGGCAGTGGTGGTAGTGGTATGATTAATGAAACTGAAAACGCTAAACCAAAAATTGTTAGTGAATTATGAGTGACGGACTATGGCAATGCAATGGTAATGCAATTTATCTGGTCAAAGAAAAGGAAACGAATTTGCTTTCGTTCTGAACGCTTTGACTAATTTTAGTAATGGAACCAGATTTCAATACGGCTCTGTAACCACAATGGTTTATGTCTAGAAATATAAGAGGTTCAGCTATTCTTAGGTTCCTACAGCCCTAATTAACCGACTAACGTCACAAGTTAATTCTACCGAATTCACAACGCTCTGTTGCGTTTCTGCTGGTAAAATCGGTCTTTTATATGGTCAAAAAATGTTGCTTCGTGGCAACTGAGATTACCTGAGATTCCGCTCGATGCTCTGCGGCTACATTAGCATTTTTCCGTCAAAGTCGGCCCGTATCTGCTGCAACTTCTGGTAGATCACGTGAAAGCTGGGACGGTCGTTCGGCTTGCGGCTCCAGCACTTGCGCATCAGCTCGTACACTGTGAGCGGGGTATTTTCCGGGCAGCCGAGCATGTTGCCCTCCTTGACGAACTTAACCACCTCCTCGTGCGTCATACCGTAGTATGGTTGCATGGCGAAGGAAAATATCTCCCACAGACACACACCGTACGCCCAGACGTCCGACTCGATCGTGTACTTGTTGTACAGTATGCTCTCCAACGGCATCCAACGGATCGGAATGGCATCGTTCTCGTCGCCCTTGTAGTAGTCCTGCAGGTAGATCTTGTGCGACAGGCCAAAGTCGGCGATCTTGACTACCATATGGTCGTCGATCAGGCAGTTGCGCGTGGCTAGATCGCGGTGGACGAACTTGCGCTCCGACAGATACACCATTCCGGACGCGATTTGGTGCGCGATGTTGAGCAGATCCCCGTGCGACAGTTCGGTGCTGATACTATCGGCCCGATTTTGCTGGGCAAACGGGGAACACTGACGCAGAAACTCGTTCAAGTCACCACGGGCCATAAACTCAAACAGCAGGCACATCGGACGCCCAATCGCACAAACACCGAGCAGCTTCACTATGTTCGGGTGATCGAATTCCGCCAGCAGGCAAGCCTCTCGTTCAAAATCCACCTGCAGGTCTTGACTAGCTTCATCCTTGAGCATCTTCACGGCGACCAGCGTAAAATCTTCGCCCCCTACCAGTCCCGGAGCCTTCGCCTGGAACACGCGCCCGAAGGCACCCTGACCAAGGTCTTTGATGTAGATAATGTTGTTCCGTGGAAATTCCAGCTTCTCCAGCTTCGGATTAAGTTGCGCACCGGTACGATGGTAGTTCACATTTGACGGGAGCTTGTTTATGTCAATTCCTTGACCGTCCTGTGTGGCGGTGGCGTTGTAACCGGTTGCACCGGACTGCCGGCGGTTACGGCGGTGCCGGGAAACGCGGTAGCAGAGCAGTACCATCAAGTGAAGCAGTACGATCGCCACGAAGCCGATGCCCGACAGTAGAAAGATCATCGAGGGAGTGAACACCGATTCCATCGTCATGTCTATCTTACGAATATCGCTGGCATCGGTGGAGTTGGCTGAAAAATGTTATAACATTGACAATAAACGGCCATGACCGGCGAAGAATTATTTTTTTCTGCTATAAAAATGCTTACGGCAAAGAGGAATATCACAAGCCTGCCAACGGACGGTCTTATCAGTCGTGTAGCACCACGGTGTCGGTTCTTCGCCACCCGCATTCCGGCAGTAGTTTTCCGCATCTTGTAGCTCAGCGAACACCAACGGTGGTTTGTGATGCGAGTGTGGTTCCTGGGAGTCCCATTTCTGGCACGGTATGCCCGTGTTGGTAACGTTCATCGTTCCAAGGTAAAACCTCCCATTACCCATTCGACAATCCACTGCACGAAGGGAAGGTGATACAAAGAGGATTAATACACACAAAACCATCATCACCTTCGACATTGAAACACGTACCTGTTACTTCCTCCGAGACGAGATCGGTCAAGCCAACGTGGGAGCATACCGGAGGCTTCGCCGTTCTATTATATCGTGGCAGCACCTCACAATTGGGCAGCCTAAAATGTCCTCTAGACTTGATGACATCGCCGCGCTCTTTCTTCTCCTCTATAAGGGCCCAGTCATTGTAGCAAAACTGAAGATACGTGGCAACGCAATCTTCGTAGCATAAAGGCAACCGGATGGTGTTTCCATCCTTTATAACACACTGCGGGAAGGCGTAGGCGCAAAGTAGTTTCTGGAAAAAAAAATGGGGAAAATATTAGGTTGATTTGAGTTTATCTTTGTTGAACCGTTGTTTTCCCCCGCACGCCTTCAGTTACCTCTGCTGCTGGACGACAGTACTGCGGCAAATCGTTTATCAGATCATCAAAGAGAGCCGTGGTAATCTTTTCGTTCTCCCATCCACCGGTTCCGTCCTCACGGCTGTACCACACCTGGCGGCTGTTGATGAAACGCTTGCAAACTTTCCCATTGTACGGGGCACAGTAACCTTCCTCCTCGTCTCCAGCATCGTCCCAGCCGAACGCATCTTTACTTCCTCCGCTCTTCAGTGCAGCTGCCGTAGAGACTGCCGAAGCCGTGCTAGCGCTGGCAAAGGACGTTACCACCAAAAACCCCACCGCATAGGCGGTCGAAAACAGAAGAACCCATTGTTGTCCACGGTACCGAGCGGATGCTGCTGTGGCGTTGTTTGGACGGACCATCGTCTACTTGCCAGCACCAACGAGGCGCAACATGCACGGAACTTGAGGGTCTGGTTTTAATCAACTAGATTCACCAAACTCGTAAGAAGATTCCGACTGGCAACTATGCGAAACATTGAATGATCCTTCGAATAAACTGAAGAGTACTTGACCCCGATTTTCTTGCGATGGAAAAATTTACTATGCGATGCGAAACCAACGCTGCCGAAACTGTAACTGCTTTGATTTGTCTTCACTTCTTCGACAAAGGAACACATTCGTCCATCACTGCAGTATTTGTAAGATTATTTTCATTCGCAAATTTCAACAAATTTGTTTTGTTGTGCTCTTCTTCGCTGCTTCTCTGTAGTGTTGGCAGAATCGGGATTCGGAAGATTCGAAGATTCGATCCCTAGACGGATTCTAAAGATTTGATTCGATTAGGATTCGAATCAGATTTGATTGGTTTGGGACTCGATTTGATTCGATTCTGACTTGATCCTAAACTTATTGAATCGACTCACTATTATTTGAGTCGAATTAGTCACATAACGAGTCGTTTTTGATTTAATTTCTTGTAATTGTAATTGTAATTTAATTGAATTCAGTTTACTCAAATCGAAAGCTGGGTAGATTGGTTTATTG
The DNA here is from genome assembly GCF_943734705.1 of Anopheles coustani. NCBI lineage: Eukaryota > Metazoa > Arthropoda > Insecta > Diptera > Culicidae > Anopheles > Anopheles coustani. The sequence continues at coordinate 69,223,609 of NC_071289.1, read as the reverse complement.
GACCCAAATTGAGTTTTTTGCGCGGTTTGCAAGATAGGCTCTAGAAAAATCCCTGGAACCTATTTTTAACAAAGAAATACAGTAGAACGAGGCAACACTTTCTGGAGTGTAAAAGGGTATTTCTGCACTGTTTGTAGTTCCCACCACCAATTACCATTGGTTGATAACGTGGTGCCACTATCAAGAACAGAAAGGGATCCATCTACAGCGAGATGTGTAGATACTATTAGTTCTTTTCGTACAGCCATGTCCACCAATTGTCCTCATTTACGGGCGCGTGTCTCAAAACTATGTAGACTCATTCATTCTTTTAAGTTAAATTAAATAATAAAAATAAAAAGTCCCTGTTCATTTTTTACTCATCGTCATCATAGTCAAAGACAATGCCCCTAGTTTTAGGCCAAAAATTGCGAAGGAAAGTGCAAACTGAATTTCGGAAGATTCAATCTTTGCCTCAAAGATTTTCCAATCACCCATCACTAAAGTGGATGCCAACCTGGTGAAAATAAATAAACAGACTGATTCCTCGCGTTTCGTTGCATTTGAAATGCAGTTTTCCAGCGACTATGGAATTCCTTTCAAAAATATGTTTTTCTAATTCAGCGTTCCACCTAGTTTCTCAATTTTATTAAATTAGCACGTAACGCGTATCTACTGATTGTAATAGTTTTCGTAAAAATAGTTTAATGTTATAGTAAAAGACAACGATCACAACGATAATCGCCTAAAGCGGCTCTGCACAGTACGATGTTTTTGTAATTCTTCCTCGTAGGCTTGCAGTTTCTTTTCGTACTCCTCTTGTTCTTCTTCTAGGTCCATAATTAGTTGAGTTTTTGCAGCTAGCTTTGCCTCCAATTGAGCCACCTAGAATTAATGTATAATTTATTTTATATACGTCCAGAAAGATTCATTCAATTGAAAATACCTTGTGCTTATACGGCAATGTTGCCAGTGATCGCTCGGTTCCGATACGCACTTCGCAGGACTCTTCCATTTTGTTGAAGTGCTGCGCAAACTTGTTGGTCAGCTCGTCACGCAATTGAAACTCTTGAACCGCTAGTTTTTTCTGCAGATACGAAATTTGGGCGTCTTTCTGTGCAGCCTCAGCCATCAAAGTTTCATTCATTATTTTTAAGCTGAACAAGAAGAAAATGGGAAAAGATTAGTTGGAGCATTGTAGGCAGTGGTACAAATAATAGGTAAAATACATACTCATCGTATTCTTTCAACAGACGACTTGTATCCACTCCAGAGCTGGTGTTGGTTAACGCTTGCTGCAGGAAAAACGAATACCTTGTGCCACGGGAACCTTTCACCATCTTCGGCTCCTTCTTAATGACAATGTCCTTGGCAATGGACGAAAAGTTGAGCACATTAATATTCTCATCGTAAAACTCCTCCGTAGGGTACAGGTTAACGATCATGATCATCGGTTCCTTGCCCAGCAGTGCCGACTGGAGGATCATCGTGAGCTTCGAGTCACGAACTGGGACCAAATCTTGCACTTTCCTAGTTTTCTGGTTTTTATGCACCGTCTCCAGGCACCGTCCAAGCACGAGCAGCGAATTATTTATTTTCTGAGCTTCCTTCAAACGCTCACCCATGTTTCCTGTTTTTTTCTGCCTTTCCGACCCAGCCAGATCGCAGAATTTGTACACGGACTGTGCGATATGTTGGGTTGAAAACGAGTAGGTAATCACAGTCATCGTGAAAATACTGTGCGACCGGCTAGAATTACTGTTCACATCCGTTGCTCCGTAAGTGGCACACTGCAATCCGTACTGGAGCAAATTGTAGGCATCCTCCTTGCTGCCCGCGTACAACGTGGACAAGCCTTTGATATAGGCATTCCCATCGTTGGAGAGAACCTTTAGCGGTCTACGTTTCCTAAAGTCTTCGTCCAGATTCAGCAAATCGTACACGTTTTCATTGTAGATTTCAACAAACGAAATCCAAATGAAGACTCGCCTATCGCCCATTTCTAGTCGCTGAAATTGCTGCTGGTTTTGGATCATTTCGCTCATTGCCTGGTGGCATTCTTCCGCACATTGCAATCGACTTTTAACCAAGTTTAACTTCTGTAGCTCTTCCAGTACCGCCTGGTCGGTTAAAGGAACGGGCTTCATGTTCTCCACCTTGAGGCTTGGTTCGGCGGAAACGTATCCAGACAATTCCTCGTAAATCTGCTCAATCGATCGTGGCACAATACCGGGCTGAAGTTCGCTGCCAAGCAAAGTGTACGTTTTGCCCGACCCAGACGTGCCGTAGGTGAGAAAAGTTGCACCTGTTTCGCCTAAAACGGGACGAACCATTGGCCGAATGCAAATGTCGTACACCTCGTCCTGCGAAACCGTTTCATCAAACACATGGCTAAATGTGTAGTGTTTCTCGTTTGTCGTGGAAATATCCGTGGGACCACGAGTGACAAGCGTATTTTCGGCAATTTTGTAAACGATGCGACCACTGCTCGGTTTCGTATACGGACGCAACCGCAAGCACACCTTAATCCTTTCGTCCTCCTTTGACTCGATCACATCGTTCGTCTCCTCAAGCTCTTCCTCCGTGTGCTCGTCCATTTCGTAGAACGCTGCAGACGCTCCCTGGGGTAAAGAGACAACCGATTGTCGTTCATCCATTAATGCCTCCAGATTAACGCGACTGATCGGACGGGGTCGTTGGCGACGATCTACGCTGTTTTCATGGGCATTCAAAAAAGATGGTTGCGCTCGTTTCATTTCCACTGGTGCAAGAACTGGTGTACTAGAAAACACAACCTTGTGATTACATTTTATGCGAAAAAAAGCTAAAGCCGTCCAAGTTGAGTTAAGTTCAGCTACTGCTTTTGATCGACGGCAAACTGTTAGGTTTCTTGGCATTAAATCTAATAGAACACACAAAGAGATCCAAATTCATGCACGGAAATGCGCCATCTTCTTTCCGCGTTGTTACATCGGCAAGCCGAACGCTGTAGAAAATTAACACATTTCCACTCTTTTCACTACTGGATATCTACCACTAACCACGCGAACATTTTGTAGGTACTTATCTGTATGATACTTACTGAACAAATATGAATTAACAGTTGTACAACAAGTTAAAAGCGATTACGAAGTTCGGCAATACGGAACATGCACTACAATCGAAAGCATTCGCGATTCTGTTTTGTCGGTTATTTGACGTTGCGGTTCGAATCCGTTGCACTGACGGCTGCTGTCAACGCTATTTTGACAGCCGCCGCCTGCCCAGCTTGGCTTGTGTGTAGTAATTGTGTGCTGTATTCGCGGTTCAGCTAAATTCGATCGCGCTAAAACATTAGTTTTTGTTGACCAAAGGGCATCTATGTTTAACCGGTGAACAGTTGACGATCGAATCTCTGCTTCTCACGTTTACGCACTGCGCACTGCAGTTGCTACGATGACGACGGATGGTGTAAAAACGGAGCGCAACCTAGCGATGGTGGCCGACGACAGCACAAACGATGCAAGTGGCGCTAGCGTTAATAGCGTCAGCGGTGCCGGCGGGGGCGGCGGTGGCAGTGGAAATGCCGCCGGAACGCCAAAAGAATCGGCAAAATCACAAAGCGTCCGCCGGACGGTGGCAAAGCCGACATTCGAAAAGGATAAACACAGCTTCCTTTGTGATTTGCAAATGTTCCACGATAAGAATGGGTAGGTTAGAAGTGTGGGCTATGTTTACAAACGCGTATCCTGATCATTTTCGTTCCGCTCTTCCACCCTCTCCATCGTAGAACGCCTTATTTGAAGCTCCCGAAGATAAGTGGCAAGGAAGTCGATCTGCACAAACTATACTCGATAGTTATAGGCCGTGGTGGGTGGATGAAGGTAAGGAATTGTGAATGGAACCAGTAGTTGTTAAGTCGGGGCTAAATTTTAAGCACTTTAACTACCTGTAGGTCAACGCACGGGAGGACTGGGATGAAGTAATCGAAGAATTGGAACTTCCGACCCGCTGCGTCAACAATGAAATAGCCCTGAAACAAATCTACATACGCTTCCTGGACAAGTACGAGCGGGTCAACTTTCACGGTGAAGATAAAGATCCGGCCGAAGACGAAGATGATGAAAAGCGACTCCATAGACGCTGGTCCGTCCGGCTGCTTCACTCCACTCCAACCGTATACAATCATCATCAACACAACGTGCCAGAGGCGCTGCGGTCATCGTTGAAACTCTCCGACGACCTTTACCGAGCGTCCGAGTACGATAAGTTGATCCTTTCGTTGCTTTCCCCGCTCCCGAACGAGCAGGACTTTGCGATCAACGTGTGCACGCTGATGTCGAACGAGAACAAACACACCCTGAAAGTGGACAAGTGCCCCCGGTTGATATACGCTTTGCTGGCCCATGCAGGAGTTTTCAACCATTTTACCCTGCGGGACACGTTTGATGAGTACTACTCGAACATCCGTAAGAACTCGCTGCAACGCTTCTGGAAGGAATGTTTGTTCGAGAAACCGCAAGTCCTCGAGCTATCGCTGGAAGACTGTTTCGCCAAAATGGAGACCGATCCGAGTGCTCTCATCGCTTCCATATATCAGGATGATCCTGAGGAGCAGAATACAAGTAAATCGATCGATTCCAACGGAGACGAAGAGATGGATTGTGACGAGGTCGATAGTGGTGGCATCATGGATGGCCGGTTGAACACTGCCACCTTACGTTCGTTTCTCAGTGTTGGCACCGGGTTGGGAACGAATGATTACATCGGTCAGCGGGTATTGCAGGTTGCGTCCATCTTTCGCAATCTAAGCTTCAACGAAGAGAACCTGCAAACACTGGGGCGCAATCGGACGTTTATACGGTTTCTCATCATGTGCTCGAACTCGCGCTGGAACAACCTACACCATCTCGGACTCGATATGCTGGGAAACGTTGCCCACGATATCGACGTAAACGACCCACAATCGGACGAAGTCACGCGCTGCCTACTGTACACGCTCACGGAAGGTTTGGAAGGTGCTGACCGGGGAGTGATCATCAGCTGCCTCGAGGTGTTGAGTAAAATCGCCCAGAAGGAATCGAACGAGGACAACCTTAACCGGTGCCTTAATCAAAAGCTGTACGAGCAGATCTGTTTATTCCTCTGTCTCAACGATATCATGCTGTTGCTCTACACGCTGGAGTGCATTTACTCGCTCACGTCAATGGGAGAACGTCCTTGCAACGCGATCATGCACATCCGGGGCGTTGTCGATACGCTCGTCTCGCTAGTAACGGTCGAAGCGCAAAGTTACGGACCCGAGGCGTGCATTCTGATGCGTGTCGTTGAAACCATCCCCGGGAACATGCCCGGACTTCACGGGCAGGGTGTGCATTATCAAAACGCGGCAGCACCGATGATGGCCAGCGCACCACCCCCGACGATGGCACAGCTTACGGTACACAAGGACGCTCACGGTGGGATCGTACCGGGAGTCAACAACAACAACAACAACCCGCACGTTGTATATCCCGCTCCGGACGTCCCGAAGCTACCTTCCCTCACGAAACCGGTGCCATCACCACCGATTATCACACAACAGACCCCACAGCAGCAGGTTGTCGTCCAAGGTTCGCAACAAACCATCCAAGGTCATCATACCGTTTCGAATAGTCAAATGGTGAGCGGTGGTCGTCCAGTGGCAAGCGATTCCCCGCATCAACCGACGGTTGTATCTTCTCGCTCGGAACAAGGCACAACAACAGCCCCCAGTCTTCATCCTTCGACCCCTCCTTCGCCCGTCGTTAACGCGAGCGTCAGCGCCCAGGGTAGCGGTTCGATGAGCGTACAACCGAACACTTCCGGAAATGTGACTATTCAGTCCCCGGTTAACGTCGCCTCGAAGCAACTGCAACAGCAGCAAGCGCACGACAGTGAACAGTTTGCCTATGCATGGCTGCGAGCCACTTTTGAGGCTGCACCGGCCGTTCGGATAGAGCAACAGGAGCTGTACAAACTCTACCTTGCCACCAACGGGAAGCTTGGCCGGAAGGTCGTTGTTACGCAACCCCTCTTTCCCCGCTGCGTGCGTGCTGTGTTCGGAAGTACTGTGGGACCGGTGCAGCTCAAACTGGAACAGAATGGCATCGAAACAGTGGGATACTACTACGAGGGACTGAGACTGCGTCCCAAACCATTGCCCATCGTTCACAAGGGAAATATTCTGGTGAGTATATCACGAATACAAGCGCCTTGTATCTTTCTAAGCAGTACAAATCATCTCTGAAGTCCATTTTAAACGGTAGCAACTTTCACTTAACGCTAACTCTCAAACGGCTCTTGAACCTCACTCTCAAATTACTATAGCAACGAATGAAACATTTCATGGCAATGGTGATTTGAGCTATAAAGTGCTGGTTTGGGGTTCAGAAGGAGGTCATTGATCGAAAGTTGCTATCGTCCAAATCGGTTTGTTGAATATGTGTTAACGATCGTTATCTTGCTTGATCCAATATTTTAGACGCAAGTGCCATCTGCGTATTCTATAGTGGGAATGCTGAGGAAATTTTTTACTTTTTTTTATTTTAACTTTTTATCACCGTAATGGCCGTTCATCAAATCAAATCATTTAGATGATTTGAGGCTAATTATGCTAGGGTTTAAGGGTAATCATTTTTTTTATTTTACGTGGATGTTTTGAAATGAGAATTTTCCCACGAAGAATTTACTGTCACGCTGATTTTGAATCAAAATTTAGCTTTGGTTTTCATATTAACTTATTGAAGAGTGTACCATAATGTATTATGGTTTATTATGGTAGTATGCGCTAGTGGGCACTTACATACTATTTTGTTCATCTTTGTAAAAGCTTGCATAAATGTTTTCAGCGTATGGATTTGGGGTTGAAAAGCTAACAGTGAGTAGATTTGAGCGGTTTAAAACGCCCGTATATTTGGATGAATTAATGAAATTTCAGTCGGTCGTTTCTGCCTACTTAGTTGATAAAATTGATATTGTATATCGTGTTTAATCCTCTGTACAATGTGTAAACTACATGCCACTACTAACCACAACACGACCGATCCTCGATCGGAACCGTATCTTCCATAACGAATATTCGTCTTCCCAAACACGTAGGCACCCGCAGTAGAATACGTTTCCGTTAGTGGAACATCCGTCGGTAGTACTACCCCACCTTTGGTAAAGCTTAGCGACGATAACCCCAGCAAAGGGGACTCAGCGACACTCCCAAAAGCATCTCCGGGTACAGCCCCCGGCAGTGGTACGATCGTGACCAGTGGAGCAACTCCAACAAGTAGCACTTGCAGCGTCACCAAAGGACGTACGATCGTGTCGACGGTGGCAGGCCACAGTCGCCCAGCAGCTTCCACCAATGCCACCCAATCCGGCGCGTTTCCACAGGCAAAAACAGCCACCGGAAGTTGTATTATTCGTTCTACATCGGTTATAACATCTACCCCAGCGAGCCACGCTAGTTCTTCCGTACCTTCGCTGAAACCACTGCAGACATCAACGACAGCGCAACAACCGTCGGCGTTGTCCGTCGTGCAGAAAACCATTCCGTTACAGACCGGCCAGCAGCAGCAACAGCAGCCATCGAAAACCATCCAGATCACGCAACAACCAGTCAGTTTAGGGGGGGCCGGTGGTGGCATCTCGAAGTCGTCTGCATTTGTGCCCAAGTCGGTTGCCAATTCCTCAGCGCTCCCATCGGGCACAGGACCATCGACCGGGAGCGGAGCGGAACGTACACCTGCGATTGGCAAGCAAATCATTGTGACGCAGGTCGGCGGGAAGAACGTCGTAATCAATCATCCTTCCGGTGGTGTAAGAAAGAATTGTTCTCTCTTTGTATAACACCGATGCATACAGCTTTTTTCCCTTTTTCCGTTTGTCTATTTGTTCTACTATGTCGCTTTATTTCTTCCCGTCGTTCTTGTCCTGTTTTATCATTTAAAAATCGTTTCGTTTGAAGATCGTTTCTTATTTTTTTGCATTTTGTCTATCTGCTTTTTGTGTTATTATGTTGCGACGCCCCGTCGATCCCACTCTCTGCCACAACAAGCACATTATTTTAATGAAGACACAGCTAACAGGAATCGTTCACTATTCCTATTTTTTCAGCCCCAGCCACAGTATATCCAGGCGGCCGCCCCATCGTCACCCCTGCTACAGCAGGTGCTGAGTGGTGAGCAGAAGAATAACGTGATCGTGCTGAACCAGACGACCATTTCGCCGCATCCGGTCGGCGCCATGCACACGACCCAGGGGCATCATCATCAGACCGGCACCGGCACGACGACGATCATGAACCAGTCGGGCACGATCTCGTCCACCACGACGAACCCGTCGGCGCTGATCAAGAGCCTACTGGCGAACAAGGTAACGACGGCGGTCACTGATAGTGCTGGTGCTCCCGCTAATGCTGCCGCTGCCGCTGTTGCTGCTCCCACCTTCTCCAGTAGTTTGTCTACTACTACCACTATCACCACCAACTCTCCTACTACCAATTGTTTGAAACCAACGAATGTTAATCTGCATCAGGTAACCGTAACCGTAATGATTAATCTCTCTCTAGCTCTCGCTGGCTATAGACGCTTATGTCTCGATTTGAATGTTTGGGACGACGCGTACCGGTCGGAGACCATGGACCGGATGTGCAGACTTTCAAGGAGCAACGCAAAGCTGTCCATTCTTTAAACATTAGAACTAATTACTATTGGTTGTACAATCATTGATTTGAAACCTCAATTTAAGTATGACCAGTGCCGACTTGGAATTGGAGTGGTCTAAGGCTATTGTGAAGCCTCAAATCTATGTAATTTAATGTATATTGAAAAAAGACCTTATGTCATTTCTTCTGTCGGTAAAATTTGTAAAAACCAAACGCGCTGCTTTTGCTCCTCGTTGGTTTATGCGCTCCGTGTCCTTTCGTGTGAGATATTTTTTGTAACCTGTATGTTCGCGTGGATGTGTGTGATTTTGCATGGTTGTGTGTTTTGTAAAATGTTGATTTAATTTAATTAATCCCGAATGTGTGTTTTTCTCCGTAAGGTATTCTCTTTGTCTGCCTTCAAGCATGATTTTATAAATTTTGACATCGAACTGAATCTGTACCTATACGAGCAGATGTTTTAAACCAAACATCTTACATTCAAATTACTTACGTTTGTATAGTAGTTGTAAAAAAGTTTTAAAAAACGATTGAGTAATATTCTCCAGCGAAGCGTGAGTACTGTCTGCTTGAATGTGTAATTTTTAGATTTTCATTAAAAAGAGAATTATTTTCGAAAAATTTACGAACTTTTTGCCCTGTTTCTTGAAAACCTCATTATACTAATTGTACCACCAACGAATATAACCACTTTAGGTTGCCCAAAGACAGCAGCTTCAGAAGCAAAAGCAGTTGATCGAGCAAAAGCTCATCCCGAGCACGAACGCATCGGTCGTGGTGACCTCGAACAATCCAAACAACCTCACCAACATCAAGGTGGGCAACTCGACCATCTCCATCAAACCGGGCACACTGCCAACGAATACCGTCATCACCGCGACGAATCCTCACGAGACGCACAACGCCCAACCGCCCCCGCTGGCTCCGCTAAGCCAGCCTGGCGTCAGCGGCCAGGGTACAATCATCAAAACGATCGTGGCCGAGCCGTCACCGATCAGCACCGTCACCGGTAGTAAGCTGCTCCCGAACAAGGTGCTCTCGGAGTTGCTTGAGAAGAAACCGGGCGAAATGATTATCGCCGGCGAAACGACCATCAAGCGAAAGATCGACACGACGGTGGACGTGTCGGTGGAACCGCCCACGAAGCGTCTTGAACCGGGCGAGGTGTACATCAAGGTGACACCGAAGGCGGCCGACCTGTACGCCGAGCTGGCCGGCTCGATCCTGGAAGGGGAAGAGCTAGAGGATGCCGAACTGCGCGCCACCAGGGAAGCGGAACTGCAGGCAGCCAAGTTGAAGCTGCAACAGCAGCAGCAGCTTCAGCAACAACAGCAACAGCAACAGCAGCTGCTGCAGCAACAACTACAACAGCAGCAACAACAGCTACAGCAACAGATTCAACAGCAGCAGCAACACATGCAGCAGCAGCAGCAACAAATGCAACAGCTGCATCAGCAGCAGCAACAACAGCAGCAGCAGCAGCAACAACAAGTTATAACGATGCCAGTTTCGATGCAACGGCAGATTATTGTGACACCAACGAACAACTCACAACAGATGATTATATCAACGCCGGGCAATGCCGGGACATCGTCCCATCCGCAACACCAGCTAACCTCACAAACGACGGCCACCATCAAGACGGACAGTGGCTACCAGACCGTACCGATTATCCTTCAGCACAACACGATGTCGAACCAGTTGCAGATACAAAAAACATCCACACCCGGAGGTGGCATGATACAACCCGGTACGGTCATATCAGCCCAACACCAACCACAACCGACGCAGTACATCCTTGCCACGAACCCTCAGGGACAAACGTACGTGGTGGCCCAACAGCCTCAACCACAGCCGCAGCTTCAACAAACGGTGCTGCTCGCACAAGGTCAACAGCATGGAGGGGCGGGCCAGAAAACGATCATCATCGTACAGCAACAGCCCCAGTCGAACGTAGGGGGAACCACCGGAGGAACCGTGCAACAGATTGCCATGCAATCGCACCCGGGATCATCGACGGCGATGGGACAGACGACTCAGAAGATCTTCGTCAATCAACAGGGCCAGCAGATCCTTATGACGCAGCTCCCGCGGCAAATGATTGTGAGTCACGCAGGATCATCCACGCCCGGCACGACCATCATAACGTCCAGCGCACCGAGTACGATGACAGCGGCGGCTGCGACTGGTATGTTGACCACGGCCGGCCCTAGCTCACACCACGGCGGGGGTACCATCATCGAGAAGAAGCCCATCTACATTACCACGAACGCGCAGGGGAACACGATCAGCTTCGAAGGACCTATTCAGCAGCAGTTGCAGATGCAAGCGTCCGGTGCGGTGGGTGGTGGTTCGTTTCAGATCAAACCGATCAACACGACCACCCAAGGTGGCCAGCAGCAGACGATCCAGTTCATCCAGCAGGGACAGCAGATACAGGCAATTCCGCAAACGACGGCACAAACGACGCAACAGATCGTGTTCCAGACACACGGCGGTGGCAGTGGTGCACCACAGATTATCCAGCAACAGATTATTCAACCGGCGAGCGGTCAGCAACCGCAACAGATGGTTCATAAGGTGCTCCAGCAACAGCAGCAGCAGCAGCTGGTACAAGGGGTAAAGCCAAACCCATCGCAGATCATTACCGTTCAGCAGAAGCAACCGACGGTTACGACGATCAGTCATCAGCAACATTTACAGCAACAACAGCAACAACAGCAACAACAGCAACAACAGCAACAAATTCACCATCAGCAGCTACCTCAAACTATCTCGATCCAAAGGCAACAAACGATGAAACCGGTCGCCGTACCGAACGTAGGTCCGACGTTGGTATCCTCGATTCCACCACCTGCCGGCCAACAGCAGCTTCCAACGGCAAAGCCGCAGATCATCCAGGTCGTTCAGCAGAAACTATCGGGAGGTGGGCCGCCACCGCCGCAAACCATGAACGTCTCGGGAACACAACACCATCAGCGCCCAGCTGGAGCATCACCGGTAAGCCAGCAGCAGACGATAGTAGTCACTCCAAGTAGCAGCAGCAACAACCTGTACTCCCAGACTACGATCACGCAAACGATCGTTTCCAATGCTTCGAGTGGACCCACGCCAACTCCGGCTCCAATTCCATCAATCTCCGTCACACCGATTGTACAAACCACCGTCACGCCGGCATCTGGTCAACCGAGTGGAAGTCCCGTCGTCACAGCCACATCCGCCACAAGCGGTCGTCCGATAGTGGCATCATCATCTCCACACAGTACAACGAACGTGGTGCCGAACGTCGCTGGCCATTCTCAGTCAACACCGACGGTTGCATCATCAACCGTCGGGACAAGTCAGGTGGCGAATGCTGCTGCTACTGCTCCACCTTCGACGAGTGTCGTGACCAGCCCGACACCTAATCCCACGTCCAGCGGTGGTGGTATCACCGTACAGATGATTCCCGCCATGGATCCGAGCAAAATTGTCGAAGAGGACGTCGAGCCGAACTGGCCATGGGTGTGCGATTGGCGGGGTTGCCCGCGCAAAAAGTTTCAATCGGCCATGGACGTGTTTCGGCACGCTTGCAACGTACACTGTCCCGATACGGTCGACGTGAGCGCGGACATCTACTGCCAGTGGGGCCCAGGGCCGAATCTGTGCGACAATTTGCCCCGCAAGCGGTTCTCGCTGATGACGCACATTCTCGATCGACACTGCACGGCCGAGGTAGGTCCAGAAGGTTTTGGGCATTTCCACGGGACATGGAAATTGTAAATCTATCCTTTTCCTTTGTATCTGCAGTCCTTCAAGGCGGCCGTTCAACGTCGACTTGCCGGTGGACCGCAACAACCGAGCCAGCCTTATCCGGTGACGCTCGTTCGACAGCCGGGTCAGGGTAGTGCAAACAACGTCATGATAGCGAACACTTCGAGCCCAAGCTCCACCAGTGGCTCCTCCAGTGTTGGCGAGCGGGGCTCACCAGCACCTGCATCGTGCACGAAGGTCGATGGAACCGACAGTGGCGGCTCCTCGTCCAACGGGCCGGGACAACTTTCAGCCGCCGGTCCGGCGGCACTGCATGCCATCAAGCGCCATTCGATGGATTACGTCAATTCGAAAGAATTTCAGGTAGGTCATCAACAATCGATACCTAGTTACATGTATTGACCTTCCAACATCCGGTCGAGAATTATAGAATCGCTATACAAACTCCGCTAACTGAGTGGTTCCATTAGACAGTACGATTGAGCGAAACGAGCACGTAAGCGAGATGCACAATTTCAACAATTTCTACCTTGAGCTTAGATAGCAATAGCACCGTTGAACGAGCGAAGCGAGCGTGAAAGTGAGATGCACAATTCCTACGCTCCGGTTTTCCCACGCACTTTACAGTTTCCCCAGGCGCTATACTTTTGCTAAGGATACTATGGATGCAGGATGGTAGGGGAAATTTTTCTTGCGCTGAACGAGTTTTTGATAATCGATGGTTACTTTGCCGAAATAAAACAAAGCAAAGCGTGAACGTGCTACACAGTTTCATTCAAACTTTGCAGTACGAAGTAAATGAAACATTTTCGAGATTTTAGTGACAATTCTTTCGAAAATAAAAACGGGCCGTATTACCGGGCCATGTAAACGGGTCCTGTAAACGGGCCGTGTTACCAGGGCATGTAAAAGGGACCTGTCAACGGGCCGGCTTACCGGGGCCTGTAAACTGAGTCCTGTAGCTGGGCCCTGTCAGCCGGCCCTATAAACGGGTCCTGTTACCGGGCCGTGTAAACGGGCACTGTAACCGGGCCATGTAAATTGGCCGTGTTACCGGGCCCTGTAACCGGGACCAGTCAACGGGTCCTGTAAACGGGGCCTGTAAACGGGCCCTGTAACCGGGACCTGTAAACGGGCCGTGTAACCGGGCCGTTTTACCTAGTTTCTTTCAAATATCAGTTTTTGCTCAAACATTTGTTTTTGAAATACAGTAGACTACCGATTATCTGTAGTAAATGGGTTCACACTGCCTTAAAACGATACGTATCTTTTAAGGCGAATCTTAAACAGATCCACAAACAGACCTATGAAATAACTGCACAATCTAAGATGCCGGACGAACGTTACGATTATGTGTAGGAACAACTTACACCATCCAAGTAATCAACATCATGAATACAATATGCTAAGAACAGGCAACTTTGATAACCAAAAATGGGGAAGGGATACATGTGTACAACGTAGCAACACACAGGGATACAGCCATTCATAAACAAGCCGGTAAACTTATTAAGTAACAATCCCGTATACAAACTCCGCTAACTGAGTGGTTCCATTAGACAGTACGATTGAGCGAAGTGAGCACGTAAGCGAGATGCAGACAATTTCAACAATTTCTACCTTGAGTTTAGATAGCAATAGCACCGTTGAACGAGCGAAGCTAGCGTGAAAGTGAGATGCACAATTCCTACGCTCCGGTTTTCCCACGCACTTTACAGTTTCCCCAGGCGCTATACTTTTGCTAAGGATACTATGGATGCTGGATGGTAGGGGACATTTTTCTTGCGCTGAACGAGTTTTTGGTAGTCGATGGTTACTTTGGCGAAATAAAACAAAGCAAAGCGTGAACGTGCTACACAGTTTCATTCAAAGTTTGTAGTACGAAGTAAATGAAACGTTTTCCAGATTTAAGGGACAATTTTTTCGAAAATTTTTACATAAGGAAAAGTGGTGCTGCAACATGATGGAAATAACCAACGCAGAATAAAATTAAGTATATAACTAAATCCATAAGGTTAGGCCCTGTAAACGGGCCCTGCACCCGGGGCCTGTCAACGGGCCTACTTACCGGGCCCTATAAACGGGCTGTATTACCGGGCCATGTAAAAGGGACCTGTCAACGGGCCGACTTACCGGGCCCTGTAAACTGAGTCCTGTAACTGGGCAGTGCAACCGGGTCCTGTAAATTGGCCGTGTTGCTGGGCCCTGTAACTGGGACCTGTAAACGGGCCCAGTAAACGGGTCCTGTAACTGGTCCTGTAACTGGACCGTGTAACCGGGCCGTTTTACCTAGTTTATCAAATTTGAACAAGTTTTTCTGTGTATGATTTGCTTCATAAACATCACAAAAAGAAATAAAAGAGCTTGAAACGACCGCGGCAGATAATCGGGAGTCTACTGTATCAAAATGTTATTGGCTGATGTGTAAAATCTTAGATTGAAAGATAAAATCAATTTTAAAATACGCGATTACTAACTAACTCAGTCAGTTAGTTCTTCAGAAGGACAAGGAAGATGACAACGTCGTATCAATGATAATGACCTGGTCCAGTTAATGATAAATAAATTAATATAAAACTCCTGCTTTCCCCGTAGGATGAAATGGAAGGTCCGGTGACGAAGAGCATCCGTCTAACATCCGCTCTGATCCTGCGAAATCTGGTCGTTTATACCAACTCGGCAAAGAGGTACGAGACGCTATGCAACCAAACAAATTGTTTATCCATTTCAATTTTGCACAATTCGAACTCATCGTTTTTTTTTTTGTGTCCCCGCTCCTTTAGGCACCTTCGAATGTACGAATCACACCTGGCCGGGGTAGCGCTGAGTAGCGTCGAGTCAAGCCGCACCGTGGCGCAACTACTGTTCGAAATGAACGATACTGGGCCGAACTACTAGAGTTCTAGCAACGCCGTACCACGCTCCGGTACGCTCCAAAGCGATCGGAAATTGAGAAGTATTTTTTTATGATTCCTTTACTTTGGGATGCATTTCAAACAGAATTAATGTTTTACTTTTTATGTTTTACGTTTGCGACCGAATAGAGAGATTAAAGGTATAGGAATAGGCAGGAACAAAGTCAAAGAATGTTAATAAACCATTTTAAGAAGCAACACGTGCTACAAACGAAACAAATCATTGTGCTTATGTAACTCGAAATAAACATAGGGTAGCGAAAGATAATCAAATCAAAGGTGTCTCCTACGGAGTGACAACCGAACATGAGTCACTTGTAAGTCCCTTTTCCTCGAATTTTTCCCATGTCAAGTCGCACAGTCAATGTCTCAACCGAAACTGTGTCGAAGGAACCGTCCGACAATTTAATTAGGAATGGAAATTCTAATTGCAGCTCATGTTCGCTTTATCAAACCGATACGGCAAACTGGCTGATGACTCGTACAATAACTTGTGCCGGTATGATAGATAAAAGCAGTCAAACTGCCATCGCCTGGACTTGTAACGGGTTGTTAACTTGACCTCCATTTTTCGACAAACAACATGCAGTAGTGTAGTACACTCGGCGCAGTAAAGAGGATTCTTTTTCAAAATTTCTGATGACCGTTCAGCGGGCCAGATTCAATGGGAATATGTGTGATTTCAGGGGCAGGGATGACGAAAGAAGATGAAAAAAATAGTTGAAAATCCCTTTGGCTGACATTTGTGGCATTTTTCTTTCGTTCCTAATATCCCACGACAAAAATAAAATAAAATGCCCATCAGGTTGAACTAAAAGAGGCACTCTAAACTACAGCCTTTTTATTGTTATTTGTCTAGATTGATTGGTCAACTGGTGTCGGTAGCTGGTGGTGGCTACCGCATGCGTTCAATTGAGGTGCTCCACTTCCGGCTCGGGAGGAGTCGTGGGGCGCAGATGGAGTTGAGACACAAGTTAATCTATCCGGTCAGGCATTCGATCGATCTGCGGCTCGTCTTTCGGCTTAGACGCGGCTCGGAGGCTTGCAAGTCGGGGTCCACTCCCAGTCGAACCAGTTGATGCAGGTGCGGGTGACACTGTTGAACATGCCCTCGGTCGGGCAGCGACGGTAGGTGGCCGGAGTGTTGGCGGTCTCGCACTGCCAGTACGCGGTCGGATCCCAGTTGTTACGCCACAGCGGGGTGGCCATCTCCGCCGCATTGCACAGCGGCTGCCCATCGCTGTCGTCCCGGACGCAACCGTTCTGGGCGAAGGCCACGGCAAGCACCATCGCGAGCAGGGAGAGAAGCATAACGGCTGCGGGGAGGAAGGAAAAATGTGTGATGGGCTAGTGGCGAGCGTTGTTGGTAGAAGTTGGTCACCGAATTCCACATGATTCATTTTAGGCAAATTTTCACCCCAACTATAATTCCAACGCACTGCAAGGACTCACCCTTCATGGTGTGTGTTGTTGTTACAAGCGGTGCTTCGATGGCTTCTTTAGCTGTTACAAGGATGTGCAATCGAATGCTACTGACCGTCTTCAGCGAACCGAAATGGTTATATACGCAAGGGCTCGGGGTACTGTCCAAAACATTGGACAGTCTCTTTCCTTGGCATCCCAAAAAATGAAAACAACATACATGCTACTTCGCTCGGTGGGGCGTGATAAGATAAACTTTGATCTGATATGCCCCCAGACCCACACATGAGTCCAAACCGCCCGCAACGGACGAACATACGCGATACGATCAGCACTGATCTTCACACGCCAGCATTCGAGACGAGAACGCAACCGACCAACCGTGGGTTGTTCGGTAGCCGATGTAAGACGACTTCTTTCCATCAAGGGACACCGAGACTTCGGAGCTGACCTTCAAACTTCCTGCGCCAGAATATATCTGTGCAAAGATTCGCCGGCCGACAACCACCGGAAATGCTGTTCGCCATATCGGGGCGGGATCGTCGCTGTCAGGCGTTTCGTCGGTGCCGACGACCGGTAGAATTTACATGACTGGCTACATTTGTGCAACACACGAACATCGACCGACAAACGTTCGTTCCGCCCCAGCCAGAAGGGGGGTATGCCCCAAAAATAAAAAGGATAAAAACTTTCTTCTACCCTTGATGAGACGGTATCATTGGAATGTCTTTTCGCTATTTGCTTTTTGATAAACCAAAGATACGAAGAATGGTGCGAATGCGTAGAATGGCCACAATGTACGCGATGACAAAGATAAAACATGTCCCAGTGCCTCTGGACCCACCACCGTAATGGGATGGAGGCTATCTTTAACCCAACTTTGGTCGGTACGATTAACGGTTGCGCATTAGATCTAAAGTTAGCACAGAGGTGGGATTATTATGGATGGTGATTGATGGATCAGTGGATATTAACATAAAATAATATCACAAATTGTATCCTTCGAAAACAAGGAGGAGCGAGGTTAACTTGAAACATAATTTTACATTGTCTTCCATCCAAACACCCTGTATATTCTACATGTACTAGAAAATTTCGGAAATGAATCAAAATGCGTCGTTGAATTGCGTTAGGGCAGAGAATATTCTCCCATTTACTGGTTTACAATAAATATGGTCTATTTATATTACAACACTTTTTTTTAAAACTATTTGTGCTTCGTGTACAAACTTGAGGCATATTAGAATAACACTAAAGCAATATTCGTTGCCGTTACAATACTTTTTTTCCACTCTTCCTTCTACTACATTCTAATGTACGCATTCAATGCACATACCACAGCACAACGTGTTGGCTTATCTCTTTTGGTGTTCGATGATTGTAGATGCAATAGCATTCTGTTTCATGCTACTCCCACCCTTTCACTAACTTTTTCATTTTGTGTTACCATACCTACTAAACTGTCACATGCGGATCTCCAGAGTTGGCTTTGAATTATTCTCTTATATCTCTGGACTGCCTCAAACTAGCAAACTAAACTTTTAGCAATATTTAATGCAAAAAAAATGTCTTTATCACATGCCTTCCACGAAGGATAATGATGTTGGTCAGAGGCAAGGTGCTACACCTTCATACTCACAATTGTGGATTAAAATCCCATTGATGTAATGAAACCGTATAAACTAAATAAAAAAAAATCTAACAACGTAAAAGTTGAACATAAAAAAATTGCTACCGCTATGAATATCTCGACCCGACGTGTAGAGTGTGCGGCCATATTGCGTTGCCCTTTTTTCGGGTCTTCTGAAGTCAGTGTGCAGATTGGTAACCGATTCGAAAATAGCAACCACACCGCCTTAAACAATCAACACCTCTTCCCGTTATCGCTCCGCCACAGAAGCCGCACGATACTGGCTGTACGGGAAGGGGCGGTTTCCGTCGCGTTGTTTGTACCGGCGTTTAAGGTTTTTCGAATGACAAGCAATCAACGTCAAATAGACCGTCTAGCTCAAGTCTTTCTCAATGTACCCGCTTACAGCCGTTCACAGAACGTGTAGAGTAGGTTACGGTCGTGAAAGTGGTACACGTTGTTGATGTGGCGTAGGACTCGGCCATCGATTAACCGACGGGCGTAGTGCGTTGCATCCGCACGATCCTTTGCCAACCCGACCTCCAGCAGCCAGTCTACGAAGGCACTCCCGTAGAATACCCGCCGATATACCTTAATGCGCCAGCTGGAAAAGGGACAAGGATAAGCCAATCAGAAGTTATTAAAAATGGTCACAAAGAATGTAATCAATCGCCAGGGACCGTACCGGATATCCTTCGCAATCGTCTTCCGACAGTTCTCCAAATGGTGCGTTGTGAACTGATCGCAGATGTGACGTGTTTCGGTGCTGAGTTCGCTCCAGATGGGCAGCTGAAGTAAGTTCGCACCGTACCACACCTTCCGCCAGAACTTCATCATCGGAAGTAGCAGCTCGCCGGTATCGGTGATGAAGACCGCCAGCACGATGATGCTCTGGCCGAAATTGAGGAACGCGTCGAGGAACGTCAGCTCCACGTAGATTCCCGACATTCCCTCCATGATAAGCGTCCACACCGACAGCGAGAGGCCAACAAACATCGAGCAGAGCAGCAGAATGAGGAGCACCATGTGGCGTAGGATTTGCTGCTGATCGACGGTCTTGTCAAACTCGAGCGGTTCCAGCCCATCGTTGGCCTGTTCGCGGTACCGATCGATGAGCGATTGGCACTGCTGCTTCGAAGCCGTTGGACAGTTGAACTGTGCCGAGCACATCCCATTCGATTGGATCGCGTCCGATCCGCCCGCAACGTCTGCGTTATTAATACTGTTGTTGATGGCTAGATCTTCAATGTCCACCACCGTGCGTACGGTCGCCGACGAGCTGCTACAGCAGCCCCCATTGCCAGTGTTCACACCGCAGCCCGTTCCATTTCCGACCGACTCACAGCCGGACAGTCCGGTCGTGAGGATCTCGTCGTCGCTGGAAGTTACCGAGTGGCGCCTTCGGTGGACGACCGTGCCGTTTCCGGTGCTCCCCGTCAACAGGTTCACGACGGAGCTCGTTGTGGTGACGGTTTCAGTGTCGGGTGAAGACACCTCCCGGGAAAGGGTAAGATAGCGTTCATGCCGTTTCTTGAAGCGCTGATGAAGGATAAGGCATCCCACCGTCACGATGAAACACATCACGAGCAGGAATACCGCTATGGCGGCCTGGGCATTACCGTACTGGAAGCTGGGATTACGTTTCTCCGTCGGGGTGATATTTGTGCCATCCACAAACAACAGCAGGGACACCATGAGCGTCGGTAGGCCCCAGGCGGCAGCAATCTGTCAAAGGAAAAGAAGGAAAATACAGTGTAAGGGGAATGTTCAACGTCGCTTACTTACGTTTTGAATTACGAACTAGCACTTGAAAATTCTATTTACTATTAAATTTTACATTTGTTGCCTTGGTAATTTGAGTTTGCCTTTGGGTCAAAGTAGCGTGTAAAAGTTAACATCAAGCGAAAGTTGCTATCGTTTAACATGGGGCATTTTTATAATGTCCCTTTTTCTCTTATTAACAATATACTACGGTTTTCCATTCCGTGTTCTTTTTTCAAAAATACAACCCTCAAGTAAGCTTATTGTTAAGTCTAATCTACTCTCCAACTTACAAACACTGGCCACAGCTTGAGCACGAAACAGAGACTCCGACACTGCAGAAACAAAATCGTGATGGCAAGGAAGGCCGTCCACAGTCGGCTGCTGTAGCAACCGATCGTGAAGAAGTAAAACTGCAGGTACAACTTCCACGGGCTGTTCTGCTCAAGTGTTGACCACAGAATAACGCCCACGTTGCAGATCAGCTGCGAAATAAGCAAACAACACGTGATGCGATGTGGCATCCGTTTCACCTTGCGCGTGAGTGCAAACAGTAGCAACATCCACACGCCGGCCACGATCGCCACGATGCTGATGTCGAAGGAAAATTTGTCCAGTTCGTTCAAATAGTCGGCCGGTGTGAGATTCGTGATGGTGATCATTTTCGCCGAGATGAACATCAGAGGAGCGCTGATGAACGTGGATGCCACCATGCTGCTTGCAACCTAGAAAAAATGGACAAATCATTGATATGAACACTGAAGCGAAAGGACATATCACAAAGTACTCACCAAATCTACATCTCGGTTGTACTGGGAAGCGATTACGAAAACCCCCGGGGCGGCCGGAAACGTTCCGTACAGAAAGCCGAACGTGCTCAGATCGGTGGTTTCGCTAAAGTTTGCCCCAGCATTCATAATATTCACCGTTTGGCGCGTGACGAGAGGAAAAACGAGCAGCTTCACCAGAATGAGGATACCGGGTAGAATCAGACCCGGGCCCTGCAACGTCGACGCTTTTCCGACCATGCGTAACCCGAGCAGGAAGAGGGCGGTGGCAGAGAAAGAGTTTCCCAGAGATCGTAGCACGCTGGACAGATACACGGGGAGTCCTTTGGGGAAAATCTGGCCACCAATCACGCCCAGCAAGGTCATCAGGAGGATCGGGTTGAAGAAGATCGATTCGATCGTTTTAATTACGACCAGTGCCTTTCCCTTCAAGATTTTTCGCCGGTTCTGGGCGGCCAATTCGGGGCAAGTTGTAGGTGGAGGATTCGCTTCTTCATCCGACGATGCCTACGGAATTCAAAAGGAGAAAGAGAGGTAATTTCTCTGCACTATTTGCAATCATTTGCTCATCTTCACATTAATTTTAATGTGAAAATTACACTCGTTTACTTGAAAATTGTTACAAATGAACGTAATGATTTGAAAATGTGCAAATAATTTTGCGACACGGTCACAAACGGGCGCCCATAAAGCAATCGTAATCAAACAAGCACCTGTTTGATGTCACCAACAATGACCGCTGTCGGTTGAGAAAAACACACACGCCATAATTACACTTCCGGTCGAAGCAAGTTAAACGGCTATCGTTATGATTCCCTCTCCCGTACGATGGAAGCCTTTTCAACTTTGAGATGGAAGGAACAACTATATCATTACAGGTTATTTCCACTGACGACAATATACAACCAAAAAATCCAAACGAATTAAATTCAGGTTTACATTGTGTGCTACTAATGGAGGGGAAATCTTTCTGGACTTTCTGCTAATAAAATTATAGCTTGTGTTGATATTGCATCAATATTTAATGAGGGTGTAACAGTTACTAAGAAAAAATGATGAAAAATACTCTATTTAAAAAAGAAATACTCACATTGTTTTGCGCATTTTTCTCCTTAATTTTGGAAATTTCCATCAGAACGTACCCGATCGGATTGAGGATCGCCAGAGAGATTGGCGCCAGCAGGTAAATGTAGGACGCATACTCAGGATGTAGTTTTGAGTACAAAGCCGACACTGAAAGTCGAGAAGAAAATCAGAAGCAAATAGTTAATTCGTGATCTTTTTCTTAAACCTTCGTTTGAAAACCTCTCCTCACCGATTGGATATCCGATGGCGAAATCATTGCTCTGCGTGCAAAAGATGGCCAGCAATCCCGCCCGGCCATAGTTGACGGGACGGGCGACGAGCAGTGATATGATCGCGACCGCGAAGAACACGATCGTCTTCGCGATCAGTATCGATAGCAGGAAGTTCCAGTTGACCGTGCTCCAGTCGAGTTCGGCCAGCGAAAGAAAGATCACCGACGGCAGGGCGAACGTGCCGACGAACGTGTTCAGGCCCTTCGCCTCGAAGTTACTGATGATATTGAGGCGCCCCGCCAGGTAGCTGTGGTATCCGGAAAGAGAAAGAAAACGTTAAAAGTGTTACCATTACTACGTTAAACTTTTTATGCTCGCCGCAGGACATTATCACAGGAAAAATCACCCACCGGGTAGGGCGCACTAGGTAGCATTTACTATCGTCGAAGAAACCGGTGGTCAGAGAGAAACAACGTTCGCATTGTGTTTAGAAGAAGCAAAACCACTAATGGGTTTAATATGTCTCGCCCCACTTTGAACAACACGGCGTCTCGTGAATCAAAGGAGTCGCAGCAGACCACAATAATCAAATCAAGTCACAGCCTCCTTCGCCAGCGTCTTAGTTGCGTGTCTCCCCATGCCTCTTGGCCAGCGTAGACGCTTCGAGCATTCGTTTGCCATCGAGCGGAACTGACCATCAGTGTTGACAGTGAATTGATTGCCCTAATTGAAACAATATGCTGTGAGGCATTTTTACGAGGACTCTGAGCACACGGTAGTTTCTTCGTGAGTCATGGTGTCCGTCAGGAAATTTCGAACGCATAACACAGGAACCGGTAACATGCAACGAACTACCGCGGAAGAACTACGCCGACTGGGTTAATAGTAAATACGTCTTCTGTTCGGTTGTAGCCTTCGAATGCGATTACACTCGACTCACAAGCCGGCGGGAATACCCTTTCTTCCGTTCACAGCTTAAGAGACCCTGGAAGTGGATAGCGTGAAATGGCAAACAACTAAGTTTACTGACTTTTAGTCGGGGTTTCCAGAGCTTTGAGTCATAATTTTAGTATCGATTATTTGGTAACCTTATCGAAGCTGAACAAGATAAAATGTTACCTACCTATTTGTTAAAAAAAACATGCATAAAAACTTCACATGCTTTTATTTAAAATATGACTAAGAAATAATTTAAACTATCTCTGAAACGATATCATTTTATTAGGTGACATTAGACTCATATTGAGGAAAATGGCATAAATTTCCAAAGGACTTTAAATTATTCAACCACCTGGGAAAAGACGTCTTCCCACCGTGGCGCAAACAAACCCGCTATCTAAATGACCGTACACGACATTGAAATGTGTGTGAGAACTGTTTAGAATATTTGAATTTTTCACTCTTAACGTGAGTTTCACAACCTGAGGAAATTGCTTTGCGTAATAAAACCTTACGTGCTGGATACATACGGGCACGGTTTGAATTGGCTCCCGGTGCGGTGCGGACAAATAATTTGCATTTGTCAGCATGTTTTTCAGTGCGACCTGCCGTAAATATAGTGTAAGCAACTACTATTCATTGAAGCAAGGGTCTTCACGACTTTGATGCACTAAAAATTCATTGGAGCTATTTACTAAGCTCGCGCAGATTTGATTTTAAACATTTATTATTTACCTTTTGACTGATCAAAGTTATTTATTATGAGGTAATGATCTATCTAAGGGAACTATCGTTAAAAACAATAAGTTAATCGTGTTAAAATGCGAATGTTTAAGTACCACTTCAGGTCTTTGTGATGGTTTTGAGAAGTCACAATTTGCACACTGGGGAATGATAAACAGTTCTTATCAATTTCATCTTGTATTCTGCTAGAATGGATCGGCATGTTTGAACAGCATGCGAAAAGAGAGAAAATAATAATGGATTCGAACGCTATGAAAAATCCCCTTTCCGGAAGGTTACGGTCGGGAGGAGGGTACGGGAATAAAATTTTCCCGATGCATGGTCGGGGAACGGAATGCAATGACGTGCAAGAATGTACGTCAATTCCTCCCGGTCCATTTCCCCAACGCGACGGCATGCTTCACCCACGGACAATGACGACGGTGATAATTTTCATTTTGAACACTCGATCGATGTGGAAAAACAAAGTAGGCGGAACTATTCAACTCTAGAGGGCGATGAGCGCAGCATCGAAGCCGCAGAAGGGTGGAAAATCGATCGATTCGACTGCTCTGGAAAACTTACCCACAGATGATGATGGCAAAGCACTGTATGAGCGCCGGATAGAGATTATCCATCGAGATCGTTGGCGTATTGTCGTCAGTTGTGTTGTTCTGCTGTGAGAAAACGTACTCGCCACTTACACCGCCACTTGCGTTGTGAAGTGGTAACGTTTCGAGCAGAACCGCTGGGTGGTTAGTCGTGATTGTGGCATTAAAGTGTCGCATCGCTGCGGCCACTGGTTGTTGAGCCACCATCACCGTCGCCAACAGTATGCTGGCCAGCATGGGGAGCCCCGCCCGATACTCCATTGAATGTTTGTTTTTTTCGGCTTCCTACTCGAACTCGAACGTTCGCTAATTTATCAAGGCGTGTTTGCGTGCTTGGTCGAACGGGAAAGGACGGGGGGACGCTGGTTCGGGCTCTTAGATTACCACTAGCGACATCGTTATTATTTGGCGCCGGGAGCACAAAGAAACTCGTTGGCACAATTCACACTTTACTAGTTTTGGTCGCTGGAAAAGGAGAGACACACGTTTGCATAAGGATAGGGTTCACTTTCTTCACCGCACACATGGCGGTTTGTCACGCACGGGTTAATTTAAAATATGAATTGCCGACGAGACACACTATCACTTTTACATGGAAAAGGCTGCTTTACAAATGCGGAACGTACGAATGAAGCCTTACTTTACTGGGTATTGGGATATCAAGGGGGTTTAAATCATATGCTCCTCTACATCAATATGTGCATTGACCTCATCTTAGTCGTTAGTCATCCTTCGGATCAATGTCCAAACGCATCACAAAGAAAGTAGGCGACATCGAATTAAATAATCAACGCCTACCAACGGTTATCATTTACGCTGGATTTGTTTGCATTATTTCAAGTTGCTCGTAGTTGCTGAATACGCCAACCAGTGATCGATTGTACACTGGAGTGAAATTACCGCCATCGTTGGTACCTGACAAGTATTGAATGGGACATTGAACGAAAGTCTCGCTGGTTTTGCTAATTCAAAAACAATTTAAAGCCACTCGGTGAGTACACAGGAACGTTGTGAAAGATGTTATTCAAACGGCCAGTATATAGTTTACTAACAAATCACACGCGTATACCGTGTGTCCATGCACGTACCGGACGCTAAGTGTACCACCAGCTATAGAAGTCTACTAAAACGGACACGATAGGGTTTCTTTGCTCGGGAAGGATTATCGCGAAATCTTTCGCGATCGACCTTGAACCACAGTTTGTTTTGCGAAAGGTTAGTCAAGCACGATGGCAAAGTGCGCTGAGACACTTAGCTGACGTAGGATGCCGCCCAGATGGCTCGTAACCTAAGTGGCATTTCCGTTCTCCGTGCTAAACCCAAACAAGGGGGCCAGGTAGATTAATCTCGTTTCGTCCTACTAGACGGAATATGGTTTAGCACCATTTCAGCACTATTCACTAAATACAGCTTTCGTTTTCATTTCAAAGGCGCCACTTTCTCTAAAAATAAATCAAAGCAACGGGAGGACAGGTACAACAAATATCAACACTACGGTGCACACAATTTTCTTCCACGGAACAGCTGACGGGCTCAATTAGACACTCTATTTTTAAGCGTAGCACACTACGTACCGCGTCGTCCATTCGTCGAAATTAGACAATTATTGCATTCTTGCACACGATCAATAATTGTTAGCAGTGCGAAGCACGAGCAGCATTGTGAATTGCACAACTAAATTTTCTGAGTCGGAGGTGTGTGGTCGAGAGTTGTGATCAGAATTGATGGAACTAGTTCCATAAAAACAGGATTAGTAGGTTCTGTATAGTTTATTGAACTCATGCGGTATGGATAAGGTTTAAATAGCATTTTTTTAACCTTGTAAATTGGTGCGTTGCAGCCAACTATACTATTGATTTCATGTTATTCTCAGACCAACGGTAGACAACATTGTGGTTGTAGACATATTGGTATTTAAAACCGACTGGGTCCATAGGTATGAGGAACTATTCCAGCGGAATTATTAGGTCATTAACGGAACACCTCTAGCGGTCTAAATCGGTGTATAGTGTTCTCTGTTTTTCTTGAATTCATTGTCTCTTTCTTGCCTACATTCAGCGGGGGGTTGATGTTTTTGTTTTGGTTTCGTTTTCCCACCGCGATGTCAACAACACACTCGCTGGTCAGTTCGAAATCTCCAGTCGCGGACGTCGCGCGAAAAAAGCACAACACTCGAGATAACAAACAATGAAGGCTCACCCGACTGCCCGCAGCCGTATCCGGGAGCAGGAATTGAATCCCGTGTTTCACTTTCAAAACAAGGAGGAAGACAACCAAATACTTACGCGGGCCAAGATCAAGCAGGCGCTGAAAAGTGGAGTGTTGAATTTGGCTGGTAGAGGATTAGCATCGGGTAAGGTTATTGCGGTCTAGCAAATTCGTACGCCACCGTTCGATCCCAAGTGGAACCAAGGTTAAATAATACGACAATGCAATAACCATTTAATGCCCCGCCAGCGAGGCACATCTGGTTGCATCAGCGGTAGGCCATCTGGCCAAATTTGTGCTCGTGCACACCAAGCGAAACCACTTTCGTTCCAGTTGAAGGCGTTTTGTGTGTGGTTTACGTTTCGTCAACGCATAGCACCCCCGCTAAAGGTGCAGCATCCTCGGCGGATCGATCCGTTCGGTTCGATCGATCGAGTGAGGAAACAACAAAACTCCCAATAATGTGACCTTAGCAACACACACCCGTCGTTAGAATGTTCTGCCTGGATAACAATTTCACGTATCACTGAATCTTCACTGTGATTGAGCAACACATTGGTTCTGCTATTTGCGCGTTTGCGATAACAGTCCACCTCCACTGCTCTTGCAGGGCAGTGCACTAAACGGCAAGCCGAGTACCTCGGCGAGGTGAACGATTATCGACGTGTTTAATTCATTTGTTCCGTTCGACAGAACTGCGACAGCTTGCTAGGATACAGCATCCATCAGCAGAAGTTAGTACCACAAACGGACAACGTTTGCGCAACACGAATCTTTGTGCTCAGTGACAATGAGACGATCGAGAACGCACATCCCTTACCCGAAGCGCCGTTATCGAAAAATTCGCGGTACCGCACTGTTGGAGCATTATTTGGCAGCTTTTAATCATCGAATACACACGTTTTATGTTGATTTCTACCATCCCACACGTTTTATTTTACAGTGCCCGAAAAGGTGTGGAACTTGAGCGACTCGGATGAAAATGAGAAGGAAGTGCGGTACGATTTGGAACGCTCGAACGAGGAGGACAGCTGGTGGAATCAAAAGTCTCTCACCACGCTGGACCTCAGCTCGAACACGCTAACTTTGATAAGTGAAAATATTCAAAACTTGGCCGATCTAACTGTGCTTAATGTGAGTATGCAACGTAGTAGGCGCCTGTCCGTGGTGATCATCTGGCATCCGACATCAGTTCGATCGTTTAACATCTATCATCTACTTAACAGCTTCAAGATAATGCACTAACTAGCCTCCCCGAAGGCATTGGAGCGCTTACAAAGCTTACTAAACTGACCATCAGCCGTAACAAGCTGTCGGAACTGCCGGAGAGTTTCTTTCGGCTGAAGGAGCTGAAGGTTCTCAACCTTTCGCATAACGAGTTTCCGGAAGTGCATCCCAATATAAGCGATTTAATAATGCTTGAATCGTTGGTAAGATATTATATAATCGCAAGGGTGTATAACATGACAGCAGATAGGAAACCGATTAACGCCTTTTACAGGATTTTTCCTTTAACAGCATTAATGCTTTACCGGGTGGCATTGGGTTCCTCGTACGGTTGCAGCAACTAACTTTGAATAACAACCGATTAACGGAACTACCGAACGATATCGTCAACCTACGCAGTGAGTCATTGGATGAATGTTGCTAATATTTTTGAATGTTTTTTAAGTTGACTCAATTCGTTTTTCTCTTTCGCTTTCCCGGCAGATCTTCACAAGCTCGATCTATCGAAGAATGATCTAAAACTGTTGCCTCCGGTCATGGGAGAGCTGCGCAAGCTGGAATGCTTCTACGTCCAGCATAACGACATCGACGAGCTGCCCGACTTTACCGGTTGCGAGGCGCTCAAGGAGCTGCACATTTCGAACAACTTCATCAAGACGCTACCGGCAGACTTTTGCGAGAACTTACCCCAACTCAAGGTGCTCGATCTGCGCGACAACAAGATCGAACGGCTGCCGGATGAGATCGCACTGCTCGCTAGCCTGACGAGACTCGACCTTTCGAACAACACGATCAGCAGCCTTCCCTCGTGCCTGTCCACGCTGGCCCACCTGGTCAGCCTGCAGGTGGAGGGCAATCCGATCCGTTCGATACGCCGAGACGTCATCCAGTGCGGTACGCAGCGGATACTGAAAACCCTACGCGAACGGGATGCGTCTAAGTCGAAGGCAGGTGCATCGGAGGGACAAGGTGGTGCCTCGGTGGCTAGGGGAAATTCCCTGTTTGCCCCTGAAAGCACCTTCCCGGATGTGTATCAGATGCGCAAGGGACGTGCGCTGATCGTGAGTTCCAAGGGTCTGATCGATATTCCGGAGGCCGTGTTTTTAGACGCACTGGAGGCTTCGGTGTACAATGTCGATATAAGCAAGAACAAGCTGACCAACGTTCCGGCAGGGTAACAGGCTCCCACTTACTTAAACAATCCCGTAAATTATTCCCTCTTAAATTTTCTCTTTTTACAGAATAATTCACTTATCCTCTTTGCTAACGGAATTGAACGTCAGCGCTAACCTCCTTCAGACCGTTCCGGCATGTTTTTCGCAGTTCGATAAAATAAGCTACCTTAACCTAGCGAACAACCAAATGACCGACCTGCCGGAGGTAATCGGACTGCTGGTGACCCTGCGGGAGCTGAACGTTATCAACAACCAGCTCAAACTAATTCCCGCGTGTGTGTACGAGCTGAAGGGATTGGAAATATTTCTGGCAAGCGGTAACAAGATCGAGGAAATTGACGCCAGCGAAAACGGGCTGGGAGCACTGAAGCGGCTGGCCACGTTGGATCTGGCAAACAACAACATCAAGCATGTTCCACCAACATTGGGAACGTTGAAGCACATCACGTAAGTTTAGTTATGGAGCATTTGTTGCACATGGAATTGATGGGATGAGGGATTTTTGCTCTCTTCGCAGCACTCTGGAACTGATCGGTAACAGCTTTCGGCAGCCCCGGCATCAGATTTTGGAAAAGGGTACCGAATCCATTATGGCCTACCTGAGGGACCGCATTCCTCAGTAAAAATTAGAGGAAATCCTCCCTGCGGGAAAAACTTTGCACAAATTGTACTCGTTACGCCATACGAAAGCTTCTCTAGCTGCTTTACCTTCGCCTAGAAAGGCACTCGACTTTCTTTGGCGCTGGCGCACTGGCTGGCTTGCATGCACCAAACCAGCACACGCCTTCCCTTGACCCCGCAATGCATGCGCAACCGTGATGATGTTTGTGGCCATACTCGGTTTCCTTACAGAGCTAAAAACGAAACAAAAATGTACCAAAAAAAGAAATTATTTCAGTATAATAAACCTTTTATTCAACACCCCACATCCAGATGTTACAAATGTGCCGGTATGATTTAACTGATGCGATGGTTTGCCATGCAGGCGAAGCAGTTACAATCTCGTAACCCAATTAAAACTCCTTCTTAATCGAATGATATATCTCTAGCATTGCTTTTCGAATTTATTCAATCTTATTTCGTTCATCAACAACCGGTAACAATGATGTTAGTCAAAATCAAACACTAAGCAACGCAAACGAGGCCTCGTTTGTAACGGAACGAAACCAGAAAATCGGAGGAACTTCCGCTTGCTTGCAGCAACAAGAGTCAAACGAACACAAGAAGGGGGGAAATTCTATCATCACAAGCATAAACAAAAACTTAAGGTGGTAATAAATTGACAATACGCGTTTTAATCTACTTCTAAGAAGGCCAGTCGAATACCCTTGAGAGATGGGTGGGTAGGAGGTAATGTTCGGGGTTATCTCGCGTAACTCCAAACTCCACAGCGGGGGTCTCTGGATTCTCTCTTTCCCGTTCACACTTGCTACACCAAGCTAAAGCCCTGAGTCTGTTGGATTGCCTGCAGCAGCTTGTACTTGAGCCGCTCCTTCGTCTGGTACGGAGGTAGATCGAGTAGATTGAAGCAGGTGTGAGCGACTGGGAGAAACTTATCGTCCGGCGTCCGCTGGATGATAATCTGATTGGAAGGTGAAGTAAAAAACAAAAAAACATTAGAATTCCTCTGGCAGTGGATGATCTTCTTTACTCCGGCATACCTTAATCGCCTTCATTCCCAAGATCGGGATACGATCACAGCCGGTGAGAAAGAGAAGAAAATTTTTCTTCTCCTCAAGTGGCAGCTCGTGAAATACTTCCCAAAACCATCGTATCTGTAGAAAAATGAAAAGCCATTGAATATTCGTGGTCGGAAATTATGGTCCCGCTAGCAGTAGATTTACCGTTTGATCCCCGGAAGTGTAACCATTCTTGTACTCGGCATTTTCCTCCAGCACGATCCAGTCGTACTCCTCGTTGCCGACCACCATCGCCATCAGTTCGTGTGCTCGAAACAGCTTCAGTGCGCGCCCTTCGCAGACGCGCATAAAACCGGCGTGAAACTGTTGGAATGATTTCTTCACCGATTTGTTGAACACATAGTCAATGTATAGGTTGACAAATTCGTGCCTGAAAAAGGGGGTTCCGATTAGAAGATTCACACCGCGATCGCCCTTTCACCACCCCGCCCGCCGTTTCCCTTGCTTACTTATTCTCTTGTGTCAGTCGAATCTTATCCCCATTGGGCTTCAACGGAATGGTCTGAATCTCGCCAAAGTAGTCCCGTGTTGTGGAGAACGTCAGGTCGAACACATCCTCCAGATCCGGTTGGTCGTAGTCGAGAATGCGCTGCATCGAGTTCGCTACCACCGGCGCCAGATCGCGCAGATCCTCCATATCGACCTCCTCGTTCAGCAACTTCTTGTACAGCGCGAGCGGGAAGGGCAGTGCGATGATGGTAAAGTTGTAGATCGCCAGCCCGCACAGGATGCCGATCAGAGCGAACATTCCGTCGTCGCAGTCGAAAAAGTCCTCCGTGAACCAGATGGCACGCGAGTCCTCGAACGACTTGAACATTCCATACTTCGGATCGAGCACTTCGCGCAGCAGCAGCATAAAGAACTCCTTCCGTACACCGCCCGCATCTTCGGCCTCCTCGCCGTGGAACTTGATGCGTATCGGTTTCTTCAGATCGTGCGCCGAGTACCGCGACAGCTCCCGGATCGTGTCCATGACGATGTTTTCGCGGGTCACATTCAACCAAATGTACTGCACCTGCAGTGGGTTCTGTAGGAACGAAAGCATGTGGATCACCGAGGGTGTATGCATGGCCACGTCCATCTGCATCGCCTGGTCCATCTGGAGCATGAGCGTTTTGGCGGCGGCATTGAAAATGAATGGATAATTGCACAGCGAAAAGGCGGATGTCTTCGAGAACGTCACCCAGTGCCAGTAGTGGCGCGTTATGTCGACCAGCTCGTGGATCTCGTTGATATGAAACTGGCCGTACGGCAGCTTGTCCGTGCGTTTGTGATGATTGCTCCAGTACAGCCTCGATAGGATGTCTAGCGCGGCAGTCAGGTGTACATCGAGCGGTAGCACCTGCTCATCGTCGGCTCCGGTTGCCGCAACGCGCGGGTATTTAAACCCGATAAGGTAAACGATGACGCTCTTGAAATTCTCCACCATCCGCTCGAAGTACTCCCGCGGTGTACCGGCCCACCAGCTCAGCACGATTTCGTGCGCAGTCTTGGCCAGCTTCAGCACGCAACTGCTGAACGGTGAGTGAAGTTTCTCGTAGTTTTTCGGGTTGATAAACTCGTGATACAGTGGCAGCAGCAGGTAGATCCGCAGCGTTTCGACGTCCGCCGGCGAGGGGACTAAGGCACCGAGTAGCTCCGAAGCGATCGAGTCACAGATCAGCTGCTTGAGCGATTCGTGCTCTATCTTGCGAATGTGCTCGAACGTTTCCTCCGCCGCGCCCATGTCCAGGCCCGGATGCTTACGGGTGCAGCAAAAGTGTTCGTCACCGGGCAGCAGCAGGGAACCGTTCATGCAGGCGAGCGACTTAAAGATCGTCTCAACCGCCTGTATCAGATCCTGGTCGATCGATTGTTCCGGCTCGATCTGTGCCAGTTCCTTTCCCATTTCGACAGTAAGTGAAAGTATTTGGGTGCTGTCACTGTGGGCAAGCGAGCGAAAAAAGTGATGTTTTAATAGAAAATTATAATAAAACGGTTATTCAACACACACTTACTCATATAGGCGATAATCGACTGGTTCTTCCTTTTCAAACAAGGAAACAAAACATTGATCTCCACCGGAGAATATACGATTGACGCAACCCGTTTCCTCCGGGGCATCCAGACTGGTTTTCAGCTGCAGAAAAATAAACGGTAAATTAATATGTCAAATCTCCCGAATGAAATAATCTTCTTCCCTGGCTTACCCACGGTCCACGGACGATCTGCGGCGTGTTGAAAGTGCCCACCATACCGATCCCCAGCTGTCCGACACCGCTCAAACCGAACCCGTAGATCTTCCCGCGCGACGGCACGAAGGCCAAGGTATGTCGACGGCCGCATGCAATCTGTGTGATCTTACTGCCCATCAGCTCGAACACCTTTCGAGGCAGAATTTCGTTGCTACAACTGCCGTGCCCTAGTTGACCGAACGATCCGGCACCGCACGTAAAGACTCCGCCCTCGTTTGTCAAAAAGACTGAGAAGTCGTCACCGCAGCTAACGTACCGTACTCCCAGGCTGCGCAGGGTTCGCAGTTGCGTCGGATAGCAGCGTGAGTTGAGATCGTTAAGGCCTAGCTGTCCAAAGGTGTTTTTACCCCAGCCAAAAATGGCACCGGATCTGTGTGACGGGAGGGAACCCACCGAATAGAGAGAATGTGTTTTGTTAGTGAAAATGTATAAACACATAGGTGTTCCTAACGTACTTCGACACGGCAAAGCTATGATTTCCTCCACAAGCGATAAACGCAAGCGGTACACCGGCCAACGATTCTACCAGCGTCGGTGTGGAGACCTTCTCACTCGTACTACCGATACCCAGCTGACCGTAAGCATTCGAGCCCCAGGCGTACAGTTCACCGCTGTTTGTCAGTGCCAGACAGTGGTACTGGCCGGAAGCAATCTGTACCACGTGTTTCGCCGCGATCGGTTTGATGAGGCGCGGCGTCGGTTGGCGACCTATTTCCAGCTCGTGTCCAAGTTGGCCGAGTGCGTTCGAACCCCAGCTAAACACTTGGCCCCAGTTGGTGAGGGCGAGCGAGTGAGCCGTACCACAACTGATCTGCGTTATGATGTAATTGTCCAGTGATGTGACCAGTTCTAAAAGCATAGATAGCAAATGAATTAATTTCTCATACCGAAGATTCGATGCCATCGAAGCTAACGGTTACGGGTATGAAACGTGGGTATAATGTTCGATGTTGAGGAAAGTTGGGTAAGGGTAATTTCCAAAACCAAAGGATCGAATGTTACATGCTATCTATAAATGAGTAATCAACAGTCAAAAACATGTTTGCAAAAAATGTAAACGTAAAGTGTTTTGTACGATGGTAAAATAGTTACATACTAAATCTCGACATACGTGGCCTTTTGTTCGGTAAAATGCATGTATCGTGACCCAGCTGACCGTGGTCATTGTTACCGCAAGCATACATCTTGCCTTCCTTCGTAAGGAATAGGGTATGGCTAGCACCGCACGCAGCCTGGGACACATCTTCCGCCTGTGCCCAATCCATCTTTCGCGGGACAATTACCTGTAAAAGAAGCGAGCCCACGGTGAAGAACTGTATGGCAACTATAGCAAATAAAGGCCAGAATTTACTCACTTGCTCATCCTCTATTCCGTCGAGACCGAGCTCGCCCTGGCCCGTATTTCCCCAGCAGTAGATCGCCATGGTTGTATTGCTATACGGCACCGCGCTGCGAGTGGAGGAACAAAGTGGCAATTAAAACATATGAAGGCATCCATACTGACTTCTACGAAAACTAAGCGAAAATACTGCATGATAAATACATCTAGCGCAAAATGACGTATTTTATCCGATTATTGCATCTTGCACGGGATAATATGAACGTCCAGAATATTCTGCACGACATTGCGTAGCCCTTCTTGACAACAAAATATTGCACCAAGCATCCGTGTTATTATCCTGCTCTATATTATAGTAGGCACGGAAGCAACCTGCAACTGGTTTGTCTACGTTACGCTTTCTAGTTCATTTGCTCACCTTCCAAAATTCGACATAAAAGGCGATTTCACATCTATTAAGTGTAAACACTACAATTTGCTATACCTAAAACAGAACGCACGAAAGCTCTTGTGGTCCACGACCACAAACCACACGAACGATAAATGACACAGCCTATTTTGTTTTGAAAGCGAATGGTTAATTTAATCTCTTTAGTACCATTTAGCGAATGGTAATTAAACTTTCGCGTTATCTGTTCAATGAACAGATTCTAGATTGTTGCTACTGTAGCAGCCGCGAAGTTTCTGTACGGACTAGTGGTGGGCACTCCGGAGCGCACTAACGGCTCCGGGCCAGACTCCGAGGCTTCCGACCAACTCCGGTAAATTTTTGAGCTGGCTCCGGAACCGAACTAACGGCTCCGGAACCGAATCCGAACCTTCGGCTGCAAGCTTATGGCTACGTGATGAGCCAAAGATTGGTAGATGGACTCCCGTTTTGTTTGTTTTGGTCGCATGATCGACGCCAATGAAAGAATCGTGGAGATTAGTTAGTTCGTTCAGACCCGGCTGCGGAGCCGTTAGTTCGGAATTGGTTCCGGAGCCGGCTCCAAAATTTACCGGAGTTAGTCGGAATCGGCTCCGGAGCTTATTTTTCATCACTAGTACGGACCCAGATATATACACACTATATCCAGTATTTAATCATCTTGGTTTTGGTTTTCGACAAAACTGCTCGTTCGTCGATTGTTGTGATGCAAAACAGGTGAATCGCGGGATGTTTACGACCAAGACCAGGTGGTTAAAAAAATATTTTGTATTTCTTCGATGAACCAGTTGCAGAATGGCTTTTTTCTTGAATTTCAGCAAAACGGCTTACAAATAATATATAATTTTACTTTTAATTTGTTTAAGGCATTTTAAGCTTAATGGATGTATCGGAATATGATAGCATGAGATACGAACAAAG
The DNA here is from genome assembly GCF_943734705.1 of Anopheles coustani. Classification (NCBI taxonomy): domain Eukaryota; kingdom Metazoa; phylum Arthropoda; class Insecta; order Diptera; family Culicidae; genus Anopheles; species Anopheles coustani. Next base: position 69,187,903 of record NC_071289.1, on the reverse strand, counting down.
TGGAGCTTTGATAATATAAGCTATTGATAATGAGGAATACGAGCAAGCATCACTTTGAACGAGCATCGATATTGATTTCTCATTTTTCCAGTAAGGTATACAATTTGAGCGATTTATGTTACAAATAGATTATCTATTTTTGTTTATTTGCATATTACTATTCAAATCACCCCCAATGTTCCAGATGACCATCCGTCTAACCAAGTAACAAAACCAAATCACGACGAAGAATAAATTTTCCACCCTGCGAACGTGTAAGGGGGCAGTTTTCTTCGACTTACAAGGGAAAACCAGTACACATGGTACAAACGATCAACATATAATTGTTTTTTCAACGAATCACAGTCGTATTTTCTTCATTTCTATCGATGGCTGTGTGTATGTTTCCTTCTCTGTTCAATCAATGGACGGTTGGTTAACTACGTGTAGGTATTTCAATTTAAATCACTAACAATATGTACTGTGTATTCAGGGGGATATATGTCCTACAAACTATACTGGATGCGCGTGACTCTCTGTAATGCCACCACTTTTCTAACATAACCAGTGAATTGCGACTAGACCGGCAACTGATTGTATCCTTGCTGTGTGTAGTAGGCGGTTCTTTAAAAGACGCTTCAGAACCAACCCTCTCCTTGCTCTTGTTTTCTTGGAATTGTGCTTTGAAGTAATACACCTGTATCCTAAATAAACGCAGTTGAACGTAATCGATCGACAAACGATAGAAAAGTAGTATAAAATGTTGCGAAACCGTTTCTGGAATGTTCAGCTGCTCACACGTTTATGAATGGCCACAGTACAACCTTTGCTTTCGTTTCGTTATCTTTCCCCCCCCCCCGGCATCGCAAGCTAGATAATAGTACAAGGAATAACACCATCCCCCTTTTTCTTCCGTTAACATCCGGGCTCACTAAATGTATCTAACTTACTTTATCATATTATGCTGGTGAATATATTACAATTACTAGAAACTTTATAAATCTTATCGACGTCTCCTCCGATACGCTAGAGTCTATTGCTAGGCGCCCGTTTATCAAATCTATGATTAATTGTTTGAATCATCAATCAAATGGAGGAAAACTACATGTATGTTGTTTTAAAATGGTCGATATATCGATAGTAGGTTCACTCTAATTTTGGTTTAAGTTATTCTTCGCGCCCACTTTGGACTACTTTAAACCACTTTGGCCTGTAGTAGCGCTTCCACAGACGGTGCAATGACTTTTATTTGAATCGTTACTGATAATACTTTTCATAAGTATCTACTCTACGTTTCTAATCCCGCTACGTTTGACATGCCCCTACAGTCTAGAATTGGTACATTGCTTATCGGTTCGGTTTGCGAGCACGACGCTTTCAAGTGTTTGTTCGCTGCTGATATGAGTAGGGTTGGAGATGGTGGCATTTAATTGATCATGTAATGAAATCTATGTCAGAACGTGCCGAATGTTCGGAATGTACCCGGCTAGTGTGTGATTTTTGTATGTTTCGTTCAATGATGAAGAATTAATCGACAATTTGTTTTTTTGCCAAATAAGACATGCACATGGAAAAATGTTTATACCGACAGAGCGAAACAGAAAACAAGTTTGGCACAAATTGATCATTTTCTATTTAGCTGTGTGCAAATAGATCATAATACCGGAATGATCAGCGAAAAGAAAATTTAAACTTTAAAGACCTATGTTTCAGACCGCAGAAAACAACATAGACATTCATTTTTACTAGACTCCACGCTTGAAAGTTTTACACTATGGTAACAATATTTAAGCAGACAAAATGACGAAAAAAAACGAAAAATTTAGAAACACAATGCACAATGTATAACAGTACAAAAAATAACAATTGATCGCGGCGATTGTGCATATGTGTCCCTACTTCGGAACCATCACTTTTGCTAGGCTGGGAAATATTTCCCCTTGAATCGGACCGCACTCAACATTCTCTCCGTCGACCGTCATGTGACCGGCGGTTCCGGTCGGTTCGATCCGGAACGCTGTCACCGGCACCATCTGAATGTGCTCATTTGCCTGCACCGGAATGTGCGTGCCACTGCTCAGGCCGAGCAGAAACGATAGCAGTTGCGACCGCGACACACCTGCCCGGATGATAAGCAACCAGATAATGCCATCGTTGAGGCGTGACTGGGGCGCGAAGTAGCAGTCCGTGCTGAGGTGCGTCTGGTAGGCGGCATGTACCATCACAAAGTCGCCCGTGATGCTCTGCCAGCTCTCGGGGACGGCCGCGGTAAGGGCCGGCAATCGGGACGGCGGTCCGTACATCTGCACGAACGCAGCCCCATTGGGGCCCGCCTTTTCCGTGGGATCATCGTTGGAAGCCTTGTCACTCTCGTACACACTGTCCACGGTCGAGAAGTAGGTGCTTTTGCGTGACGTCGCCGAGTACCAGCTGTCGATCCGGGGGCGAAACGAGTCCAAGTTGGTACCGGTCTCGAGCGACAGGACGTCGCTAAAGTTGGTATCACAGGCATCACAGCTGCCCATGCCACAGCCACCGGTACTAGCACCATCCGGTCCCCGACAGTCCCGACAGTTAAGCGTGGTGTTGTAGCTGACACTGTGCTTCAGCGTGCCAAGTCCGCCGCCACCGTTCGCGTAGGATCCCGACACACCCCCATTCGTTTGACTAACTAACGCCGGCAGGTAGGATACGGTTCCGCGGTATGTGCGCAGGCTGATCAACCGATGGACGGACCACACGGTAAACCGTTGCCCACCAATGGCACGTAACCGCTCGCTTTCGATGTCGATGTCCGAGATGAGACCCCAGCCAACCGACAGGAATGAGAACATAATCTACAGGTGTACATGAAAAACAAAAACAACAGATTATTCATGAGGCACGCGTACATTTCGGCGTCACAGTTCACTTACGTTGGAACGCGTTTCGACTCTAACTACATCTAGCATGGAATGTCTTCCCTTAACTACCATTAAAGCTGATGCCAGTACGGGTTTGGTTTCAAAAGGCTCTCTGAAACGGTACAAAGAAATTATTTTTAAAGGTCAATTGAAATGGTAGATTTTGTATATTGTACTATAAGTTTAAGGGGAGGTCCGCGACAGCCGAGCGATAGCGCCTGTTAGAAAATCGGCCCATGAGCGCCGGGGCTCACCACCTCGACGGCGTGGGTTCGAATCCCAACCGAGACCGGACTCCCCTCCCCTGTACGAGAGGACTGACTATCCACGTACAACAGGGAAACAAGTCTCGTAAACCCTTAACGGGCAGGCATGACCAAGAGGTCGTTACGCCAAGAAGAAGAAGAAGAAGAATAAGAAGAAGAAGAAGAAGAAGAAGAAGTTTAAGGAAGGACGGCTGAATAAAATTCAAAGTTTAGGAATTTGTTAGACAGAACATTTGACTTCGAGTTCTCTAACGACACAAATTGGGATATTTTTAAAAAAAGTATTAATGTACAAGATTTTCATCCACAAATGGGATCCCAGATAATTGATCAAATGTTGCATGTTTTTGTGCATCTCGATTTCTTGTTGTATATAAGCTACAAAATATTTAGCAATTTAAAAAAAAATCTCATCATGTCAAGAATGAAGGTTAATTTATATAAATAAAGGCCTTGTTTCCAACTTGCTAAGTAAATGGTATCTTTAACGTTAGGCAATCCGTATTCTTTTCTATTTCTAGTTTTACGAAATCCGAATTTCTAGTTTTTAGGTAATCCGTTTTAGCACCCAAATAAAATTTAAAAAAAAGAGTCAAATTGCAAAACACCTTCTAACTAAAGCAATTTCATCCCATCGAAATATTTACGATACCCCCAAATTAGGTATTTTTATCAGGTGCGAAATGTGATCGTACAAAAGAAAACAACAAAATTACGAAAAGATAAATCACATTCTACTTTCAGCGACCTATCGCGGTAAGGCTCAACAATTAATGTTAGAGAGCATTTAAATTAACCCTCGTGCTGATGTGCTAATGAAGCTAATATAATATAGTAGATTGATTAAATTGAAAAGCGCGCAAATTAAGACAATTTGCAACAAGAACCGATTGTAAAAAAGACTCATCGATGGTTTTATTTCATGGAGAGCTTCATAGGAAGTATTTCCAGCGAAAAAAGGCAGTGACAATCTTAATAAACTAATCAATCAACTGAACAACAACATTGAAAATGCAGATATCAAGCGGTATAAGCCACTTTCGAGAGCCAGCTTTTTGAAGTTTTCTAATGCATTTCGATCACGCCACAACATTTCGTCACCTTGCGGCCAGATTTTCCTCAAGCCGGTTGATTTTTTAACATTTCAGCCGCGAATTCCGTGACGAAAGAAAAAAATAGTCACGAAGAACGTGACACCTGCACGTCTGCTATAAATTGATTACGGGCCTTTTTCCTTATCAGGCAACTCCCCGGGTTGATCGCAATCGGAACGACCCGGGAATGGAAGGAGAGGAGGGGGTTAGAAAATGAGACACTGTTGTCATCGTGTGGCATTTTATGGTCGCCCATTAGAACGCTGTTGCATTTGTCAGCGTGCTGCAGCAGCAGCAGCAGCGTGTGCCTTTGATAAGTGGCACCCCCAAATTGCAAATCGAAAGAAAACTCCAAAGCCCTTCCTCCTCCCACCGGAGGGCAAAAGTGGGAAAAAAACCGGAAAAGCTGGTAACATTTCCCCCCCCCCCCCCCCCCCCCTATGCTCGAGGGGGCGGCTGAGCTTGGAGTGTTCGAACAAACCTAACAGGTCGATCCACTTTTTCGCTGGTCGCAAAAGTTTAGTGCCGAATGGTGGCTTTCCACTACGCCCGCACCTTCAATCAAACTCGCTTGTTTTCCACCACCCCGCTGCAGGCGTAAAGATTGGGAGGTCGCATGTCGGCTGGCACGGTGCCAAAGTAGTTGTCGATGGGGAGTAGAGTTATGTAACACAAGCCGTGCCGGTTTCGTACCGAATCGATCAAACATTGGCCACTCGACACGCCAGGGCACTGACGAGCCGGCCCATTCAACCCCGGGGCCATCAGCAGCTAGTGTCAAGGGGCTCTTCTTCTCCTCTTCAGCAAGCTGCAGTAAAAGAGAAGAAATGGGAAGCCGCTTGCAAAGGCGGACGGACGGTAGGATCGTCAATCTTCTCTCGATAGGCCATTGGCTCCGGTCCCGGCCCGGGTTATAGAGGTACCTGCTGTGCTGCTTCGAAAATGAAAATGGCTAATCACCGGCAGCCCATTTGTGGCCCAAGCACTTCCATTGCACGATGGCAATGGCTCGAGGAAAAGGTGTTTCCAGAGGGAGGCTCCACAATCCGTTTGTGGTCAAATACTTCGTATCGGATTGGTTTCGGGCATGGGAAGGGGAAGGATCGATACTAACGGGCCTCAAAAACTGTGGAGACGTAGAAAACCCTTCTTTCTTTCTAGCCCATAAAATCTGGGTCATTTGGACGACGCAAATGCCCAATCCCATTACCATCGCACATAACACCGGGTCGGTAATCATTGCCACATCGGAGCTGGGAGGGATTTAAATGGTTCAGTTTGTGGCATCGCCCTCCCATTTTCAGTTCAGCTCTTCCATCCGGATCCGGCCTTAATTTCCCTCTCAAAAGGTTGTCGGCGTCATCCGGAATCTCCCTTATTGACACTCACAGAACATTCTCGTGCAAACTAGCTTTTTTCATCGGTTTATGAGCCTTCGTTTTTTTTTTTGCAGCTCTTTTTACTCTCTGTCCGAAACATCATCGGTCACACGAAATCCGACGCCATCATCCCCATCTCGACATCGATAATCCGGCTCGAGAGTGAGAGCTGTTGAAGTGACGAAATGTGCTTGATCATCGAGAGCCGCGGCCTGTTGTTCCCCGTGCCGGATACGGCCTGACGCAAATGGCACGAATCATGTTTGCATTCCGGATGCCGGGAAGCAGATTTCGTTATTCGCAACACTCGGAGGCTGGTCGTTGGGTTTATCCGATTGATTGCTCGGGATGTTGTTGGTGGTACCGTTCTTCGACTGATCTTTGCCTCCGGTGCGGTGCTCTAGGAAGTACGGTTGGAGGTGCATATAATTCAGTATTTAATATCATTGTTATGTTTCAAAAATGAAAGAATTAGTAGCAGATTGAGGTATAGAAAACCTAAAATAATAAGCTACCTCTCAAGCAAGTATAAATATGTTTAGCTTGATGCTATTCTAACATCGAACAAAACAGTACACAACTCACACAATGGTTAAAAAACAAACCTCTAGCAATTTTGTTTTCTTCATGACGGGTTGAATTGCGTCTTTACTTGAAGATCAGTACGAAGATCAGTTCTTTGTGTGTTTTTTTTTTGTTTTCCAGAAGTCAACACACGTTGTGCTTCCTGTTTCTGACAATTATTCTGCAATGAGTGGAGTAAGCGGTCAACTTGTTGGCGTTTTTTAGGTAAAAACTTACCTACAACCAGTTTCAATATTGACCAGTTTCCAAACGCATAGGGGAACAAAAAAAAAACCAACAATGATCGAGTGGCCAACGAGAGGCACAAAGTACGCACCGGGGTGGGGACCTAGTCGAGATTAGTTTTATCCACCGGAGAATGAATCCGTCCGTCCTTAGCATTAACTGGTGGGGGCAAGAGAACGACCCTGAAATCGGCACAACGGGGCCAGAGTCGGCTTTGACGGCAGAGCTTTATCGCATTTTATTGTATCATTGAAACGCAGCAATTCCCTTCGGTCAGGATGGGTGTACGTGGGGGATTCGTTTGATGAAGATGAGAAAAAAACAAGCTGTACTTATTTTTTTTTTCTACTGCCCTTATCGTCCACGCGCAACTTGCTGTGACATTGCAATAACAACCGCGGAAATGTGGTGTCGTACAGCTGTTTGGACAAACAATTGCTCGCGTCGTTCGCTTCCTATCGATTGATAGATAAAGCATTTTAACTTCTGCCTGCACTTCTTCCCGTGGGCGAGGAGGCTAGGGAAGCTGATGGAAAGCTGGAATGTACTACACAAGCTTTACATAATTTTGCAGATAACGGGAAACCCACGTTCGAGCATACAGCAGCAAACTTGAGCGATGATTTAAAAATAAGTGCGCAGCTTAATGAATCACGTTTTCCTGGTTTCTATCGATGTGCAATGCATTTTAAATGTATCCGAAACATGAGCTTCCATGTGGACACCCTTCCAAGGTTTGCTGTGAGCGTTCGTATGTTTGAACGGTCCTTTACGAAAGGATAAAACTCTCTATTATTCACCTACAGGCTAACAAAAAGCCTAGGAATACGCTTTAGGTAAGCATGACTGGGGACTCGTAAACCAGATATCTTTGTTATCGTGCGAATCTTTTTACTTACGTTGGAAAAGAAAAGTTTCACACAAAATTGAAAATTCCATTAAAACGTGTGAACAATAATGTTCCTGTCATGTTTAAGAAAATTTAACATTTGAGGTAACATTTTCGTGTTACCATTTCCCATACACGTTTCCCTTCCAATGACCTCACCCGTGTGACATTTCGATCCTTAAATCTACCGTCTGGCATCATGCAATTACCCGAGCTAGTGCATTATTATCCCGGGGGAACACACCAAGGCCCACGGAAGTACTCTGCACCAAACGAGGGAGCCGCCCCAGATGTGGAAGTGTAAATTAAGTGTGTCCGGAACCGTAGCGATAAATCAATTCATTGCATGTTCCCTACGTGGTGAACACACACACACACACCTTGTTTTGCGTGTCGTGTAGGTCCCCCCATTGCAATTAGTTTGTGTACTTTTCTACATCCGAAGCAAGTTATGTTTTAGATGCGCGAGATAAATATAATAATGCAACCGGATGTACTTTCCCCTTTTCGCAGGACTTCACATTCATACCATTGCCCGCTTCACTGAAAACAGGGGGGAAGAGTAGAATGTTATTTTTTAAATTACAACCACCGCTTTGCCATTATAGTTCATTGGGTCGATGCATCACACTATTGACCACTTGAGTCATTACATCACAAACGCGCATCTGGTCCGTATCACCGTGGTTCGTATGGTAAACAAAGAGACGTCCCAAGCATATGTACGGCGATTGGCAAATGAAAAACAGCTTTCTAGGCAACGCAATCACATTGCTTGTGTGCGCGCACGTGTTGCAATCTTCGTAGCGGATCACCTTGAACGGTGGTTTGTTTCGCTTAAAGGAGAGAATTGTTTTACTGTGACATAAACGTTCCATCTCTTTTAGCATCCAGTTGCTAAAAGACTACCCTTCGTAAGATAGCTGGAAATGTATTAAATTGTAATATTCAGGGTCATCGATTTAAAATCCCCTTTTACTTACTCGTACAAGAAGGACACCGTTTTTGCAAGTCCATTGCCGGACCCGCACGGTATGATCCCGATCGGCAGCTCGTCGATCGCCGTCTGCCAGTCTTCGCGCTCGAACAGCCCATTCAGCACCTCGAAGAAAATCCCATCACCACCGACGACGAGAATGCCGCGCCACAGGTACACGTCCCGCAACCGCACGAACTCCCGCGCCCAGTTGCACTTTTTCGTGATGTGCAGATCGTACGGAATTTCCGCCTCGGCCAGTATCGGGGCGACACGCTGCTGAAACATCTCGCGCGCCTTCCCCGAGCCCGACTTTGGATTCAGGATGACCAGCATCTTGCGCGTTTCCTTCGGTTGATAGGTGAGCCTCTGGACCGGTTCCCCCGCGATCAGATGCTTGATCGCCGCGCGCCACTTCTGCGCCTCGCGATTGTTGTCCTCGTAGCGGTCGAACGAGCGGAAGCGCAACGTGATCGTGGTCCGCTCGCGGAATCCACCGCGCCGGTTGCGCTTCAGAATGTACGCGTAGATGTACAGGTAGGCGCTCACGTCCGTTTCATCCTGCTCGCCGGAATTTTCCTCCACCACCTTCAGCTGGCTCGAGTTCGAGATGGAAGCGCAGGTACAGGAGGAACTACCGCGCGACCGGCGCTTGCTGCGCAAACACCGACACCCAATGATGTCCTTCATGGGGATCGTCTGCTCCTTGGTCGAGCCATTCGATTGCTTCTTCAGACAGAGGCCCTTGTCCGTCAGGCGGACCTCGAATACGGTGTTCTTCTTCGAGCTGATGTAGAACGTTTCCGTGAGGTAGACGGTCGGTTGCTGGTGCTGTGGCGTACCGCCATTGTCGAGCACATCGGGCGGTGCCAGCTTTGCCTCGTGGTCGCCCAGCTCGTTCAGATCCACCTTCGGTCGGTAGGCCGCAGTGGCATCCATCGCCATTTTCCGCGGTGCAAGGGGTTTTTTGACACTATCAGCAAACTGGAATGTTGCAGCAGCAAGGGCGATCTTCGAACGATCGCGGAACCCTAAGCCGCCGGCTTCGCATCAGTTTCGTCGCGTTACGGTCCAGTGGAGCATAGTGGTTGAACTTTCACCGGCAAATAGTTCACCTGTTTTCTTGTCCCTATTCCACCTCTGGTGTCTTCAAAAGATACTACCAACTTGCTATCTATCTTCACTGCTCCGAATCATGTCAAACACATCAAACGTTGTTGCTCGTTTTGTTTCCGCTTTCTATTGCTGGAAAATATAAAATATTAAAAAAAAAAACTCAATTTTATACAACCATCCCTTAAGGGCGAGTTACCGTTGAGTGACGCAAAATGTGTTAGCAACAATAACATTACATTACGCCACCCAGCAGCTGACCCTCATCGCAAATCGATGAAGGAAAAAATAACCAATATGCTACTGTCGAAAACAGTCATTCGAAAGTGGTTCGGTTCGGATGCCGGAAAAATCAATTCAATTTTCGCCAGCCCACCCGAACCGCTGCGCGTATGGAGTTGGTTGGTCAACCAAGGTTCGGAACGGAACGGAAAGAAAAACAAAGTAGGCATTTATTTCGGCACCTCCATCGGTTTATGCACCAACCGGAAAGCTAGTTGGCCTTGAAAAGCATAAAAATTTCAACCCGAAAAACATTTCGGCGCGTGCTTCGGGAGGGTTTTTACTTTGTTGATCACGGGACGAATTGAAGGTCCAGTGCCAACGGTGGGGCATGCGAAACTATGGTCCAACACTACAAGTAGTAACGATTTTGGGCTGCAATGTCCTTCAATGTCAAAATTGGAATCAATTTTCTCTCGAAGGGACTTTGAAAAGGGAAATACCAATTAACTCTATGTATGATATTAAAATCTAATAAAAATCTACCAACAGACTCAATTTAAAATTATCACATTGGCTTTCAGTAAGTTGGCATAAATTTTGCCCTACACGCACCCCATAGTGCACCGTTGCCATTCGGTTGGGTGGCGTGTCCCAGAGCCATCAAACAGCCACTGGAGGCAAAAGATTGCAGTTCGTATCGTCCGGGCTTGAGCGTGAACGAGCTGGGTTGGGACCAAGGCCCACCAAGGGGAAATGGCGATTGAGTTCCGGTCGGCAGGGCCATACAATGAAACACTGTAAAGTTCTACCCGGCACGTGGTGGTGCTGGTGCCGGCTAGATTGTGGCGCCTGTTCCTTGGGTGATTTGAGTAACCGCTTGTTCCGCCGTGTGTTTCGAGATTGCAGCGCAATGATAAGGGTTTTTAGTTTTTCCTTCACCTACCCAAAAAAACAAAACAAAAAACGATGAGCCATTATCCGTGACTACTGCGACCTAGTCGCAAAGTTTCGTCGTACCTGTGGCACGTGTTGGCGAGAAAGGGTTCCAAAAAACTTTCCTTTCTCACTAAAGCGCGTGTCCAATAACCAGCACCCTCCGCCAGCTTTTGAAGATGCTTCACACCGATGGAGAGCTGAGACAGAATTGCGTTATTTCCTACGAGTTCCTTCCATGTCGCGTGGTTGTTGTGTTGAGTTGAAGAAAACTTTATGAATCGATTATGTGTGGCGTTTGGTGGCGAAGAAAATGTATCCAAGAAAGCGAGCTAACATCAACGCCCCCACCACCGTCGCCTTTTGTGATGATAGTGGCAATTCTTTGCGGAAGCTACTAAATCATCGTTAATGATAATGAATTAGGTGAACTATGCTTACACACTTAGTGCTAGCACCGGGCAGGAAGGGCATTAATTTGAAAATGAGTTTATACCGCCATCAACAACACGCCGGTGTTAATTGTTAGTTGGGTGGATTAGGGTAAGCGATCTTTTACTTATCAAGTCATTTTACATCGATTTCATAATGACTGTTTATAATATTTATGTTTGGAGCACTCATCCTACGATTGGTTTTCGAAGGGATGTCTTACTTTTTACAAAATAGTTGCTGCGAATTTCGGTCGCCAAATACACGACACAGTCCTTCTTGGGATTGGGGTCATGATTAACATCCTGCAACTATGCACACTTTCTTTTTACCTTTTGTTAACCGAATAACAAATTGGTCAAGGTATTCTTCGAGCAAAGGTAGCTTTTGGGTTTAAAGAACCTGCCTTTTTTGTTTTTATTTATTTGGTGTTTTCTTCTCCCCCCTTCTCTCGTTCAAATTTGGAGTTTTCTTCAACGCTTTTCCATAATTGACCGTGCCAACCACTGGAGAAAAACACATCAATCGACCAGATTACGTAAAATCCACCGATCATCATAATGCGAGGGCATTTCCATTCAGCCGGAGGTGGAGTTTGTGTGGACGGATGATCCAACAAACGCCATATATTCGCAAACCGGCGACCTACTCTTGGAGATCCGGCACTCCGTGCACCAGCCGAACATCCAAGCAGGTTTTTAACCTCGCGCTTTCCGGTCCCCGCGTTTGGCCAATATCCAGTTTTGCAATATTTGCAGTTCAGGTAGCAGGGGGATTCCCACACGGCGGGGTAGAATTGAACGACCACGTTAATCGCGTTATGCTCCACTGTTTTCAAACACTTCACACTTGGTCCGATGTCTTGTCGGAAGCCTTGGGGGTAGCCTTATCAATCGGATTGGGCAACGATAAAGCTGCTCCCGTTATCAGAGGTAATGTGGTTCACTCCACTCATCATATCGCCACCTTTTCGGTCGTGTCTTTCGATGCGCCCATTATTGGGACCATCGTTCACGATATAGGCACTTTGTTTCACTGCTAATCCAACATGGATTAGAATGTAACTTCACACCAAAACGAGCGGTAGTATTTGGCACACATTTTTCCTTGTCACAGCAAGCAGCAACGGACAAATAAGACGCGCGCAGAGAAGAAAAAACCTACCGAGAAAGGTACGACCGAGCAACCCGACAGAATCTTGCACAAACACCACACACGACTCCTGCGAAATCACTTTTTCGACTGAAGCAGTTTTGCGGGTAGTGCAAGTTGAACACGCAGTTTGACACCTCAAAGGCAAGGTGTATAAATTGTATCTATATTTATACTCCTTGGTCACAACCCGGTTGACAGAAATTGACATTGTTGCTGGTACTCGGGTAGAGCACGGACTACGATCGGATAAAATCCGTTCGACGGTCGGTGAAAAATGAACTCTGTGCGTTTATACCTTACATGTTCAAAGGTTCCTTTGAAGCCTCCAGCTTCGTTTATACCTAAGGCGCTCAAGTGTTTCCGTGAAGTGGATGATTGTTTCTTTTCAAACGAAGTCGTTGATTTAAGCATTTAAATAATTATACAAAATGATGATAAACTCATAAAAAATTACAAATAGGATCCTCAGAAAAGCAATTAACACTCTTTTTTTTAATAAGAACCCTCAAATGTACGAATTCGTTGAGAATCCGCGGCTTAAAACCTCGCGGATTTCTTCCCATACAAACGGGAACGAACGGATTTGCGAAAAGAGTTCATTTCGTTCATATTCAAAATGGCAGGTAAAATGAACACATTTGAGAGGAGGTGAGTGAAACTTGACAGCCAGATTTGCCCGCGCTTTTCAACGTGAGTGACCTTTGACAACTCGATTCGAACGGATTTTATCCGATCGTAGTCCGTGCTGTACCCGACTATGTAGTTCCAGCAAGAGTCCCAGCAATCTGCCATGGAAAAACTTGCTGGTACTACATGACAGCTGCAAAAAATTTGAATTTTTGTCAACCGGGAACTGTAAATAATGGCTAAAGCAACTAATTTCTCAATAACTTTTTAGTGGCTTGGCCAATTTTAGCGACAGACCCCTTAAATGAAAGGTTTTTTAAAGACTGTAACTCTGTGCAACAAAGACTCTTCCGTAATTCTTAGTTTATGAAATTCTGATGCGTAGGTGCAGAAACCTTGGTTGGTATTTTCTGCTGAAATAACTAATTTGTGAATAACTTTACAATTGCTGAATTGATTTGTACATGTGACCCCTTAAATGAAAGGTCTGTTCAAGACACACAACTTTGTCTTACAATAGATCGATTCATATTTTCTAGTTTTTGAGAAAACTAATTGTGTGGAAAAGAGACAGCACTCTACCGGGAACAAGGTGAATAAACTTCGATAACTAAAAAGCCAAAATCTGCCAATTTGTTAATAACTATTGATTCTCTAAACCGATTTTCACGATTGACCCGTCAAATGAAAGGTCTTTTCAAGACGCGCAACTGCGTTGAAGGTAGATGTTACCGTACTTTCTTGTTTTTGACAAAAACACACCTATAATGTTTTCGCCCGAGGGGGCGAAAAGGTAAATCAGGTCGATTGGCAATTTAGGTTACAAAAGCCAATTCTCGCATAACTTGTTAGTTCCTTGACCGATTTCCACAAATGACCCCTCAAACGAAAGGTCTTTGCAAGACGCGCAATTTTGTCTTAAGTAACATATTACATTTTATCCATCTTTTCTAGTTATTCTATCAGCTCAAGTCGAGAGAAAAGAGGAAATTTCCTCTCGCGCAATGTGTTGCACATGCGCGGTGTCGGAAAGGTCGTGAGCATATTTCGCCCGGATTTCTTAAAATTTTGTGAGAGAATTCGCCTTTTCCCGCCAAAAACGAGCGGCGAAAAAAGTGAGCTAGTGGTGGGTCTTACAAGCTTGAACCTGTGAATAAAACAGCTCATTTGGGCCGCCAAGGGCCCAGCGGATGTAGGAATTGAATATCTCAAATACTTTAGATATATTGTAATGGACGCAAAGCACCAGTTTACCTACCTGTCGCTGGAATCTAGCTTTACATACAATATATCAGCCATGTCTGAGGCGCTATTTGTGAAGAATGTTATCAGAACCTCAAACATGTTCGTTCCGCGATAAAGTACCCGCCGGGGAAGTGCGGAAAAACATCAAAAGAACTTGCTTCACTGTTTCGGTGACCCACGATGGATTCAATTTGAATGATAACGCTGTCATAATTGTTTTTGAAACATAATAAATGCTACTCTTCTTGGAATGAACTCGGGTAAATCAGTTAGTCTGCATATTCCCAAAAAGGACTAAATTGTTCGTGTTGTTTGAATACTATTAGAAGAATAATGTCAACTATATTGATATTCTTATGTAAATCATTCATTGAATTAAACATATCATATGAAAAATCGGCATTAGATGAGCATGTATGATATGACGGATTGGGATTCGGACTTGGAGATCCGGATCTCAGAATGGATTTGAATCGAAAGATTCGAATCCCTGTAGAGATTCAGTTTTCCCATCACTAGTTGCGGGTAATGACGAGACTAGTGTTGGCAGAATCGGGATTCGGAAGATTCGAAGATTCGATTCCTAGACGGATTCTAAAGATTTGATTCAATTTGATCAAATCAGATTTGATTTGTTTGGGACTTGATTTGATTCGATTCTGACTTGATCCTAATCTATTTGAATCGACTCGCAATGATAAGCCGTCATAATTTTTCACATAATGAGTCGATTTTCACATGATTAGTCACATAATGAGTCGATCTAGAGACAATGTAATTGATTTCAGTTTACTCAAATCGAACGCTGGGTAGAATGGATTATTGGACATAAATTGAGTTTTTTGCGCGATTTATAAGTTAGGCTCTTCTTCTTTTCTTCTTCTTCTTTCGTTATATGAGTCGGGGTGTATCCTCCTTCGCTAAGTCAAACAATTTGTTCCCTTACTCGTAATCAGAGGCGTACGGACGCTGCCTGATCTCCTATGAAGGGGCTCGTCCGCTCGACGGCTATAATAGCCATATGTCCACCCATCGTCAACGGGAGGGATAATTTCTTCCGTTTGTCATTACACAAAAACTCGTGGTCCGCTTGATCGACTCAAACAGCACGAGATGTGCGGCAGCTAGGATTTCAAGAATATCATTATTGACCAAGTGTGCAACAGTCATAACAAATGTGTTATGTCATATGTCACTGTCAAGCAAGGTATATATAAAACCGAAACGAAATATGTGCACACCTTGGTTGCTTGACTGACAGAACGTCAAAAATCCTTGCGCAAGAAAGTGAAAAATTTTCAGGTCTCCGGCTGACCGGGAATTAGAGGTTTTGTATCGTTGTAAAACTGGAAAAATACCACTTTTCTGGTGTAGAAAATGTCGACCTATCTTGCTCTCCGAGCACTTCTTAGTCCGAGTGAGTGTTGGTAGTTAAAAGAACATTACATTGTGCTACCATCTCGTGTTGATTGGGATGTGGTTTGCAGACCATCCATGTGAAGTGAGGTTAATTTTGTAATCAAATGTAATTTTTGACTTTTCCAGTTGCCCGGAAGACGGTGGTACAGATCCTCTCGACCGGCAATGGGTTAAATGTGGTGCGCAGATCAGCTCCGGCTTTACGAGCGGTACCGGTGCGGTTCTACGCCGAGAAGGAGGTATTCAAGCGCGACAAACCGCATTGTAACGTCGGTACCATCGGTCATGTCGATCACGGTAAAACGACCCTTACGGCGGCAATCACAAAGGTGCTGGCCGACAAGGATCTGGCGGAGAGCAAAAAGTACACCGACATTGACAACGCGCCGGAGGAAAAGGCGCGCGGTATCACGATCAATGTGGCGCATATCGAGTATCAAACGGAAAATCGCCACTACGGCCATACGGACTGTCCGGGGCATGCGGATTACATTAAGAACATGATCACCGGTACGGCACAGATGGACGGTGCGATCTTGGTAGTGGCCGCAACAGACGGTGCGATGCCTCAGACTCGCGAACATTTGCTGCTGGCGAAGCAGATTGGTGTCAACCACATTGTTGTGTTCATCAATAAGGTGGACGCCGCTGACCAGGAGATGGTCGATCTGGTGGAGATGGAAATTCGTGAGCTTATGTCGGAGATGGGCTTCGATGGTGATAACGTGCCGGTCATCAAGGGATCGGCGCTCTGTGCGCTGGAAGGCCGTGAACCGGAGATCGGTGCCAATGCCGTTATGAAACTGCTCGAGGAGGTGGACAAGTACGTGCCGACGCCGGTTCGTGAGCTGGACAAACCATTCCTGCTGCCGGTGGAATCCGTGCACAGCATTCCTGGTCGTGGTACTGTAGTTACCGGACGTCTGGAGCGTGGTACGCTCAAAAAGGGTCAGGAATGTGAATTCGTTGGATATAATAAGGTACGTATTCAGCGGTTCTTTTCGTAAGAAACCATAAAGTTAATTTCCTTTTTTTCCAATATATCAGGTGATCAAATCTACCATCACTGGCATTGAGATGTTCCACAAAATCCTCGAGGAAGCACATGCCGGTGATCAGCTTGGTGCGCTCGTGCGTGGCATCAAGCGCGATGACATTAAACGTGGTATGGTGATGTGCAAGCCGGGTACCATGAAAGCCAACGATAACTTCGAGGCGCAGGTGTACATTCTCAGCAAGGACGAAGGTGGTCGCCACAAACCCTTCACCAGCTTCATCCAGCTGCAGATGTTCTCGCGTACGTGGGATTGTGCGACGCAGGTGCAAATCCCGGGGAAGGACATGATCATGCCGGGTGAGGACGCTAAGCTGCAGCTGAGGTTGATGCGCCCGATGGTGCTAGAGCAGGGACAACGGTTCACGCTGCGCGATGGACACATTACCCTCGGTACCGGGGTGGTCACAAAGCTACTCAATCCTCTCACCGAAAAAGAGCGGCTGGCACTGACGGAAGGCAAGAAAGCCCGCGAAAAGGCTGCCAGTGGCAAGGCGTAAAATCGCTGCAACGGTGCTTTTAATGTGAAAGTATGTTTAATGTTAAGGAACGGAGAATTTAAGCTAGTTGTTTAGATGGAAAACCTATTCGGAAATGAACCGCCCCGATTACTCTGCGGGAAACTAACCAATCTATTGTGTATTACAACTCGCAAAAAAAGGCTCAACTGTACAGATAAGGATAACAAAACAACGTATATTCAACTTGTCTCCATTAGCCATTTACGAGGCACTAATGAAAATTTCCTTCCGCAAACTTGTTCGCTGCTCGGAGCGCATTTTCCAGCATAGATTCAAAATCCATCTTCGTCACCTTCCGGCTCTTCATGTTACACACTTCAGCGGCATTCTGTCCTTTCGGCGCAGCCGTTTGTGCTTTGAACGTGTTGGCCACCTCGGTGAGCCATCTTTCGGCATTGAACCGCTCGCTTACCATGGACCGCGGTACCGTTGCCCGTGCCTTAATCTGATTGTCCGTTATGCTGATAACCAGGATCGGTCGATCGGGACAGTAGCGGGTCGCTTTGCTCAGCTGCACATCGTCGAGGATGATGGAACACTCGAGAAAGTGCACAATGTACCGATCGGTCGCTGGGGGTTTCTGTTCGATGAGGTTACGCATTTCAATGTCAACAAGTTCACGTAGTGACTCCCGTGAGCGATTCTTTAAAGCTTGATACAGCGTATTGATTACCTCCAGGCAGCGCTGCCGAACACAGTAGGGAAGGTGAATATTGTTGTCCATTCCGGTCAGCAGGACGTTCTTGAGCCGTTGCATTCGCGACTCGATGATGGTGAGTTCTTCCTGCCGTTCATTTTGCCCCGCATCCTGCCGAAGCTGCTCAACGTCGTTCTGTATCTGCCGACCCAGGTAGTGGACTTTCTTCGCGGCCTGGCCTGCCACGGCATGGAAGGTAAAACATCCGCTCTTCGATTGGGTTACGTTTGTGATGGCAAAATCTTGCAACTCGCCCGTGGTAATGGCATGCGTACCGCAGCAAAGCTCCCGTGACACATTCCCCACCGAAACAACCCTTAAACCACGGTCTGGGTAGGTTTCACCGGGAACCGTCGTAATGTTGCCAAAGTCTAGTTCGTTTGCGTTGCAAACATTGACACTCGTCGGTTGGTTTTGGTTTATAACGGCACGCACTTCCGCCTCGATAGTTGCCACCTGATCGAGCGTTATTTTATCGCCACTGATGGCCAGCTCCAGTCGAAGACCCTTCTCCGACACGGCGCTAGATCTTTGACACATCGGCAGGGCGACAACTTTTCGCACGACCGCGTTGAGCAAATGGGTAGCAGTGTGGTGCACCGTAAGCAGTGTCCGGCGATTCGAGTCTACCTGCAATACAACCCGGTCACCGATGGCAAGAGGTGTATTCGTTTTATTCTCAACCGTATGTACGATGAACCCGTTGTGCTTACTGACGGAAGCGATGTCGACGCATTTTGTTTCCCCAGCGTTGCCTTCTTGGATGACTAGGCGTCCGATGTCACCTTGTTGACCGCCTGATTCACAGTAAAAGTTGCTCTGTTCGGTCACGATATGTAGCAGGCGATTAGTTTCATCTTCCAGAAGGAGGTTTACGCGCGTCTGACAAGGGGCGACATCGTACACGCCCTTTTCCTGGTTAAACGTGTAATTATATTTTCGCTCATCCCGTGTCGGCTTCAGGCTCGCTTCATCAAGCGATTGTTTGATGCTTTGGAACGCCGAAAGGCGTTCTTGCAATTTCGTTGCAAGCTCGTGCTTGTGACCGTCTTTCAACTCTCGCACGTATCGATCGTAGTCCCGGAAGTCGAGGGAGAATTTCAACATTTCACCCAACTTGACTAGTAGCTCTTCGTCTAATCCGTAAGTATCGAACATTTTGTGTATGGCCTGACCGGTTAGTACGGTCGGGGAAGTTTGAACTAACTCCTTGATGGCCCCTGGAAGACCTGCGTGTTCGAGAACTTCCGATTCTTCAAGCATGGGGAAACTTTTCAGAAGGGACGCCGTTTCGGCAGACCGTTTTGAACGGAGTTGGTTGTAGGATTGTTGTTCATGATCAATGATTTGGAGTGTAGCTGGCAAGTTTGTGCGCATTTCGGGATAAACGTCACCAAGAATTTCCACCACGGCAGGTATGGTTTCCTTAAGAAGCTGCGGACACTGAAAGGCACCATTTGCAAGGGCGAGCGATTTTCGAATGATTCGTCGAAGTTTGTGGCTGCAAACATTGAAGAAGAAAAATGAATTTTAAAAACTGTCTACATTGCATTACTAACTAATTATTGTATCCTTACTTTTGTGAAGGAAACATCCCATCAGCCAAACAAGCCGTTATCATTCGGCTGTGGTCCGCCAAAATTCGATAGGCAGTGTCTAATTCATAATTACTTTCGTTGCTGGTAAAACATCCACTGTAAGGGTTTTTCTTTGAGGCCTGTAGCGAAAAGACGATACTGTTTAGAGATCGTATTTTGAACCGACATAGTAACATCGCTCGCTCATACCTTCTGGATTCTTTGAAATACAGGATTGAACAAATCCGTATCGTAGTTACTCATCTTTCCTTGCAAATGAGCAACCAGCCGCTCGAGGCCCATTCCTGTATCCACGTGATGCTGAGGTAGATTGTTTATCGATCCGTCTATTAGTGACCGATTGTATTGAATAAATACAATATTCCAGATCTCGGTCAGATCCGGCACGCCGGCATTTACCAAATGTCGTCTAGCTTCTGTATGTCTGTATTCATTGGACAGATCAAGATGTATTTCGGTGCAGGGACCGCACGGACCAGAATTTCCCATTTCCCAAAAGTTGTCACGTGCACCGAAGGGAAGAATTCGATCCTTTGGAATGCTGGATAAAATAAAAACAACGTTATCATAAACGGATGCCTTTCAAAGTTAATCAATTTTCATTGAAAAGCCTTACCCTAGACTCAACCAAATCTCACGGCACTCGTCATCGGCCGGTAAGTTGAGCTTAGTATCTCCTCCAAAGTAAGTAACGTAAATTCGCCCGGCATCGATACGGTACACATTTCTCAATAGATCCCAAGCCATTTCGCAGGCTTCCCGCTTGAAGTAATCTCCGAACGACCAGTTGCCAAGCATTTCGAAAAACGTGTGATGATAGCTGTCGGTGCCGACGACGGAGAGGTCATTATGTTTTCCACCGACTCGGACACATTTTTGGGAATTGACCACTCGTGGGCATGGTCGATCGATAGCGCCAAGGAAGATGTTTTTAAACTGATTCATACCAGCGTTGACGAATGCGATTGTACTGTCGTTGTAAGGAATCAATGAGCTCGACCGTAGCAAGCGATGATTGTGTTTGCCCGTAAAGTAATCTATGAACTGTTGCCTAATTTCGTTCGAACTTGGTCCGGCACTGGAACAGGACTGATGGCGAACATGGTGGATGGAAGATTTGCGTAGCGTGCGACTGCGTAGGAAAACTTTAGGGACGGAAATTAGTCGAAAACCCATTGTTATTACTTTTTGCCTAAATATTATACAACACGCCGGCGGCCGGATGATTGCAGCGACTAGAACTGACACATTTACAGGTTATGATGGTTTGTTTACATTTCTGACGTTACCGACTGTGTTGCAATCAGTATTTTTGAAAATATTCCGCTCGCATCATTTAGAATAATGGTAAAATATCGTATATTATACTTTTTCGTAAAATAAGAAGTATTTAAAGGCTACAAAGATGCATTCCAATCCAATATTTAAGGTTGGCTTTAACGGTTTTTAACCTAATTTGAAACAAACACCATTTGCTACATGGGCCAAATATCAGTCGCCATGACAGTTTTCATAGAACGCTTGACATATTTTGATGCACAAAATTTGTTTGATGCTATTTTTCGTCGAAGTAAAAACGCTAGTGAATGTTTCTTTGGTGTTTGATTTCATGTTAAAATCCTAATCATCTCATTGGTCCTGTTAAAACTGTTAACTTAGGGTGTTATTCGTGAATTTGTAAAAGATAAGGTGTACAGAATGCATCGGCGAGGTGGAAAACGAATTCGTATGAACGAGCCTCCTCCGGATTACGAGGAACCGGAGAATCTGTATCAAAAGTAGGTGTCAAAGCCTTTTCTGTGTAAACCATTGGAAGGGCAAACTAAACTTATCCATCAAATCCATTTACAGCGAACCATTAAACGAAAGTTGGTCATCAGGTGGCCACGAAGATGGTGCGCCTCATGAAGACGCCGGAGGAGAACCTTCGCGCGGTAGAATGACCCGATTGCGGGCCCGCGGAGGGGTTCCACTGAAGGCACCAATTATTGAAGACGACGACGATGACTTCTTTTTCGAGAAAGAACATCAAAAAAAGCGCAAGGCACCAAGAAAGCCCCGTGAAGTCGTACCCAAGGAACACACGGAGAAGCCACCCAAGGTGTATCACCATCGTGAGGAAAGGGAGGAACGGGTGGTCGTTACGGAGCGTGAAAGTACGACGGATGAGTCGAGTTTGTATTACATTCTGCGCCACTCGAAGTCCAGTATCGCTTCGATCGTCGATGATTGGATAGAAAGGTACAAGAGCGACAAGGACTCGGCGCTGATTGCTTTGATGAATTTTTTCGTCAATGCGAGCGGTTGCAAGGGTAAAATAACGGCCGAGATGCAACAATCCATGGAGCATACAGCAATTATTCGTAAGATGACCGAAGAGTTCGACGAAGATAGCCACGAGTATCCCCTGATGATGTCCGGCCAGCAGTGGAAAAAGTTCAAGATGAATTTCTGCGATTTCGTACAAACACTCGTAAAGCAATGCCAGTATTCGATCATTTACGACCAGTTCCTGATGGACAACGTAATTTCGCTGCTTACCGGTCTGTCGGATTCACAGGTGCGAGCCTTCCGTCACACGGCCACGCTGGCCGCGATGAAGCTCATGACCGCCTTGGTTGACGTGGCACTGCTTGTGTCCATTCACTTCGATAATGCAGCTCGTCAGTACGAAGCGGAACGGACTAAACCACGCGACCGACGTGCCCCCGATCGTTTAGAGTCGCTGATGGCCAAGAGGACGGAGCTGGAGGAGAACACAGATGAAATCAAAAATATGCTGACATACATGTTCAAGTCAGTGTTTGTGCACCGATACCGGGACACACTGCCGGATATTCGGGCCATCTGCATGTCGGAGATAGGTATATGGATGATGAAATTTTCGTCAAACTTTTTGGACGACTCATATCTGAAGTACATCGGCTGGACCTTGCACGACAAGGTCGGCGATGTGCGCCTCAAGTGTCTGCAGGCTCTTCTGCCGCTGTACGAGAACGAGGAGCTCAAGGGAAAGCTTGAATTGTTCACCTCAAAGTTCAAGGATCGTATTGTGGCGATGACGCTGGATAAGGAGTATGAGGCAGCGGTCCATGCCGTCCGACTGGTCATAAACATTCTCAAGTGAGTGTTTAATAGTTCGATAGAACCGCACAGAGGTTCGGTGAAATAGATGGAATCTATTTCTACAACTTCTTTAACAAAAAAACATTATTTTTATTCAATTTTAAAATAATTTTTATCCAACCGGTTTTAGGAGCCACCAGGAAATCCTCACCGACAAAGATTGTGAAATCGTGTACGAGTTGGTCTATTCTTCCCATCGCGGAGTCGCCCAAGCAGCGGCTGAGTTTTTAAACGTTCGACTTTTCTGCCTGGATCCTAGTATGCCACCAACGTACACAAGGCGCGGCAAGCAGCGACTTCCCAACACGCCGCTCATTCGTGATTTGGTGCAGTTTTTCATCGAATCCGAACTGCACGAGCATGGTGCATACTTGGTCGATTCCTTCATCGACAACAATCCGATGCTAAAGGATTGGGAGTGCTACACCGATCTGCTTCTAGAAGAGCCTGGGGCAATGGAAGAAACGCTTGATAACAAGCAAGAGTCCACGCTGATAGAAATTATGGTCAGTGCAGTTCGTCAGTCGGCCACCGGTGAACCTCCTGTGGGACGTGGCAGCAGTCGCAAGATGACACTGAGTGCTAAGGAAATAAAGCAAGTGCAGGATGACAAACAGCGGCTAACCGAGCATTTCATCCAGACGTTGCCACTACTGCTGCACAAGTACAGCGCCGACGGAGAGAAGCTAACGAATCTCCTTGCGATCCCACAGTACTTCGATATCGAGCTGTTTACCACGACGCGACAGGAGGCAAACTTACAGGCACTGCTGGATAAAATGACTCACGTCATGTCGACACACGTGGATCGAGAGGTTCTTGAAACGTGCGCCAAGACGCTAGAGTTCTTGTGCACGGAAGGAAGCGCCATCTATACCCGCTGCGATCTGGCACGCTCAAACATGATCGATGAGTGCGTCAACCGGTACAGGGAGGCAATCGACGACTATCGCACACTGATTGCCGGTGATGAGATTCCGAACGAAGACGAAATATACAATGTGAACATCTCGCTGAAGAAAGTCTCCATCCTGTACGCCAGCCACAATCTGAACCCGTGGAATCTGTTCGATTCACTGTACCAAGATATTGACGAGCGGGTATCCGGGAATAAGCCGGACGAGGGCATACCGAAAGAAGCGCTAGTATACTGCATTGAGGCGTGCTTCTTCTCCATCAACTGGGGCTTGAACCATCTCGAGACGACTTTGGATCGGTCGCAGGTGGCGCAGGAGGCCCACGAGTTGAATTTAAATTTGCGTAAATATATGAACGCATGTAATCATCTGGTGCGGTACGATCGCGAATCGGCCGTGCAAGAGGCGGTCTACATGTCACTTTGCGATCTGCTCGTGGTGTTTTCCAACCAGCTGCGAAGCCATACCGACGAAAATATACAATCGCTCGTATTTACCCCGAACGACGAGCAGCAAGTTTTGTTGAACGAGTTTGTGCAGACGAATGTGTTTGCGACGGAACAGCACGAAGGACTGGATGAGACTCGCATCGAGGAGTTGCATAAGCGGCGAAGTTTTTTGGCCGCATATTGCAAGCTGATCGTGTATAACATTCTACCGACCAAGGCGGCTGCGGACATATTCAAACACTACCTGCGGGTATGTCAATTCATCAATAAGCCATTTATTTCTGAAGTATCAACCGTCCAATTTTCGTTTATTTTTTTTAGCACTACGATGAATATGGTGACATCATCAAAACGACGCTTGGAAAAACGCGCGAGATAAGCAAAGTGAACTGCTCGTTGACCATGTGCCTCAGCTTAAGCACACTTTTCCAGGAAATCCAAGAATCGTCCGAGGACGGACGAGTCTCGAGAACATCCCAGGAGTTCCTCGACCTCAAGGAACTGGCCAAACGGTTTGCACTGTCGTTCGGCTTGGACGCTGTCAAAAACCGGGAAGCAATCACCGTTTTTCACCGGGCCGGTATATACTTTGCCGTCAACACACCGGACGAAGGTAACGAAGATCCATCGGCTGCACCACCGCGTATTGCGTTCCTGGAGGTGTTGGCCGAGTTAACCAACAAGTTGATCAAGCAGGATAAGAAGTTCATGTAAGGATAATGATGCTTGCGTTTGGCAATTGTATCGGAAATTACATTTCCTGTTCTTGTTCCATCACACAGTCTCACTGTTCTCGATCGACGTCTGAAAACGGGTATTCCATCGAGTCGTTCCGAAGACTGGATACCGATGGTGATGTATCGCAACTCGTTGCTGCACGGAGAAACCGACCAACTTCCGGTCACCTCAAAGCGAGCGTATACCAGAAAGAAGAAGGACGCCGATCACGACGACGACGATGAACACGACGATGAGGATGAGGATTATATCGCATAAACGTATTTATTGATTTTCGTTTTGTGTGCTAATACTAATATTTTAAATAATGTGGTGGGTTTCTACTACCTTACTAATAATAATAACATTTTAGAAGTTTAGAATATATGAACAAAAAATTAAGTAGTCGCGAACAGATACCTATTTGACGAAAGAAATATTATAAGTACAGTATAAAATGAAACAACAGTCTTAATCCGTTACAAAGCATCGGTTGGGATCCGCCCAGAAGTCCCATAATATGTAAATTATTGACACAACCAAATGATTTATTTTCTCAGACGTGACTTAACCATCGTTTCGATCATTGTAAAACCTCAACCTTTATTACATCTATCTTAATGAATGTGGGCAAACAATCATAAACTACTTCTATTTAATTCATGAATGGATAGAAGAATATCACTCATTTTTTCCTCCCTCTAGTTTGAATGCCGAAAGTTATCTTTATGTTCCAAAGCAAACATTTCTGTTACGTATTTTGTAAATCAAGCCGTTTACTTTGACGAATCTTTGTAATCATCTGGTGTGGAACAGAAAGCGCTCCAATCTTTCGACAAGATAACATGGAAATGAGGAATTAAACATAGGCAATCTTAATAATGCGTTTAATATCTCATGAAGTGGATCGATGAGCTCCCACCCAGAAAAGTGTTCTCGGGGAACGTTTTGTCGTATGGACGATTAATAATAAATTCTTAACGTGAGTAATTAACTTTAATCATAATTATCATTGCAACAAATTCAACCTTAGGCAGGTGGCGGGGATTGTTGTGGGGTCTACTACCTTGACCTAATAAATAATGCAAACAGATCGAAGCTGTTGATTATGCCGGATTTATAGGGTTTTTAGATGGCGCGACGCTATACTTCTGCAAACTCTCTTGGGGTGATGATGTGTAATTCAAAATGGCACGTTCGCATAAACACACCGTAAATAAGTTTTACTTGATAAAGTAATTCAAAGTAATCCTGCAAAGTAAGTTACTAGAGCCACAATTGTGTAGCCTTTAATTGGAAATATGTGAATTTATTCTCACTGTAACACAAAACAGTTTTCTCCCATCGCCGTGGGGTGTAGGTAACTGGACTAATCAATTGTTTGGCATCTGGGTAATCCACCGCAACAACTAATTTAGAAACCTTTTCTAGCTTGCTGGTGGGGGCGCGTTTAGGTTGCCTGTTGTATCCTTTTCATCTATTCACGGTTCGGTTAATAGTTTCTGGTGCTGAGAGTGACATTTTGCTACCCGCAGGGTTTCCTGAAACACCGTAGCGAATAAATAATGAGTAAATTACAAGACTAATTGTTGTTTCGCATACGCAACAATATTTAAAATCAGTTAAAATTATATCTACGGTGGTCGGACTAATGTTGAGGTGAAATTCATCTAGCAACATTTAGTACTAATTTTGTAAAGTGTTTACAGTTCGTTACACAAATAATAGGTTGGTAGTTCGTTTACCAGTAGTGAGGTGTACTAGCGTACCGTTTACTAGACACTAGGTGAGAAGATTTAAAACGTGAACTGGTAGTCTCTCACTTCCTAGAAAGAGGGCCGGCTGTTGTTGGATGGTTTCTCTCTAGCTCTCCTCTCAACGTCTACTGTTTGAACTTCAGGATTCGCAACGGTATCGCCTTTAAGCCAACCCTCGCAAGCTCTCAGATGTTTATTTGCTTCTGACGAGGAAGGTTCCCTGTGATTTCGTGTCCCGTTGTTGGTTTATACACGCCGGCGGTGTATTTGACGAAAATAAGGGAAAACTGTGCGTACATTCGAGCGGCTTACATTCCATGACAACTGTGTGAGTGTTAAACAAACGTGAGCTACCACGGATTTGCGGTTTGATTTGGAGAAGAATGTAGTAAACTGCTAGTTAATAATTATTTGAAGCATTAAGGAGAGTTTTCTACAGTGCTAAAGAAAAACAGGTAAAGCCAAATTCGTGAAATTGCTGTATCATTTATCTAAAGTTGATTTACAAATTGAATTGTTAAAGTTCTTAGCTACTTTGATTACCACCTTACATGGGTCAAATAATGCTCTCAATGCCTAAATTATCTTGAGTGTGGAAAAAGTTCAATAAATGCCAATATTCAGTCGATTGGCATTTCTTACCAGACAAGTAGTCACCTTATCACTCTACTGCCATCCTTGCATCCTGGGGCATGTACGCTTAAACTTTTAGATCCCGGTGCACCATTGCACTGACATCCTTCAGGAGTTCCTCAACGTGACACTTCTGATCTGCTCGACACGTGATCTTTCCGTGTCGGTACGAGAAGGAACATGGAAATAAGTATATCCTAGCTCAGCGGTAAGGTCTTCCTTTGAACATCGGTTAGTTTCACACCATTCGCTCTCTAACCACCACTGGAACACAGGACGGTGTTGGCGACGGAGTTGTGTCTTATGTGACAGGGCTCGAGCACTTTGCACATATATCAGTTACGGGATAACCGAGTGATTGGAGATTTTATTTGCGCCATGCATACGAGGCTGCCTGGCTGTGCCGGTTTTGAATCACATCGGAGTCGAAATCGAAATTGGATCCCACTTCGAGATGTACTTTTTTCGCTTCCGAATCAAACGCCGCGTTCCGATCACAGACACTAATCTTGTTTTGATAGCGAAGATGATTATGCATGGCTGTTCGTTTTCGGTATCCCATTTCACAGCGATGTGCATTATTTTTTTGTTCCAAGATGGATGTTTAGCATTTTATTTTTGCCCTTCTAATCCATCGATATGGTTCGTACGGACGTGTCGTTGTGCTATTGTGGCCTGCAACGGTTTGGAACGATGTTTGATTCGAACGGGATTTTTTAACCGCGTGCAGCTTTTTTTTTAACTGAGAATCCTTTCGGAAGTGTACCGAATGGTACGGCGGGATAGACACATTATGCAACGGGGGTGGGAAGCAAATAGGTTTCTTTGCTTGTGCCACCCGCGAACGTGACCGAAATGTCAAGCCGAGGCGTAACTGATCGATTTGTACGTGTAAACATCGGGAAAATGCAAGGATTGTGGCTAATGGTCCATATTCGATTGATCCGCTCCGGAGACGTGCCGGGATAGGGATGTGTTTTAGGATGGTACGTTTCATTTTTCATCCGTTTCAATCAAGCTTTTCCCTCCCAGTCCTGTGGATTAAGGAAAACAAAAGCTTATCACAGTGTCCCTTTATCCTTTCCCTCCGGAGGGTTAAATTGATTGATGGGCAACCCATTTTTAACCTAATAAACATTAAATCGTAAAACGTACCACATGTTCGCATGCCATAAAACGGCCGAGTCAAGTGGAATTGCGTTTAAATTCCTTGCTTAAATTATCCGTTGAAAATAAATCCACGCTTCGATGGTAGATCCGGCTGTCGGCCGTGCGGAACCACCCCTCCCGCATGTTGACGCCTTTTGCGAGAATAGAAACGTCCCATTTATCACCGCAACGGAGGCGGTTCGCTGCCGCCAACCGATGCGAACCGGTGAACATAATACGCCGTGTTCCAATTTCAACCACCGCTCCAAAAAGGCGACTCGGGCCCGGTTGGTTGCCCTGTCCCGGGAGTCCAATCTGGGGCTTGTTATGGGTGGCAAAAGCATGGAACATTTCAGTACCCCCAAGCACTTGTGCTAGGCTATCGCTGTAAGACTTAGGCGGAACACTGCATCTGCAACCATTGGACCACGGCGAAATGTGTCCGAGAGTGTAGAGGCGTATACCGCGCCGGATAGTATCGCTTTCAACTCATCCTGCCGACGAGACGACACGGGGACAGCTTACAGGACGTTTATTAGAACCCCTTTCCGATGCCGCTGGATTCAGTCAACTTGTTGTGTATCAATTTTGTGTCACCGTCTGGCAATGGTGCGCGCGTTTGAGGAAGCACACGGCGGGTTCTTTTCATCCAGCGGTGATGCTTTCCGGAAACTCGAAGTCCTTGCACTCCTTGGTGGTGCATGTTACGCTGCGGACTGTTTGCAAGAAGTTGTAGGACACCGGAAGCAGGAGGACAGCAACCAACACCACCGATAAGCAAGTTTAGTATTGTGGCATTCCTCAAGGATGCTGTAGGAATTATTATTACACCCGAACCTGGTGAGACATTCTTCCGGGTGGAGTACGATGGAGGCGCCTGGTTGCTGGTGTCGATGTGGGTCTGTGGTATGTGTTCGGTCCTGGAACATCCGCAAGGACAAAACGGAGTGGTTTATTATTGTCTTATCGCTGATTCCAAATCGAGGACAGGTAAGAAACCCGCTCCGTCCGTACTAAAGAAACCAAAAGGGTAAGGCCGAGTTGACGAGGCACACATAGTTTTCCTTTGGCCATCGCGATGGTCCACAGTGTGTAATGGAGGTTTTTTTTCTCTCCCTCTATCTTGCTTCATAAACTCAATTAACTTTGAGAGCGTGCCATACGACGTCGGCCGCTCGGCAGCGGAGCAGATGATCTAGTTCTTGCAGCAAATGACGCATGATGAGGTGACCGAGAACTGTGTTGTGACAAAACAACAGATTCCATTTTATGTGTTTTCCCCTTTCTTCCGGTGCCGGTGCGGCTATAAAATATGTATCCTCCAAGGTCTGATGCACGTTCATCGTTGGTTTTCGTAAACAACTCTCAATTACTTTCGCTAAATCACTCCACTTTGTCGTGGGAAATCTCGGTGGATCTGCACCGGCCCTGGCTCCGGGACTTTTCGGAAGGGCGGTAAGTAATTGTTTTGCGTTCATTCGTCTTCTCCTCGCGTGCTTTTTTCTCCGCCGGTCGGATTTGGATGGGTTAACGATACGGATGGGGCTTTGTGTTTTCGAAAATAAAAATGTACTTGACATTTTACTGCCTTTTGAAGGAAAACCAAAGAGACCAGGGTACTGTGATGCGTTTAAAAAAAAAGTAGAAAAGGTTTCAATCTAAGCAACCTTCGGAAAGACGGAGTTTCGTTTTCATCGGAAAAAAGGGATACTGTTGCATTACGCAAGAAATCAGTTCGTACGGAAAATCGAAATTCACACCCAGAAAGTGAAAAACCCAACCCAAACGAAGGCACCTGGTGGGTGGGTATGGATGAAAGAAGTTCAAGAAAGTTTTATTGTGTTTTTAGGCGAACAACAACAAAAACTGGCTGGTACACATTTAAATTAAGTTACCAGTGAACGACAATATCCGAACGAGCCACGTCGTATCCACAGGAAGTGTCTGTCTTCGCCCCACCTTAACTACCGTAAGTCCAGAGACCTCGTTACCGAAGTTACCCACTGCCGTTCACGCCGGAAACTCCGTTCATCCGGTTCCGATGGGCCGGAATTCGTTTTGACATGCGGCATCGGAAAAAGAAAGGGGTTTCCAAGTTGGTTGACTTTATTTCGGATGGTTTTTTTTTGTTTCTTTCCTAGATGTAAATGTTTTCGTTGCTTTGCTTTTTTGATCTCGCTTCGGTGGGTGATTTTAGAGTTTCCAGCAACCCTTGGAGGCGGGTGAATTCAAAACGGGTTTTATGGGTGTTTCCCACCACCCCTCTCTCATCCCCAACCAAAATCGTCTTGCTTCATTCGCGTCTCCCCCGGTGGTGGTCTTTTATCTCCCCTTCTGTTAGTGACATTTCACTTGGCCGTTTCCACCACCCGAGGCATGTTCGTATGCTAATTCCACCGTGCCTGTTCCACGAGGTGCGGAAGTTCCGCTGGGGAGTCAGTTGTATATCGCCGTAAAGGTATAAAGTTTACCGACGCTTAGCTGCAGATTAAGAGCGCCACCCACGGCTAGCGGTTTGATTATTGAATAATTTACGCCATCAACCGTTGGTCACCGTTGGAGGGGGTCCTGTTGTTCGGGACACGGGCACACACTGTGCTGTGCTTTTGTGTGAGTGATGAATAATTCACTTTCGAATTGTTGTGTTGTGCTGCGTGGAGGAGGTTTTTCGTTAGTTTGTTTTTTTTTTGTTTTTGGTTTCCAAACAGGAAAGCAACAAATGCTGGCCAGCCACTATTAATAATTAAAATTTTAAACCATTGTTGATCGAAAATTGTGGTTTGCCGGGAGCATGGGAGAATGTTTTTGTCATTTTGTCATGCAAACTAAAGTACGTCTCTAGACTATTATTAGCATAACGGGAAAACATAGAGGGAAAAGCTAGCTGTGGGATACACATTTCCATTTATTTTCAATCCAATTTGCAACGCGTTATACGTTGACAAAGAAGAGTCTTTTTCGATCGTTTTTATTGAATTCAGTGTGGGAAGTCCAACGATCGATCAAAGTGAAAAGTGGGACCAGTTAGGCAAGGATATAACTGGCCCGCGATAACTGTTTTTCCGGTGAACTTTTCCCTTCGATTGCAGTCAGTTTGTTTGGCGTGTGCCAAGTGACTTGTAATTTGCTCCACCCAATGCAGCCGGTTCCGCTGCAGGTTGCCGACGTGATTCGTTGCAGTCCAGAATCAACCGGTTGGGAAAATGGTATCCGAGGAAAACTATACAAACAAAAACGAGGACACTTTCTCCCTGACAAAAGTTTTCCCCAAAAAAAAAAGGATGGGTTGTGTGCAGACAAAAAGCACACACCAATCGAGAAAAGTAGATATTTTGAAGTATAAGATAAAAAAAGCACACGCACGCACACAAATAAATACTGAGAAGGGGTTATGAAATCATGCAAAGCCGAATGGAAAACATTCCACCCGCATCCTTTCGAGCATTTTGCCCGATTCCGACATTCTCGCTGATTCGCATTCGATGCTTCCCGGAATTCGATGAAAATTGTTTTCCGTCCCCCGGATGCCAATGAAGAAGTCAAGTGAACGAACAGCAAAATGGCCATCAAAGCGACGGCCATGAGGTGAAGCAAGCGCACCCGGCCCAAACCGGCGCTGGAAGTATCGGTCGGTAGGATGGGAGGGAAAATGTCCGGTCTGGGGGAGAAAGATAAACGGAAAAGAAAACTAACTAACACATGAACGCACCCGATCACACCAACCACCGGTTGGTACGATATTGTTTTTGCCCCGATTTTATCGGAGCACTTTCACAAATCGGCAAAGTTAAATGCAGTATAAAATTTTAATATCAATTTATGAGTAAACTTTTCCCGTGTGCGTCCACGCTGGAAAACAACGGCCCCTTCGGGCAAGGTACAAAATGGTGCGCCCGGAACAACACCCTCCGGCATCGGTGTTGAAGCTTGGTTTCTATGGCAAACGGAGGCATTACTATGCAGACGTTCGCTGGCCTTCCCCTTGTGTTTGATCCTCGGCGAAGTAGCACGTGTAGCAAATGAGTAAATCGAGTGTTAAGTGGTGCCAAAACGAACGGGTTTTCTCTTTTCTCACACGCACGCGGATCCATTTTTCCGAACAGCGGCACAAATAACCCGCTCGTTGACGTCCGATTAGACGCGCTTGAATAGAACGGTGTACACCGGAAAGTGTGCGCGGAAAATGGTTCACAAATGAGCGGATTTCCGCGGGACCCGTCTACCCCCTTTTGTGCCCGTTTAATCGTGGCTGGAGCGAACACCAATCTCACGTCAATTAACAATTGTGCTTAAACCCGTTTTCGGCCGGGGTTGGGTTGACTTCTTTGTTACCATCATCCTTTTTTGGTGCTTTTGCCACCCCCTTGCAACTGGTCGGAAAACTTCATTATGGGGCTTCCCATACTTTCTGTCGAAAGGAGGTTCCCGAGATTTCCCCCTCCCCCGGGGACCCTGCTAATGGAGTCGTGTAAATTGCTTAATTTTCTACCGAAATCGGATAAAGTTCTTCATAATTGTGGAATTTGTTGCCTGGTGCTTCTGTGAATGTGCTGTGTTTACCGTTCTCCGCTTTTCGTTTGCCTTTTTGTGGATAAATTTGTGTTTTGTTTTAACTTTTCCCCCGTTGTGAAATGCTTTTCTGGCAGTTTTTCCGCCGCGTGGCAGAGGCTTTCATACCCACTTTGGCTCTTATCTACTCCGCACTGCTCGGTGTCTCGTTAAAATGTTATTTTTCTTCTATCTGACACAAACAACTTCCCGTCCCTTCGCTCGGAGGACAAAAACCAAAAACGACAACACGTAGAACACACCGGATCGATTTGTCATCCGAGTGCTCATCAAGCGCCCAACCATCTATGCTCTCCACCGCTCCTGTCCGCCCATTCCGTGGGCCCATTTGTCGGTTGACATTTTGTATGTGTTTTGGATTTTATTTGGGAACAAACGTTCCGTTTCGGGTGAGGGCCTTTTATTCCACCGGGGGATTTTTTTTTAGGGGGAAGGGGCAGCCATATCCCTGCGGATAAGGGGTGCTTTGTCAAAATCTGATCAATTTAAAATTTCCGTTGACCCTTTTTCCCGGGCCACGTGCAAACACACAAACACGCATCCACCCATTGCTGCTGACGTTACCGCTTTTGTTCTTTCGATTCCATTTCCAGATTGAACCGGCACAACAACTGGTTTCGGCACTACACTCCCGAATCAGAAATTTTTCCGCTTTCCCTTCCCACTGGAGCAGCCTGCAGACATAAAAAAAACACACACACACACAAACACAAACCGGGATCGAAATGACGATCGGGACCTTGATGTGTTCGGATCGGGCCAATCAACAAAACAACCGACGTTAAGGAACATGG
The DNA here is from genome assembly GCF_943734705.1 of Anopheles coustani. Taxonomy (NCBI): domain Eukaryota; kingdom Metazoa; phylum Arthropoda; class Insecta; order Diptera; family Culicidae; genus Anopheles; species Anopheles coustani. Next base: position 69,154,477 of record NC_071289.1, on the reverse strand, counting down.
ATGCCGTAGCGAAGGAGCAAATGGGTCCGGATTGAGGTCTGACCGGAAGGCTACCAGAAGCCATTCAATCGACACACGGATTATTTCGATCGGTTTCCCCGCGCGTAGACTGGAATTTGTCCGCATTGACGGCGTAATTACATACCGCGTCGGAACGGAGCGCAAAAGGATACCGCCCCGCATCCCGTTACCCTCGGTTTCCTTCCCGCCAGCGACGGGACAATAAAATGTTTCACATTATGACATACTGCGAGCCCCGCCATCGAACCGGGGAGGAGGTTTTGTGACTAATGAAACATAAATTTCTGCGCCAACGAGGCAGAATATTGCCGTCTTTCCCGGTGCCGCTTTGCCTAGGCTGAAAACGAAAGTTGTTAACAAATTCTCTCGACCCTCCCTCATCCCTGGTGCCCTCTACCCCAGTGGAGTTTTCACGTGCAGGGTTCCCTCGCCCGTGGAAGTGCGTGTGAATGTTTCAGATAGTGTAAGTGCGATATGAATTATTGAATAATTAAATCCATCAACCTACTGCGAAGTGAGTGGTAGTGCTACGAAGTGAAGTGTAAAGCATGCCCGGCCTGCCGTAAACCGCAGCCTAACGACAGCCAGTTGACCGCGTTTTATCCGTTAACACCCCAAACAGTTGCTGATAGCACCCGGCCGGCACGGCCGAGGAAACCAGAGGGGGACAACGGAAACGAAAAAAACAAATCTGCCCAACAGCGTCAACTTTCTTCGACAAACTTTCACGCTCCAGCGAAGCGCGCGCCAGCAAACTTTCGCCTCGTGTCAGCCAGCAGTAGAAGAGGAGGTTCTCGGAAAAATCATTCACTACCGCCGGGGAGTGCCGCAACGTAGGCCGGAGCTTTCGACACCGGAACGGAAGAACACGCAGCATCATGGATGGCAGAAACCGACGGCGTCAATTTGGCGGCCCATGCCACTGTCTTCGGCCACTGATACGGCTCTGGGGCGTCGTGACGGCGATTGGTAAGTACGGCCGGACCGCTCCTGTGGGGGCCCGCAAAATACGAATAGGCGGAACGCAGATCGCTCCTTAGAGGTTCCTTTAAGACTGACATGGTTTGTGCGTGTGTGTGTGTGTGTGCGCTGTTTTACCCTACGCTTTTCGTTGCTTGCGTTCAATCCGATTTTGAATAAATCGGAAGCTTATGATCTTAAGCCGCTAGTTAACAGCTAGCAGGGGACGGCGGATAGTCAGAATCAGTGGATTATCATTCGGCACTGGTGCTGTTTTCTCATCAGTGGTGCTTTTCTTTCGATGATCCGACTTTTGCTCGCACTAATTCCGAAGACATTGTTATTGCCAAGCCAAGCGTGTTGATTTCATTCTGTTTGAGGCTACCGAGTGATGGTTTGCGATTATAACGTAGCGTTGGAAAGATGTTTAGCTAATTTAAGTGGATAATGTCCCTTTTACAATCCGAGCTACCTAATGTTGTACATGGTGTAGGCGAAATTAGACTAGAGTTTTATTAGACTAGAGAAGTTATTTGGCATTTTACAATTAGTAATCACATTTAGACCATGCTTGCTTGTAGGTTTCGCATAAATCCATCGATATTAAAAAGTGTTGAGTCATAGGCCTTTGGTCTTTGTTGGGATTCGAACCCACGCCGCCGGGGGTTGTATTGGAGTTTTCACTCGTGTTCTACAGTAGATTTAGCTTTTTTTTTCTTTCCTGACGTAACATTTGCCTTTACATCACGCTATATATGAGAATTTTCACTCAAAATTTTAATGTAAAAAGTTTGATGTCACAAGCCTTTCGTATTTGTTGGGATTCGAACCTACGACGCCAGTGGTTTATTAGCATCCAAAAGCCTTGGTTCGATTGGCGCCATTGTGATTGTTTTTTTTTCTGTGACATAACGACCGCATCGATATAATTATTGATTCAATAATTTCTACCCGTACTTCAATAATAAACAAGATCACAGAGCTCTGGATGGGATTCGAACCGATGCCGCCGATTGTTGTATATTATTGTAATAATAAGAGTTAGCGCTCATGTCTTTCTGGAAACTTTTTCGTTTATTTTGCTTTCCTTACGTAATGATTAGCTTTAAGATTATGGTTGTTGTAAGCTTTTCCACAGTACGTTGTTAGTAATAAGTTTGATCTTACAAGGTGGCTGAGTTGGGCTTTATTGTTAATCGAATCCACGCCTCAGGGAGTGTATACGAACGCTTTATTTCAACATCATGTCAAAAGTGTTCATATTTTTAGCTTAAAGTTACCATGCGTCAGACACTTTCCGCTCAAATGTGAAGATAGGATTGAAGAGATGAATTTCTATCACGCGAACGTTTTGTACGACTGAAGTGGCATTAGATGTATTCACTCTGGTGTGTATTACTAACAAGGTTGTGAGCAATTAGAACTTTACATAAAACATGCTAAAAACACTGGTGCGAAGAGTCGGGCTCTTTATGCTATTATACGGCTTGTGGGGGAAAAAAAACGAAAAGGAAAGATTTTTACACCAGACTCCCAGCTCAACTTGGACCAACTATCCTTGAGCAGCATGTTTTTGGCAAACAGAATGAGAAGTACTATTTCTGCAGCACAACGCGGATTCCGTATCCTTGCACCGTGCAAACTTTTAACGAACTTCTATTGTGGCACCCGGGAATGCTGCGCTTCCCGTTGCATGGTAACGCTCTTTTTTGAACCCTATATTTTTCGCTTCTACAAAGCGATATCGGACAGTGATACTCGTTTTTATCTGTTCACTAATATTTTTTTTCTTCCTGAACACAGGAATAAATACCAACCGGTTGCGACCAACGTCCACCTGAAGGACGACAGAAATAAAACCATGGAAAAAGGAGATAGCAAACATTACCTGGATGCAATTTTCCCTTGGCCAACACGGTTATCCCCAACAGGCCCGAGCCCTAGTGATGAGGGAGAATTGTGACCGGCAAGCAGCCCCGTAATTGGGCCCGGAATTTATGGCATGCTCGACGCGTTGGTTTTGTGGCGATGTTTGCACTCCCGCCTCAGCTCGGGTCAGCTCTTCTCTCATCAGGTTTCGATACCGGCGACAAAGTTTGGCTGCTTAACGGATGAGCATTAAAAATTCGAACCTCCCGGAAGGCGGTAATGTACCTCCGTGCTTTGTGGTGGCTTCGTTAGCCGGTGTGTTCATTAGACGGTAAAATATGGCTAGCAATGGAGCAGCGAAAAAAGACGATCCGAGCGCAAAAAAAAAAATCAATAGAAACACCCACCTACCCATAGATGATCAGCTCTCTAGAGGAGCGTCCCGAATGCGAGTGCATGTCAGCGCGGCCAGAGTCGTCAAAGTTATTTATCGCTTTCCGAGGCAAAAACTTCTAATCCCCGCTGATGGACGGAAGATGGAGCACATCAGGCTTGTTGTTTTGTGGTGGATTTCCGTGCGGGTGATTTGGTCCGGTATGGGATTCCTTCAAAGCTTTTTTTTGCCATTCCATCAGTCGGCGGGGTCTGCCTGTGAAATGAAGTGGACTTTGAGCCAGTTCGATGCTGGTTTTTTTTTGTACTATGGCTTCGCGCCTTTCGACATTCTGCACGAACGGAAGCACTTTGAGTGACATTTCAAGAGGCTTAACAGCGTGCCGTTGGTGATAAATTTGATAATGGTTTCAGTGATTATTCCTTCGACAAACACGTTATCTGGCGGCGGTAAAATGGTGTAACTTTGACCATTAGTTTCACGGAGCGTTACAAAAGTTCGAATGGTTGCTTGCATAAATGCTTTATGATTTGGTTTTACAATGACAACCTTTTTTCTTCTTGCAAACAATTTCAGGTGTAACCGCACAGATGTTCAAGAGAAATGCCTCTGCTTTTGCACGAGCTCGAGAAAGCAGTGAAGTACAGGCTTTTGACTAATGCTCTTTAATGGCGGTTTTGAGCTGGGAGGATCCATGGCGCCTACATTACTACGCTAGCGAGAGACAACATTGTCAAAGAGTCATTACATACGAGGATGCGTATATTCAAAGCAAGAAACATCAAAAACCAAAGCAAGCCCTGAGAATATTTCGGTCGAGGAGGAGTAGGACTTGCAAGGATTCTGGATGTGAAGCCCGCTCGTGCACACACATCGCCTACGTATTGATTGATAGATCACGCCACGGTATGCTTCCAATCGAGCTCATGTTGCCGGCACATCAAAAGCCCACTCGAGAGCGGGCATCATCATCATCATCATCATCATCGTCATCTTCCTCCGTATCGAAACGCTCAGGCGATGTTTCTTGGGAGGCCATTTTCGTGCGGCACGAGCAAACATGCGCTTTGTTGTGTTGTAGGCCGTACCAAATATTAATTCCGACACCGCAACACACTTCCTTTACAACCAAGAGCAATGGCGGAGGGAAGGGAAGGGAAGGAAGGGCAGATGAAAAAGCATCCGGTGGACATATTATCCGTTTTATGCTACGATAGTTTCGAGTGTCTATGGATGGTACGGAGCGCAAATCGAAAGCACGTTTATGTCACCAGACGACGAATGGGAGGACATTTCTTCAAAGGCCCGTTTCGAAAGCGTGTTTGGTGAAAAGCTTCTAAGGCACCACATTGTGTTGGAACTGGGCCAGCACATTTCAGCCCGTTTCATGTATGCCGTAAAAATAATGCATCACTTTTAACACCGTGAACATTTAATTAAAACTGGTCGTTTATAGATATGTTAATATAAAACAAATGATTTGTTCAACCGTTTATAATGAAACAGTTTAGTGCGAAGGAGCGTATGAAACGATTTTCCGACCGGTTTACTTTTTTCGGGGGCCCTTCATACCCGCCTCTCCTGTGGGTTTCCGCACTCGACGGTTTCGAACGTTTCGAGACGCATTTTTCAATTATTTTGGCACCAAAACTAAAAACCGACCGATGCATGAAGTTAATCGCCCGATCAGTCGCCTTTTCGGTGCAGGCTTTTTCTGCCAGGGAGCAACGGGCCGGTTACGGGTCGTTGGGCAAACCCGGGCGATAAATCAGAACATTATTTACGACTGCAGGAGCCGCCGAGCTTGTGCTGGCTGTAATAACTTCTAGCACCGAACGGTCGCCGGAGACGGTGCGGGGTGCGGATTACAGAACCGACGTTTAATCCGATCCGATGCACGAGAGATTTTTTGTACAATTTATGATGCAATTAAAATCGGAGTTTTTTTTTTATTCATCCGAGCAAGCGGGTGAAGATGAATGAAGTGCAAATGTTTAACCTCGTATTAAAAATGCTCTCTTCCCCGTGGGAGGGGAGTTGATGAGCAGCTAGACAGACGTTTTAGCTTGTGCTTCTAAAACCCCACGGCCATTCTCTTGGGAATCATAAATCGCAGGTGCAACAAACTGTTTGTTTTGCAAAGGTAGGGCCACTTAGGGAATAAACCATGCACGTGCCACTTTTGGCACGTTTTTTGTAGCTAGGTGAGGGGGTTTTTGAGCGTAGGTGAGGACAAGCATGATGTATATTTTACGCTGGAAAGCACACGCCCATCGTCGACATTGACCTCGCCGCCCTTGGTACCGGCGATGGAGCTAAGCTGACACTTTCGACCCGGACCGATTAACAAGCAAATAATAAGACATAAGAGCGGTTTGCCCTGAACCCGCTGAACACATCGTCGTGGGTGTAGATTCCATCCTGCTTGAAGGTGTGCTACGATCGTGTGCAATTTTAAAGCTTCCGCACTGCAATCATTCAGTGACAGATGATCGAAGGGCTCTGCCATGTCGTTCCACGTTGGGATTAGAATTTATCGCCCTTCGAATGGTGATGGCGATAAGCGATGAGCGTCAAATCGGCAAATTACCAACCGGCCGGGGTTCACCAGCGTGTGCCTGTTCCGACTCGGGGACACATGGCATCGAGGATGGGATCGCCGCGCCGTTGAGAAGCCACCGAACGGAGAAAAGGTCAATCGACAGAACGGATGGTATTTGTCAAGTAAATGACATCCGCTGCCGATGACATGAAACGGAGCGAGGTAAATAGACGCAATTTGTGCAGTGCGATTCTGTTTGCTCCCCGAGTCTTCCCTCGAGACGAGGCCTGGGCAAAGTTTTACGCTACTCGGCGTTGTGTGTTCATTATGATTGCTGTGGTCCGAACAATGTGGCTGTAAAACACTTGAAGGTCCTGAGAGAAAGGTCACAGACCAGCCCTATCGTCGATTTGGGAACGTCCGGTGACTGACGCGTTAGATTTTGATTGCTGTTATCCCAATCGATTGGAGAGTGGCGTACGTAGCAATTTAGGATAAAAAAAATCACAAATTTCACTGTGAAGTTGTTGCAAAAGTGTAAACAAATTGCTTCTGCATTCGCCGGAATGTCTTACTTGTGGACACACCTGGGTTGTTGAATGGGACGGTGGCAAAAAGGCAAGCCGAAAGCCCCCCCTGGGCTCAGCCCATCACACGTCAAATACTGGCCCCACTACTCCCCCTCTCTCATTTGGCACAGCAGCAACAACAAACACCTCAACACACGTACCTATTACTTGCGTACACCCTCCTTCAACATAGATCAGGAAAGGCCTAGAGAGATCTGGAAGAGAGGAGGTGTAGTGGGAGGACGGTGATGGGTACTGGACCTCGGGTTCAAAAGGACATCACATATACTACTTTACACGCGCAGCAATAGTCTCTATGCCCTATTACGGGTAGTAAAGCGGTAACTGTACCTTTTAACCACGAGGCCAGCCGACTGCCGAATGACACACACGATGTTTTCATATATATAGTCTGTTCAAGGCATTTTAGTTCTAGCGATGGATAACGACACAACGAGTACTTGCACACCGTCCTGATGAGGAGTGGGTTCGAATCCCGTCTAAGACTGGGTTTAATTTTTTTTTGTCTAACATGCTTTGCCAGGTGCTATTTTTAACCATATTAGTGATTGATCCAATACGTGATTGTATCGGAATGAATATTTTTGTCGAAATCTTATCGTTTAACTGAATAATTTTATGTTTTCCGTTTTAGCTTTTCGCAAGAAGATGGCAAGGGTAGATGTGAGGCTACTGCTCAACTATAAGCATCAGTAAACGATCGCAGAAAAGGCAAAGAGCTCGATCAGCATATTGGCCTGATGAAAAGTTGTTTATTTTAGCAATGATCGTCAAATTAACAAACAGGAGTCTCTTGTTCTTTCCGTTAACTTGGAAGGTAAATGTCTTGCAATGTTTTGTCATTCTGTTCAGGCTATGGCGACGTTTCTCAAAGTGTGAAAATATTTGCAGTTGACTAAAAGTTGTGGATCCTTCGCCAGAAAGTACCAATTCGTATCGCATCGGTCGTTGGTAGTCCGGCTTGAAAATAGTTGCTGACACCCGGGAGGGACATAAATTTGAAACTTGAAGCAAGACCATCAACCACCATCACCCCAAAACACCACCATCGTTCTCAATCGAAACAAATGAAATTAGTCTACTTAAAGGAGCGCAAGTTTCGATACTTCTTCGTTCACGACGGGATCCCCGTGTGACGGTCCGGGCACAGATTGCGCATCGTCCACAATCGGGGACCCAGATTGCGCAAGCGACGGTCCTGTAAGTGTTGATAACAAATTGTATCAAACGGTGCCCGTCCGTGTACCGGCGGAGGAAAATGCGCGCCCAGGGACAGCATGCAAAAGTTTCACGGTGCGGCCATTCCGGGCATTAGGAGGTGGATGAAAACTGTCCCTTGTCTGTCGTCGCCGTTCAACCGAGGGAGGTTTCTCGGGGTTTGCCGTCTACTAAGGTTGCAAAGTTAATCAATCACTCGATGGTGTGAAACGTTGTTAATAAAGCCACCGGTATCTAATTTTCCCACTCGATGCTCTTCCCTTTTTTCGGCTTCGGATAAGTTTTCCCATCCGACCCTAGGGTGTGGGTGGTAATTTTTAGTATCTCAAACCGTTACCGGTGATAATGGAAACCGCAACGGATGTCAAAACCGGAGCGGCGAGGACACTGCCGTAGCACCCATTGACCAATCCCGAACTGTAGAAAAGAAGTGGATAAGCGGCCGACAGCGGGTGCAGTGTTTTCACGGCTTCCCGTCTGCTACCATTTATGGCCCGGACTCTTACCCTGAATTGGATTATGTGAGGGGAGATAAAAGTTGTAACATCGTTAGTGGAGCCGGTACGGCTCCATTCTTTCCTTTTCAATCGAAACCCGACAGTTGATAGTTCGTTTCGTAAACTTGTATCGATTAGTTGGCTTTTCAAGTCCGTCGAAATTCAATTTATTTTTTACAGCGCACCTCTTCATATAAGGTAATAGAAACATGTTTGTGTTTGTAATTAACTTATAGTTGTTGCGCGTTTTGAATCTTCTTCGTAAATGCAAAATGAAAACGGAAAGAGTAATATTAAAACTCATCTCATCGTCAATATTAAAACTCATCTCATCGTCAAAAGTTTTAGAAATGTTTATAATTTGAAGGGCACGCGGTGAACAAACACCCGCCGCACCGCCACCAGCTCTTCATCGTTCAAAAACAAACTCCGGCCTCGTTTATGACCGTGATAGCACGGTCTGTCCGTGCTTTGGTGTACGTCCGTTACGTACGAGACTAATATGAAGCATTTGGCGCACCGGAGAAACAAGTGCATCTCATCCGGCGAGACGCTTTCCGTTGGACCGTCTGTAAGAAATTCCCATATCGTTAGGATGTAATCAGTTTTCCCGCCTCGTGTGGAAGGTGCTGGCGCTTTCATCTTTTCCATGGAAAATATGAAAAAGAACGGCTGCATCATCGAGGTGGTGGGGTTCAGCTGGCAAAAGGACTCGACACCGGTGCGCATCTCAAGAGCCGACGACGGGCAGCCATGAAAGCGAACCCACGGAGACGGAAACAAGTCAAACAAATACAACAAACAGCGAGTCAACTCGTGCCGTTCGTATGGTTCGTAGCGTTTCTTAAGGATACTTTATTTCCCACAGTGTCCTTAGCTCGTTTTTTCTTCCACTTCTGTTTCCCGCGTGCACATGCTGGGCAGGATGGAGGAAGGTGGTAGATCCCGGTGCCGGAAATTATGTATGCACTTCAAAATTAAAAATGTATGCAAAGGGCACCGAACGCACGAACGCGACAAAAACAAAAACTAAAAATGCCAACCTAACCACATTCCCCGCGGGGGTGGCCGTCGTCCTGGGTGGTTTCGTAAGTTAGGGCGCAGAGTAGTGGATAAACCCGCTTTGCAAAGCTTAACCCCCGCTCGGACGCACTCACATATGGGGCCAGGATGATAACCAGCACCTTTCAGGTCGGTTTCTAGGGTTTGAAAAATAATGGCTCTACCTCTATTGCCTTTCCCCACCAGGTTTCGGCGACATTTTCAAGCCAACCAAGAGAGCTTTCCATGGGCGTTTTTTTTTCGTGGTCGCCTCGTGAAGGTGCCGTGCGCGCTGAGTGGTTTTAATTTCCCATTTATTTCTTAACATGTTGGTGGTGGCTGAGTGTGCACTAAGAGTTGGGGCTTAAGCAGCAGGAAACACCTTATTAGATGTTGGATAACGGAAGCCATTATTCAACTCTTTCGTTTCATCACTATAATGAGCACAGGTTTCGCGATTCGTTAGGACCTGTCTTTTGGGAAAAACACGGTACGGATTGTAAGTATATTATATTGTAATCACACGCGCAGACACACACACGCACACTCGACCCTGTAATTATGAGATTGTCCCACCGCCTCTCTGTGCAATCGTGGCTTAGTGAAATTAAGAGTTTGTTGCTTAAGAGTCCCTTTGCTCGTTGCATCTTTTCATTCAGTTTTACATTGTATCTTACACGCTAGATGAGAGGGTGTTATTCATTATGAAAATATGAAATGCACCTAATATCTCCTCTGTTCAAAGGATTGACACATTAATTATACATGCAGTTGCTTCTTCTACCGCAGCTGAGCGGCGACCACGTGGGTTCGAATCCCAACCGAGACCACGTACACATACACATAGGGTAGAAGTCTCGTAAGCCCTTAACGGGCAGGCATGACCAACACAAGATCGTTTACCCCAAGAAGAAGAAGAAGAAGAAGAAGTATCTTATTCTTTGACGTAACGACGACTGCCTTGGGTCCGGTGTCGGATGGGATTCGAACTCACGACGCCGAGGAAGGGGAGTGCCCCAGTGCCGTAACCGGAAGGCGCAATGATACACGTATAATGGCTTTAAAAGATCACTGTTCAAACATTATTTTTTGACATTGAGTCTGTGTAATTGTAAGGAACTTGATATGAAATCCTTTCCCTCCTTTAGTCCTACAAAGAATGCCTCGGGCCTTACTGGACATTTTTCCTCGGTCATCGGTGGCTTCTCCTATGTACCGATGATAACACAAATTTAATTAATGCTTTCAATTCAGTGACAAGTTCATCCTCAACAAATGCGGGCTTCAGCAATAGATTACTTTACGGCAGAGGTCGGCATACATTTCCCTAAAGGGCCAGATGATTAAAACGAAACTGAAACCGCGGGCCGGATACCTTAAACGATGACTGATTTTTTTCAAAGTAGTAACCTTTTCAATGGAGTATCACCTTTCTAAATAATAAAGTTATATAAAAAGTGATAAAATATAAAATATTTGAAATTTTAGTATAAGACTTTTTAAAACATGTTCATACTTGGTTTTTCTAAATTTTGATTTTGGATCCCAACATATAAAAGGAACACCTCGTTGAACAATTTTAATCTTCATGTTTGCCAAGAAAACAAACCTGACAAATCCGATAAAAATTGAGATGGATTTTTTTAATGAACCACTGAAATTTTCTTACGGGCCGGATAAAATCAGTTGGCGGGCCGGACTTTGCCGACCCCTGCTTTACGCTAGTAATTTTCAGTTTCACTTCTTTAGCGATTGGTATGATAACTTGTTTTCTAAACGTTTGTTCCCATAATAAATCGTTAACCGGCAAGTCAACTGAGACAACAATACCGCAAGGCACCGTAACCAGCCAAGAATGCATGTCACGAGCGTTTACAACGTCTTGTTACGAACATGTTGGGCACAAATTTCCCAAGTACCCCACCATGCTCCGTCCCGCTCGCTACCCGTCTTGCTAACGGAATCTCCTTCCCCACCTGTCCAACCCAAGGAGGATTGTGATTTAACCAGAGTAATAGTAAACATTCAATGAGCGCTAAATCGGGCGGAATAAAGTGTGTCACTAGCATAGCAACGACCTGGAGGGCCTTCATCCACCTCGATGCGGCCGCAGGAGAGCGGTTGGTGGCATCGACGAACCGGCAAACCTATTGATTTATCGAACAAATGTGTGCGAAAGGTATCATCACTGCGGTGGACGCTTCTTCGTTGCCGGGTGTTGGGCCCGCTGTGGAGCCCCGTTGTTATTTATGTGCCAACATGTGTCACCGGCAGCGTGGAAGAAGGAGCAGACCCTCGGCACCTCGAGACTCGAGACGTAGTTCATGTTTGTGTGTGTGATTGTTTATTAACAGTTGCAGCAGAAATAGCCGCAACGCAATGCTGCAACGAATAGCCTTTTCCACTGATGATGATGCATTTCTGCACACCGATTTTCAACTAGAAGCTCGATGGGTAGGTGGGTTGGTGCGTGAGTGTGTGCTGTGTTTGTGTTTGTGTTTGTCTCCGGCTTCATCTCCTACCCCACCCCACCCACGGTGGTCCGATCAAACAACTAATATGCTTTGTTATTCGCCAACATCGGCAGCATCAAACGGCGGGTGCACAGTTTGAAGCGTATGCTGTCACTGAGGTGCATTCCAGTGCAAAGTGTTGAAATACCCGACTGCTACCCGTCGCCGGTTCCTCGCCGGCCAACACCCGGGTGGCGGGTGCCACAGATAAATCATCCCCTATTCTCCGATCGCCTTTGGAAGCGCGTGCTCGCCGCCGAGCCTTCGCGTGGCCGGCAAAGCTCTGGTGTGTTTGTGTGTCATCAAAGTTTGTGTTTTTATTTTCCTTTTATTTCCCCGCAAAATAGAGAGTGCCAGAGGGGCACCCAGACTACTTCGGATCCTTTCCTCCGAATCGTGCGCAAATCACGACGCCCTCCCCGGAAAGTGTAGTCAACAAATCCGTTGATTTATGGTTATGCCTACGCGGGGCAGGGGCTGGAAGGACCGAAAAATCCTGGCCGAAAATAAAAATCGTTATGCTTTTGTGTTTCATCATCTCCCCCACTCTCCCCTCCTCCTTCTCAGTTGTTTGATCCGACCTTCCGGTGGCCAAACTCGGGCTACAGTCGCAAAGGGAAACGCAAAAATGTACATGCTGCCTCGTTTTCCATATAAATATCAACCGGCCACCCGCCGTGGCCGCAATACCTTCCCCATTTTGCCGGGAACGCGGCTGGGGAATTGAGATTGAGATAATGTTAAACCTCTCCATTGCACACTGACTGATGACGATCGTGATGATGCCCCACGTGGGTGCTTTGGGGGCGCGTATGGCATGTGTTTAAGTGATTTAAGTGAAACGTTGACATGTGACACTGTTCCGGTCGGTTCCGTGTGCCACATCTCGTTGATGACGACGACGACGACGACGACGGCGCAGTCGAGAACCATGCACGCCAAACAGCCCAATGCAGGCAGGCAGCGAAATGCTTTGCTGACACGAACGCATGATCTATAGTAATGTATGCGAAAGTTTCATATCTGCTACTTACCAGAAAAAAAACCTTCCGCATTCGTAAATTTAATCAAAACTATTTAATGAAGTGAACGACCTGAGTGAAATTGGGTAGAAAATTAATTAAATTAGCATCTCTGCACAGATTAAGAAAATGGAAAATGTTCTAGAATTAAGAACAACAAAAGTATTTTCCTGAGATGGGTTCTTTGATAACATGTTGAATATCTTTCAACGTATGAACCACTATTAAACAGATCGAAAAAAGGAACGACGTTTCCTGATTAATCTGAAAATGTTATGATACAAAGTTATGCTGTGCCCCTTTAAAACCGAAGGGAAATTATTATGAAATATTGTAAACCGCTAAAATCGATAGCTTTGACGACTCTTTAAGAGCAACTTTTAAAAAAGTTTTTGTAAAATTTCCTTTTTTATTTCGACCAGAATGTTGTGTTGTACTTGTTTGATTAATTTTATTTCCACTCAAATTTTCCAACCTTCCCGGTACATTTTATATTAATTTTATGGACTATTCTTAACTAACGTTTCGATTCAAGACATGTCTTTTTTTTTAAATCCACGTGAATATGTACTCTAATTCTCAACGGCCTGTGGCAGACCTGTCGTAAATCTTTCCGAATGTTTGCCACTTTGGAGTCGTGCCAGATCCTGTGCCAGACACGACGATTCCGGGGGGGAATTATTTCAGTGAACATCCTTCCTACCGCATTATTCGCGCGGATTTGTACACGAAGGAGGCGAACGTGAAGTTGGGCGGATGGAGAGATGGAGAAAGATAATTTAAAGGTGATGTCAAAATGTGTTCCTGTAGGGGTCGCCCAAGCAGCACCGGAATATGAAACATTTAACGGGACCCCAAACGAACGGCGCCGGAGGAACCGCGGGGTGGTGGTAGATATCCACGATCAAACGAAATGTTTCGGAGAAACACTGGAATATCCTTCACATCGCTCCGTTCGCGGTCTCCCGCCCTTCCCCCCAGGGGAGGTTTGAAGCTTTTGCTGACATTTAACATTCGTTGCATTCCGATGAGCGGAATTGTTCAAGCTGCATCTCGAACTCCGATGCAACATGGAATTTTCACCCAACGGAGTGGCCGGAGGGGGAAGAAGGGGGGCGACGATCACGGTGTGTTCCCGGCGGTGGCGGGTGAGTGAAATTGTTTCCTAGGAATGGCGCGTAAGCGATCCTTTCGGTCGGCGGGTTAGGGGGAGTTGAGGAAAATCGCACGAAAGAACGTTAATTTCAGCTTCGCAAGAAACTGGCAGACGGACAGCACGAGGAAATCTGGTCTAAATTGCAGCGCGTCAAAACTTAATTACGCTGCAGTGAAGATGCACCGTGCAAGGGAACGGAAGCTGAAGAAAGTAGTCGGAAAAGCACAAACTTGGTGCTTCCCGTGGAGGATTAGGTGCCGGTGTGGATGGCATATTTCTAATTTGATGATGCACATTCCCGGTTTGTGGAACATCGGAAATGGTGCGAACAAAACTCTGTGCGACATTAATTTGTGCATTAAATACTACAATGTGCTGACGGTGGGACAAACAGTGTAGCAAGTTGCAACAATTAATCACAATGAAGAGATCCTTGGGTGGGTAATCGTTACTCCAGGATTTTTTTTTCCGGTTTGTTTGACCCGTTTTCCCATTTTGCGATGTTTGTTTGGGCTGATCCTTTGTTCAGAAGGGATTTCCTTTTGGGCATTTCCGAGATGCAGCATTCAGGAGGAAAAATAAAGCAGAAGGAAAAATAACATCCATTAGGCATTATTTGCTTTTCACACAGAACTTAATCCATTTGTCCGTATATATGTGTGTGTATGTATGCTGGGTCGGAAACACGCACTTGCCGTTACACTTGCGGCGAAGATAAAATGGTATGTTGTAAAAATTTCGAAAAATGGAGCCAAACAAAAAAAACACCCCCACCCCGCCCGGAAAAACTACCCCGTGGAGGGTGGAAAGCGGCCACCGGATCGTCCCAAACTGCACTAAAAAGAACTCCCGGACGGAAGGGAGGCCAGCTTTCAACAATCGCATTCAACATCCACGAACTCACCGGACCGGACGATCAATTTGTAGCAATGAAAAGTTCCAATTACGTGTACGTGCGAGACGTCTGGCCGTGCACTTTCCCCCGGCAGTGGTTGCCAGTGGTTTTTCTTTTCTCCTTACCTTTTTTTTCTTGCTTTGCACAAGTTTGAGCGTTCCTCCTTCCCATTCCCGGCGTGGGAGAAGAGAGCACGTTTCGTGGCGCTAAGACGTGAAAGTTGATTTTCGATTCAATTTTTGAACAACCGGATGTGGAAGCTACTTGAGGGGGAAAATTGAAGAGGCGTTGTAGGGGAGTGTACAGTTTCTTTTTCCAGTGCATTATTTCTAAAATATATAACATACTCTCGAACCTCTAACGATCAGTCAGCATTAGCATCCGATCCGATATCGATTTTGCCAGCACAATTCTTTTGACTAGCTCTCATATCGTCGCATAAATAAACGTTTCTTTTTCTCCTTTCTCTCTTTTTCAGTGGTCAGCGGGATCGGCATCGACATAATGGTCCACGGATACACTGCAGGTGTTTACATTATGTAAGTTCCAAAAGGTGCCGAGTTCAGTTCCTTTGTCGGTAGGGTGAACTGAAGCGATGAGAAAAGCGCCCTGGAATTTAGTCCACCCGACCAGGATCAACGGGGTAGGATCAACCGTAGTGGAGTTTATCTTATCCGTAGGAGGCATATGACCACAGGTGCATTTTTAGGCGCTTCCGAACTACAAACACACCACCGTACCGGTATTAAACGGAACTGTCCCTCTTTCTACCCTGCTGGGGCAAGTTTTTCGGTAAGGCCAAAAGAGGCTGCCCCGAACTGCGATAGCCCCATCCCAAGAATGTCTGTCCGGTGGTGCAGTTTAGAAGCCGGAATTTGGTCGACGTTGTAATTGCTTTTCGGCCAGAATGGAATCGGAGCGACACAGCAGCTACACAACAGTCCCGGGGAAAGTGGTTGCAGGTTGGTGATGGTGAAGTAATTGTTTTCTCGAGCTTCGAACCCCCCTCCGTTTTCCCAAACTCCCGGTTCCGGTTTGTGCTAATCCCCGGTACTGTTGCAGCTCACACTACTTCCGTTTGATAACGAGTAGAGAGGAAGTCTCGGCACGGCTGGTTGTCTGATAATTCTGTACAACCCAACCAACCAACCATTGCGCACCAATTGTAGTGGAAAAGCAAGTCACTGATTTTCAGTTAATAAGGCGCCCAACCGAACTGCTGACTACTGCCACCGAACTCCCAGCAGTGTTGATGATGCCGTTTCGATATGGGAGGTTTAAGAGCACTTTAATGCATTTCAATTACTTCCAGGAAAGCTGTCCGAACGATTATGGCAATGGAAGCTAGTTTTAACACGATCTCATGTGCACTCTTCGATATGAGTGGATACGGTCAATTAGGAGTCACTAATATTGAGCAGAATCACAAACCACCACCAGTTCATACAGATGAGCACTATTCATCGAAGCCATTTAGATAACTGCGGAGAAGATACTATGGTGCGCTAGATCTAATTGATTTATTAGTGAACTGATTGCTTGCGTCGTCAGTATCATCCAAATTTCGTAAGGTTCCGATTAAACAAAATTTAAATGGTGTTACACATGTAAAGCCCATGCGCAGAATGTTACGGAGAACGGTTCAATTTTGCAAATTTTTCTTATTAAATAAACAGCTCGACCTTCACCGCAAATGCGTGAAGTTCAAGTTAATTTTTTCCGATACTTTTGCTCCAATAGGTACATGCTTTAAAAATTTTGCTTGGCGTAACACGACCGTTTTTGGTCAAGGGACCCTCCCTGGTTAAGGGTTTACAAGACTTTTTCCCTTTGTGTACATTGACAGTCAGGCCTCTCGTACAAGTGGGGGTCCGTGTCTCGGTTGGGATTCGAACCCACGCCGTCGAGGGCGCTCGTGGGTCGATTTTCTAACCGGCGCTACCGCTCGGCTGTGGCAGACTTCCATTAAAAATTAAAATATTAAAAAATGCGTAAATATGTTATTGTGTTCAACTATTTTTTAAATATTACATCTTGACTGCATCATAAATGAGTTAAAGCTAGGCGTATGGAAATACCGGTTCGCCTACTGTACGAAGCGTCAAGGAGAGATGTTCAACTCCCGTCCGCGATCGAAAGTGTGCTGTTGATTTTTTGGATTTTTTAATTACTTTTACATTTTACCTGGATTTTTAGTATTTTTTTAATATTTTTAATTTTAGAAATTGCCTGACCGCGACATCCGAGCGGTAGCGTTGGTTAGAAAATCGGCCCATGAGTGCGCTGGAGCTTCACCATCTTTGACCGGCGTGAGTTCGAATCTCAATTCAGACCACGAACCCCTCGCCTGTACGGAGAGGACTTGACTATCCTATCCACGTACATAAATCGGAAAAAGTCTAGTATAAGTCTTTAACGGGCGGGGGCACATATGACCATATATGACACCCCCAAAGATGGTCACCGTTACGCCATAAAGAAGAAAGTTGTGGAAAGATTTCCCTTTTTTTTACTACTAAAAAGAACAAATAGCTCTATAACAACGATTTTTTTTCTGGTAATATTCGTCAAAGGTGATTAACGACGTAGTGGCAAGCCCATACTTGCTCCGTTCGTTCCATCTTCGCCGCAACATTAACTAATTGTTCATCCAGGTGAGCGACACGTGAATCCAAATGCACATTTAGCCAAGTCTGGCATCGCAATCTACCACTCGAGTACCAACAACTACTGCAATTAAACCTGGCTAACCTTTTCGCCGTCCACCACGGCAAAAGACTACGGCCAACAATAAAAACTGCAAAAAGGAACTGCGCACGTCTGTTGTTTACCAGTTTCATCACACTCAAAGGTTGCCCCGGTCACACGGCTATCGCGCTGCTGTAATCAACGTAATGAAGTTGACCCTGCTGCCGACTGCCGGCCAAAACCGGCACAGCTTAGCGAACCCCCGGGAGGTCGCTCGGGATGGTGAAAACGAACAGCTCAAACGTGCCACCAACCCCGGTTCTCGTCCGTCTCCCGGAGCTATTCGGTAAAGCGCGTCAAGTTACTGGAACTTTCCCGATGCAATTCATCATTCATTGCACACCGCATCACCCGCGTGTGGCAACTTTCTGTCCGGGTGCTTAAATTGTGTCAACCAGCGGATTCATCGTATGAACCGTTGGAAAATGCGAATTCGAAAACGCGATGTCCGCGAAAGTTGTCTCTCCCGAGGGACGGAAGTGTTTTTTGTTCTTTCTTGCCCATGTTGTCTACAATTGTTTTTCAAAAAACTTTCGTCCAGATCACCCGTTACGGTGTTTGTAACGCTTCTCTCGTAGCGTTTCGTTTCATTTCCATTATTTTTCCGGCGCCGGTATTTTCAGCGGCCGACAGGATCTCGCTCGAGATTTTCCGCTCGCTTTACGTCTTCGGTACCTTTGCCAGTTATTCAAAACAAAAGTAAAAAAAAACATTTAAAAAACAATCACACACACATACTTACTTTGCCGTTTTTCTTGTTTCCGTTTCGTTTCAGAGTTGCTTCCGTAGTTATATTCTTGCTGGAAATCAAATGGCTCTTCACACTGTTCATAGTGCTGTGCACAAAGTAAGTTACTGGCGCGCGGCGGTGTATTGCTATAAAAATAGCTCCCCATTGGGTATGGTTGGTGGGGAAAGGTTGTCTTCCTTTGGTTTTGCTCAGATTCCAACCGGAAGAAGGATTTCTTTGAAAAAGAGTTTTATTTTTTCCATACGAACACAGACACCCCGAGTCTCCACGTCCTGGATGATCTATATAGAGACGGAAAAAGGGGTTGGCAAGAAAATACACTAAGAGAACACCACTTCATGGAGCAGTTTTCCCGGATGTTCTGGTTTTGTTTTGTGTGTGTTTGTGGGTGCTTTTTTTAATTTCATCCTGGAACGATTTAACAAGGCGAACAGGGCCAACGAACCGTGAAAAGGTGGTTGGTTTTTTCCGCCCCCTGTCTTTCGGTTACAACCGAACCGGAGACTTATAATTAGCTCTTGACGGTTCCTCTTCTAGTGTTTAGTTCATCGGGGTATGAAAAATGTTTGAAGCACTTTCCCCCAATGTGATGCGTCACCCTTTGGTTGTCCGTTCCGTACCTTTTTCCTATTCGAAATCAATTCGATTTAGGATGGGATTGTTTCCCGAAAATAAACATTAAAAATCCTTCCGTGTGTTCAAAAAGCATCTGCAAACGTCCCCCGCATACCAGCATGGCCATATTTCACATCGAACCTGTTTCCATTAAATCGGTAGAATATTCCGTCAGCCCGTTCGGGATGCGCCTCTTAAATGGCAGTTACGAGCTGCTGGCGCAAACTCTCGCAAACGGTCCACATTTATCACCACACGTTTATCCTGACGCAACAACCTGCTGTTGCAGAATGCAGGAACACGTTTGCACTGCAGCCCACTCTCGGTGCCTAGCTCCTCGGTGCAGCGAAAACAATAGTTATTACCGTGCGCCACCAACGGAACACAACGGCCACTTTCTTCCGCTGTGGCGTAGCGTTGTGTGTACTTCCGGTAAATTTAACATAACATTAAATCTGCTCACTCATTCATCGCAGTTACAATAGGGGGAGGCTCCTATGTGCTATTGGCTCCCCCCACCTGTCCTGCATGCTACCCATGTGTGCGTATTTTCCCCATCCATTCCATGCCAAAGCGTGTTTTCCCGATGCTTTTTCGTAAATCATTCCCTCCCAAAAACTCCCGTCGGAGCTATGCACGTACACACACACGAGGCAGGTTTATTGTTGCTGTCCTTGCCACGAAAAACGGATTTCTATTCCCGCCCCCTCCCCATGGGGCCCATCCCCCGCTTACCGTACCCATCGCATCGTCACGGTCGCGGCGTAAAACTGCATAAACAATGTGCACTTAGTGTATTATGCTGTGCCTGCCGAAAGGCGCATTTGGTGGCATTTTGGGGGGGGGGAGTGGAGGATGCCTTCATTCAGGATGGCACTAGTTGTGTGTGCGTGTGTATGTGTGTATATGTGGCCGACTGCCATAAACAAATGTCGCACCAGAAGAAGGCACACGGGAAAACTTTGCCCGTTTCGGTCGTCCTCCTGCTCTCGCTGTTGATCGTTTGCGAACTGCGCGTACTGAATCATCTCCTCCATCGACTTGCATTTTCCAGCCCAACGACGGGAACAGTCTGGGAGGTTTTTCGGTAAGATAATCTATCACCTTCCGGGAGGGCGCATAAAGTTTCCCGAAGGATGGGGAGGCAGGGAAAAAAAGGGTCCCAGGACAAGGGGGCACCGAGAAAGCATTTTGCAGCATCTTCCTGACGGTGGCATGCCGTGAAAACGTCGTAAATATCATAATCCAGTCAGTCGAAAGAGGGCGAACGCAGTCAAAACCATCGAACGGTCTGCGGTTCGTTGGTGCGGTCGAGGGGAGAGTGAGGGAGAACTTCCGGCAGTTGTCAGTTAATGTAACGACGCATGCAGGACATACTTTTCCAATTCTTGCCATCCTCCAGTGCGCTTCGAGATATAAAATTGTGCGATTTTGGTGCGACGGTGACGTTCTGACGCGATCGCGAAGCACTCGAGTGCTTAATGATATTTCGTGGATTTATGTAAAATATCTGACGTAAGTCCTTTTTCTAGGAAGGTGTTTTGTTTCATGAGAACACACTCAACAGCTTCTCAACCTCGGACTACGGGTTCTACAAATCGTATTTTCAATTGTAATTGCAAGCAAGCAGGGTTGCAAAATGTAAGGGCTTAGTTTATGGTATTGGCGTGTGTAATGTAAATTTATTATATTCACTGATGTATTATGATATATTAAACCGAACACATTAGGTACTGTTACATACGTTTCAGCAGTTTTTTTTTGTTTTTGATAAACAGATTGTTGAACAGGACAATAAGTAGGTTTCAAATTGAATTAAATTTTAGCTTGAAGGTTATTCTTCAACAAATAAATAGTTCGAAATAAATTATGACATTTTACTCTACTTTGGCTGAAGTCATTATAAAAGTTTAAAAAAGCGACTAAAATCAAATCAAACAAGCGGAGCTAAAAAATAAATTATTTAATTCAAATTAGACTCTACTAATGGCTGTGAAACTTTTCCTACGACAAACGGCAATTTTATTTCATTGTTACAATCGAAATAGTACTTGTGTAGTTTGAATTGCATAAAAAAGACATTCAGTAATGTTTTTCGTAATGTTTTTTTTTAGTCTAATATCACCCGCAGCATCAGAAATTATTATTGAAAATTTCAATCGTACTCAACAGCAATGGCCTTCGTTTGTAGAAATCTAAATATCTAAGGATAATAAATTTGACTGTAGATGCTTTTGAAATCAAGCTTGAAAGCTTCCTCAAATCAATCATTCATCACTCGCAGCGATTTCTTGCACCTTCCGCGGGATATTTATACTTCATTCTTCATCGCTTTCTGCCGGCCCGGGCTCTCAAACAAAGATTCAATTTACATGCCTCCCCGAACCGCTGACATCGATTGGCGCGAATTCGTGGAATAAGCAATTCCTTTAATCCTTGTTATGTGCCGCAGGAAACCGACTGGGCCCGGTGTCGGATGTCCATCAAGTTTACACTTGGCCGCATTCGGAGAAAAAGGGAAACCCAACGATGAACAATGGCCCATCGGCACCAGACCCTGGGCGGGTTGAGAATTTGCAATCGTCACAAACGGAACCACAACCACGGCTGACCATCACGGGAAGGAGCAAGATTGAGGCAACAATCCCAAGACAGAGCAAACTTACGTACAGTTGAATAGTTTTTCTTCCCACCCATCTGGCCAGATGGGATGTTAAAGGATTAGTTTTCCTTGTGAATGTCCTTTCCCGGCCACACTTGTTTTGTCATGCCGGTACACGTTTGGGAAACTATAATAATGATCGTGTAGCTCGTATTCGCTTTGAAACCATGGCAACGGAATCATGCAGATTGTTTACGGTTTGATGATTTCATTTGATTTCCTGTGCAGCATTTTCCTGTCGTGATTTAATTTCTGACCGTTAAATCTATTCCGTTTTGCTCGCCCTTGAAATAATTGCTACTAAAAGTGCAAGTTTAATAGATTTTCAAACTCCAAATTAATTCCATAACTCGTGGGACCTATGCTAGATTATAAGGGGTTTTTTCGTGTATGCATATTAGAGTACGCAATGTTTTTCCAATAATTTTAAAATTTTAATTGCATACTACAAATTAAAGTAGTCGAAGGAAATATTAGGACTGCAATATTAATTAGATAAATCCTTATCATATACTAGCTTCTATTGGATTTACAAATAATTCTTTTTTCTAAACATTTTGGGGGTGCCCATGGCGCAGCGGTAGCGCGAGGAAACACCACACCACAGGAGTGGGATCGAATCTCGAGTCTGGCACCTGGCACCCTCCGGTATTACGAACGGCGGACCACACCGATCTATAATAAACCGTCTTTCGGTCACACAAACTCTCTTCGGAGAGCCTTGTCCCACTAGGGTATGTCGTGCCACATAAAACAAAACATTTTCCATTGATCTTGATCTAACTTTATAACAGTTACTGAAACCGATCCAATTGAATTGCAAAACTATAAATGTTTCCCATATTGATTATATGTTTAATAAATGTATTCAGTCACATGGGACAAATTTTTGTGTATTGGTAATTATGTTTCGCATCATAATGGTTGAATTTCCAAACTATATACAAGATAAGTCCTTGCATTTTGGGAATTTCCGAAGCGTGTACGGAGGCTAAGGAACATTGTCGACACAATATCTGAATTTTACCGTTACGCAAACCCGCCTTATCCAGTAATTCGGCTGCGCTTCGATAGCATATAACATAAATCCCAAAGCGTCGGAGATAAGTTACCTCAATTTCAGTTGGAATGAAAATGGCACCAATCGGGCTGGTACACAATTCGATTAATAGTACCGCACACCAAACCTGGTTTCGGCAATGTCGTTAACAGTAATGGGCTGGGCTCGATAATCAAATAATTACAAGCAATTACATGACACCCTCCCGATCCAGAGCCACAGTTCTGTGGGACTAATGGAAAACGATTCGGGATGAAATTTTCCAAAACACAAACACGTTGGTCTTCCCGTGTCTACTAGATGCGTTTGTTAGAAGGATTAGAATAAATCTCCATATCGCAATAAGTAATGAGTTTACCTCCCCGGAACCCCACGTGGCGTATTGCTGCCGAACGGTACACTTGAGTGAAATTTAATTGCTCTGTCTCATAAATACATTCTCACCCGCATGTCGCCACATTATTGGCGAGACAAACGAAATAAATCGTTTAACCATCGTTTCCATTCTCCCTGTTCGCTCCAGCAACGATTACTCGTCCAGTTGCTACCGATGCTGGAGCATTTGTCGGTACTGCGGTGGCTGGCACCTTTCGTTTCCGTACGTGGCCTTAGGAATTGCGCTGATCGTGTGGCCCCACCGATTATGGCTGAGCCACGTGGCCGGTGGGCTGCTCATCGGGCTGGCCCTGCTGCGGTTGTTGACGGTGTGCAAGTTTCGACCGCACGGCAAAGACGACGAGCTGCTGAACCACTTCGATGAGCACGTGGACAAGTAAGTAAACAGTAAATGCTGGTTACGAGGCTAGAATTAGATTTGAACTCGAGCGAATTAGTACCATTCAGCGTAAAGTTTGTCGATGGATGTGCGAGGGAAACTCATCAGCAACTGTTTTATTCAACAGGTACGACAATCTATCGGACGTGCTGGTCGACAATTCGATGCCCGAACCGGGCCAAAGCCTGGAGGACGAACAGGACGAGGACGACGAAGTGGCCATAAACGGGGGAGACATTTGACCGGAGCAGGCACGCCGCAAGACGGCGACCATCAAAAAGTGTATGAATCAGAATTACGAAAAGTTGGACAGCGAGTGCGACTGCGATGTAATCAAATAGGCCGTAACGGTCCTGTAAAAAGAATGGGATGGGTTGGGATGTTGAGCATGAGGATTCGTGTAAATATGTTTAGCCAGTACTTTGTCGGAATTGCTTATAATACAATAAATTCACACTTGCCTCTGCTAAGCAGCAGCGTGAATCGGTAAAGTTAGGTAAAGAAGGCACAACTTGTTCAATCGCCCAAATAATGTACGTATTAGTGATTAGGAATGTATTTTTTTTAACGAGAAAAATACTAATAAATATTTGAAACATTTCCTGGGCTGATTGCTTTCTATTCCGTTGTGAGAATTAACTAATCGAGAGATACGGGTAAGACATTCAAGTAAGTGTAAAGAATACATGTAACACGATATGTATTTAAAGAATGTGAAATGTTTTCGGACAATAGAGAAGCAACTTTACACACGAATTATCTTTCTTTAGTCGATAAAGACTGCCCATTATTGTATTCCATCTTAATAAAAAACAGTTTCTTACAAATACGATGATTTATGTGCTTTGGACACGCGAAACCTCTCCCCAAGGGAAATCCTACAACGACTGCCAGGGCGGTGTCATTGGCGTCGGGTTCTGCAGGTACGACATCACGACGGCGCTGACGCTCAGCATAAAGGAAGAAAGGACCTGCTTGGCATCGTCTGAAATCCGTGAATTAGCGAAACTAATGCAGGAACAGTAGAGCGCCAGCCAGGCGCACCATTTCAGCTTCATCATCAGTCCGCACATGGAGAATATCATGCCTGAGGGAATGAAAGAAGACAGTTTAGAACCCGATGAACCGTCACGACACGGGGCAGGATCACGAACCTAGGATATTCATATAATCCGGCATTAAATCATCACCCACTCCCGCCCCCTGGTTGGCTGAGTCGATCGGTTTGTAGCGCTGCACCTTTTCCGGTCGGCGAGGATCAACGAGCATGGTCATTGTGGCTGTGTGGTGGGAAGAAAAACGAAGCACAATCGATATTATTGGGAAACTTACACAGAGTTTCTTTCACAAAACGACGAATTTACCAGTGAATATGTTTTTATCGCTGCTGATCAACTAGAAACCTTTCTCTCTTTATCAGACTTGACAGCTGACTGCGAAGTGGCAACCAAAATAAAGTGGCAAATCGACCATTGTTAATTACTCGCTAGATGGCAGTACTGGTGCTTGGGAGAATTGGTCAAATTTGACAAATAACCCGATATATTATGTTCGAATGCGGTTTTATCATCAAAACCTGTATTTATTTATTATTTATAACCCGTGAAGAATGTTTTAACACTTCACAGAAGTCCAGAAAATGAAATAATTAATCGTTTTCGGATGTCCTCCAGGCTACAACCTTTCAAGATGACTAATTTTCTTGATTATAACAGAAAGTAGAAAATTTGCTATGACACATCTGCGTGGAACGTCAACAAACGCCAATGTTGATTATTTTTATATTTTCCAAAAACATCTGAAACACAAAAAAACAACACAGAAGTCTTGGCGAAAAAAACCTTGATAGAAGGTCGAATCTAAATTACATGACACAAATTGTGTAGCGCAGTGCAAGGTTCGTAAAATTTCAAGTCAATAGCATCGTTTCGCAGCTACCGATTGTTTCGCTTTCGTTCGCCGTGCGTCTCTGCGATGGGGTTTTCAGTGAAGCTAAAAACCAAATCTGGCCAGCAGCACATTGTGAGCAAGCTGACAGAGACAACGACCGTCGGTGACCTCAAGACGAGAATCACCGAGCTGACCAACATTCCGGGTGATGCGCTGCACGTGGTGCTCGGTTTCCCCCCGTTCAAGCCGCTGGATTTTTCCAACGAAGCCAACCCTCTGCCAACCGTAGGCATCAGCAATGGGGATACGCTGATTGTTGAGGAAAAGTCGTTGAGCGCCGAAGAGCGAAAGCAGCTGGAGGCCGCCAAACGGCTGGAGCAGGACGAGAAGCTAGCGAAGGAACTGGCGGCGCAAGGCACGGAAAACTGTGGCATTCTGTTGAAGAAAGTGGTCCCGGCGGACAATTCATGCCTTTTCACTAGCATCGGTAAGCGTAGCAGGGGTGGGAGGGGAATGGGAAGCAAGTTTGCATCATCGCCATTCGATCGATCCGTGGCGACCTAGTTTGGTGATTTAATTAGGTTATTTAATCTCGTGTCTGCAGGCTTCGTGCTCACAGGGAAGGTGGATCCGGAAAATAGCCAGTACATGAGGCAAATCATTGCCGGAACGGTCAATTCGGATAAGCAAGAGTACAACGAAGGAATCCTTGGTCGACCAAACGATGAATACTGTGCCTGGATATTGCAGCCCGAGGCCTGGGGTGGAGCAATCGAAGTTTCGATCCTGTCCGCGTACCATGGCATCGAGTTCGATGTTGTCGACATCACAAACGCCATCATCAACCGGTTCGGTGAGGACAAGCAATACGGAATGCGAGCGTTTCTACTGTTCGATGGCATTCACTACGACCCTCTGTACCTGGAATCGACGAACGTAAGTGTGCACTCCCCGTTGGAAAGCGGGCACGGTGAATGTTTTGTTTCACCGTACGTTTGTTTAAAAACGTATCCCGTTCCATCTATTTTAGGGAGAGCCACCCAAGACTCTCTTTCCTATCGAAGACAACTTGGTGTATCTACAAGCGGAGCAGTTAGCCAAAGAAGCCAAGTCTTCACGCCAGTACACGGACGTGAACAAGTTCACCCTGAAGTGTATAGATTGCGACTGCTTCCTGAAGGGACAAACGGAGGCTCAACAGCATGCACAAAAGACCGGACACGTTAACTTCGGTGAAGTTTAGGATCGAAAGCGTGTCACATGGAGGATGCTTGTAATTCAACGCTGTGTGTGTGCGTGTGTGAGTGTGTATGAAATGCCTCGTGTAAAGGACACAAAACTATCCACGGCTAGCTGGTGCGTTGCCAAGCCAACAGTTTACTATGATTGCCCCCATAATTAGGATTTACTTTTTCGTTATTTGCTAGACATATTGCCCTTTCGATGGTTGCATGGTAGCATAATGCTTATGTTTTTCGATTTCCTTCATTTTCTACTCCGTTGCTCGAGGGAAGTTAACAATCACTCAGGTTTGGAAAATGCTCTTTAGCCTTTCTGTATTTAAGTTAAAAACGGTGAATAAACATCCTAAATCAGTTGACCCGGGATGGCCCAACAAATCAACCCTATAGAATCCCGCTTCATCCGACACCTTGCTGGCTATCACAAATCAGTCACTATCACTACCCGACATGTCCTTCGGCGCGTCGTCGTCCTTCTTGTCGTCCTCTTTGTAGTGCCGATACTCCTTCTTCAGCTCCCACATGTTCTTGTGCGGGTTCTTCATGTTGTAGTCGCACACCTCCTTGAGGATTTCCTTCAGATAGCTGATTGGCTGCCGTGTGATCTTGACCAGGTCCTTGATGTTATAATACTGGTGCTTTTCGAACGCGTTGAACAACATATCGAGCACGGCATTTTTGTCATCACGGCTCTTCTTGCCCTCCGCCTTCTTGCGCTCGCGGTCCTCGATGTTATGCTTGTGGTCCGACACCGGTTTGTAGTTGTGTACGATCTTCTCGAGCGATTTCACCTGCCGGGCCGGTTGAGATGCCTTTCGGATCGATTCCAGCTTCATCTTCATGTAGCAGTTGTCGGCGTAGGGACGACACTCGAGCTTCTGCACAATTCGGCCCTCCATGTACTGCTTCTCGCACTCCGGCACCGGATCCTCGCGATTGGTTGTGATGGCGTGCGAGAAAACACCCAGCGTTTGTTTGGTGACGACCGACACATCCAGCCGGTGGTCACGCGGAATCTCCTCCGACGGATCGATACTTATCACGGCATCGGACAGCGTGAGCGAAACCTGTGCCTTTTGGCCGACCTGTTTGGAAATTTTCAGCTTTCCCACCTCGATGTTGCCCGGCGCTTTTTCCCATTTGTTAGCCATATACTTCGGTACCTTCACGAGCCACACGCCTCGGCCCGCGTTGGATAGATCCAGCTCCTTGTCGACGCGAATAGCCTCACCGTCTTTCGACATGTTGTATGGTAAGTTAGTTCGGTCCTACGTGTTAACGTGGATTGGAAAATCAAACTTTTTTCGATCGCTTGGACAGGATTTTGTGCTAGATTGTAATGCGCGTCAGCTTGCTATGTTTTGTAAACATTAAAAACAAATTTATTTGACGTACATGACAGTTCAAAACATGACAGTACCAAACTAAACAGTAAAAAACATGATTATGTTTTCGAACGATTAGTATAGCGATGTAATCGTTTAGTTGAGTTTTTGAAGAAAGAAATCATTTTCATCGAAAACAAATTCAAAATAATAAACTCATACATTATTGAAGCGGTTTTTATTAATTCTATGTTTTCAACGCATTAAGTACCAAGATAAATAAACTTTTCATAAAAACTCCCAACATTTTTCAAACGATGCGATAAACATTTTCGGTTAGTCGTGTAACAAGGGGACCCAGCACCTCCGGCTTAAGAACATTCTTCCACATTTGATATAACAACATTTCTGCCTCGGCTGTGGCACTCCGCCCGCTATCGTGAGTCATCTGTCCACCGACTTTCGATGTATCCATCGTAAAATATATAACTGCCCTATCCACTAGCGGTTCTTCCGGATCACAGATGCTGTGAAATGCTTGTACTGCCATCGGTGGTATGTTCTCCAAGTTGCGTACAACCATGATACCTTGCTCCTGCAAAGCGGCCTTTTGCAGTGGTATAAACTCGCCAAAATCCCGTTGAATGTCGGCGCGCTGGAAGTACTTTCGGTCTAGCAGGATCGGTTTCGTTCCGCCGAAGCAATGCGCTGTTATTTTGCTTATGGTTTCAATAAAACGATCTACCATTTCAATCGATCCGTCGTGTAGGAAGAGAAACGTTCCAGGCTCACGGCGTTCCTTCTGATTGTTTGCCCGGCTAAAGCTTACATTAAGCGCATCCCACAAAGTGTTTTTGACATTTGTGTAACTTTTTTCGAGGTTATAGAATTCCTCACACTTTTCGTGAATGACAGGTGGTTTTGTAAAATATTTCTGCACTTTATAATGGACTACATACCCACATCCGATTAGGAGAATAGCAATGAGAATGCAGGCAACGGGAAATTCGACTTCATTGTTAACACTTGCTTCCGTATATGGTTGTGGTGGTTGCTTTTGGTGGGGGGTTTTTGGTGTAGCGATCTGCTTCGATGGAGTCTTTTTGGATCGGTTGGCCGGCACCGGTAGTGCCTCTGGCTGATATGAAACAGGTGTGGCTTCTTTCACAAGTGGTTCATCGTCATCAGTACAATCTTCGGAAATTGAACCATCAGTATCAATCAGATCATCTCCATCCGTGTACGGTAAGGTAGAATTACAACCGCTCACTTCAATGTTGTGGGTAGAGTTATCATGCTGCCTTTCCACTGACCTAAAATATAATTTGGATTAGTTGGAACATATTAATTACATGATGTTGAAGAAGCTGACTAACCCGACGCTAGAAGACTCAATCATTGTTTTGTCGTCATCATGGGATGGTTGACGCACACTTTCCAAGGTTTTACGTGGCTTGGGACCAGATGCATTTTGCTAAAATTCACGCATTCAACAATTTCTCGAAGTTTAATAGTGCAAGAACATATATTTACCTTCCTGGTGTCCACCATTTCGTTATCGTCCCTTATTTTCTAATAAAAAATGCACACACGGTTTCTCGCTGCCGGCTCGGGATCAATTTCGTAAACTTCGAAAAGCGACAACAAAAACAATCGTTGAAGTTTTAAGCATTTGTTGTCATTTTGGGTTTATAAACGAGATTTCTAAGTTCGAACTTTGACTCGAAACGAAATCAATTCGAAAGAAATGAACAAAATTTGAATCGACTGTTAATATTTTCATAAATCCAGGTTACACTAGATTAATAGTTTTATGTTTTGAAAGATATTTTATTTGAGATAAGGTAGCAGATTTGTTTGCATTTTTGTCTGGGATAATCCTGGTGGCTACAAGGCGACCAATTAGTCAGATTGGCAACATAAAAGTTCTGCTACTGCCATTGATTTAACTTGTTCGATTTCAAGAATCACAAACCATGCTTCTACGGAACGTTACATGAAGTTCCTGCATCCTTGGAAGGATTGAAACAATTCAATTCGAAAACGTTTCAAGTACTTTTTCAAGTAGGAAACGTTTCAGTGCTTGCATATTTCGTCAAATGAAAACAATAAGGCACTGTCTGCGCAGAATCGTCCTCCCTAAAGAAGGGGACTTCGGCTCGTTGTTTTTACTGCACAGATGACAGTTTCTTCCGGGAATGCTACGCGTGCTTGTGCTTCGGGAAAAACCACGCCGTTCGTTATCCTGCACATGGTTGCGGTAGGTTGACGACACTCGGCCGACAGTCTAGTGGGAAAACTCGTCGCGTACGGGTCGTGCCGTTGTTTTTCGCAACGACGGAGAACATTCCAGTTCGCGTCTATTTGTGCGCTGTTACGTATTTGACGCGCGGGATTCTCGCACGAGAAAACGGGTGGACTTTCAAGCGAAAGTTTTGGGGTCAGAAATAAACATAAAAAAAATTAAGGACCGTGAAGCCTAAGCCGGGAAAGGAAACCCCCATAATCCAACCGTCGTTAGTGGTGTGCAAAACCGGTGGGTCTAAGCGATTGCGGTTCAGTATGTGGACAGTGCACACGTGTTTCGATGTAGTTGACCTAACGCGGAGGGTGTAGAAATTGGCTGCCTAGGAAGCGTGAAATCCTTTACCGCCCTTTGACCCCGAGCGTGAAGTAAAACTAAATCCCATCGGCTGCTTCCGGCCGCCGACACTCCCACCCCGCTCTCCTTCCTCCCGATCGGGTGAGTAGTCGTTTAGCCACAACAGGGTGTCACTACCGCCGCGGGTACCTTCACTTCCGGCACCTTTATGTTCGTCCGGGTTTCAAAAAAATGGATTGATTAATGTGTGGAACGTGTGGTTTCGACGGTGGTGGTCTTGGTTGTTTTCCGGAGCAAAGGATTCACCATAGTTCGGGTGAGCACAGTTGGTGCCCCCGCCGGAAGTGCTTATTGCCCCATTCAAAGGCAAGCCCGGAGTGCCACGTTGGGCCTTTTTCGGTCGTTAGTCAGGTTTGTGTTCAGCATCTCTTGCCGTTTTCGCTCGCAACAGTCCTTACTGTGTTTCCTAGTCGTTTGGTATGCTAACGAGGTGAAATGTAATGGATGTAACCACCGCAAAGCTGTGTTATATTTCGGTCATAATTCTAGCAGTGACTACCAGCGTGGTAGGTATAGTTTGAAATTTGTGGTGTACAAGTTAGTGGGACAATTCTTGAGGCTGACTTCATTGGAATAAATAATGTGAAAACATAACAAAATATTTCAGATCGATGTTTGCGGCTTCTGCTAGCAAAGGGTGTGGACAAGAAAAGGTTTATTTTTTTAATTTAAAGTACATAATTACGCCGAAGGGAGTATATTTTGGAAAATACAGCCAAACAAAAATACCGCTTCAACTTCTCCCCGTGAAATATTGGAAGCTTTCCAATTCGGAGCCGCAACATGCGGGTGCACACGGGTCGTTCGTCGAAGGGAGTAACATTCGGCGAGCCAAAGCACCAACTGCTAGTTGTAAAATCGAGCAGTCCGTTCGTCTGCGCCGCTTGGGGAAGGTGTGAAAGTTAAATTTTGATTTATGACCTTATTTATAGCGAAAGTTTCGCCCCGCGGTAACGATCCACTCCAGCGGGGAAAGGGAAGAAAAACCCCGGTCGCCACAAACACCGCTTCCCCGCGCTCGACGAATCCTTTCGCTTCCTTGCCCCACGGTTAGTCATTAGCGCCAGGCGAACGGAAGCGGAAGCTATGTCTCTGTCTGTAAGTGTCGGTGTTTCGGTGCTATGTTTCGGTCGGTTCCCATCGGCTGGCGGTCCAGTGGGGAATTAATGGGTCGAGCATTTCGACTCCCCAGGCTGCGATTGTGGTAGCTGTGGATGCCGTTGGAACGCCGTAATGGAATTTTTAATCAGAAATTAACTGTTATTGGGAATCGCCGGAACTGAGCTATTGACTTCCGAGAATCGCGAGAAGCTTCTGAATTGCCCTAGATAAAGATGTTAAAATTAACACTTGTTCTGGGGCAGGAGGTTGGCAATTTAAATCAATAAAACATCCTAGAGGGAAGAAAATGTGAGGGAATAAAAGATTTAAATTAGTTGCGGTCTTTGCTTCGCCTCCAGGTAGAAACATTTGTTTTACCAACTTTAATCAAAATAATAATGTAAATATAAATGAAACCAACTTTTGTCGTTTCACAAAACTGATTTCAATACACTTTGAAGACACACCGCCGCCTCAAACCATTTTCGCCTTCAAAATTTAATCAACCGTCTAAAGACCTACGGTTAGTTAACATTGGCCCCGGTATTCCACGGACGACGAGCTGTCGACCGGCCGGGAAAGCGATAGCACCGAAACGACATCCACATCCATGGTGCTAGATTATAATTCCATTTACGTCCTCTATGACACTTCGGGTATCGTTAGTGCCGTGCTAACTTTTATCAATTAGTTCCCTCCGGGAAACTAGCACCACCGGTTTTCCCGGTGGTTTATGATATGCTGCATGCACGGGTGGAATATATGTAGATGTAATGGATGTCCTTCCAGGCTCCCCGCTCGGATCCTCTACCGGGGGAACCGTTGGTTGGCTTGCAAGAAGAACGTTATCTGGCGCAGTCATCTATGCAAATTGAGCCATCGTCGCGCTGGCTGCGACAAGAGTGTCGTGCCCGAACGTGGCTCATGATGCCACGGTGTATGTGTGTGTGTGTGTTTGTGTAGAAGATGGTCGACGAAACTTCTATTTCTTAGCCAACCAACCACACACACACTTACACACACCGGTACGTACGCAGCCACATGCCACGGGAGTGAATGACAAGGCGCCTCCATTGAAAGTGGATGCCGGGAGCGGGGGGCGAGATCATGCTTAAAAAGTGGCACGTTTGCTTGCCTAAATAGAAAGTAACGATAGCATCATCGTCGTAGCATCGTGCTCTGCCTAGGGCACGTTGGCCATCGAAGGGAGTTTGCAGCAAACGTGTACGATAATGGCTGCTGCGTCGTCATGTCATTCGTCGGTTTTTAAAAACGAAAGCACGGCACACGATGGATGCATCTTCAAAATTTGTCCCACTGACATTAAGAAAGTGGTACGGCCGCAGCGGAATGGTGAGGGTGAACCCAGCACAAAACGGTGTCATTTTGTATCCTCTTTTGTCCTCGCAGCGTCGTCGTCGTCGTCGTCGACGCAACCGGTGACATGTCGTCTTTCCCGAAAGCGTACGCGAAAAGCACTCCCGAGGGAGAACCCGCGGAAGATTGAACGTACGTTCGTGTTGGCTGCACCGGCAGCCTAAAGGTTGCCTGCTTCCCTGTGGCCACTATGAAAGGTTCCTGGGACGGGATGGTGGCAAGGATTGCGAACGGCTGTGGAAGGAAGGAAGCAACAATCTCCAGCTTTTCTGACCCACAGAAGAGCGGCCCTAGAATGTGGCAAAAAGGCGTGCTCGGAAGCCCGGCTGAAAGAGATCCTTATCGGTGGGCCGAGGCGTATGTGTGCCCGGCCCGATGGCGGTAAGCGATGTCTTAATCATGGCCTAGTCATCACCTCACCCGGGAACGCAACGATGTAGGGCTGCGGGAGTGTTGGATTGCTTACCATTACCATTCTTGACACACGGGTAGCGGCTATAAGAATGAATACTTGGCCTTTTTGCCTTTCTAGAACCCTCCACACATTCACGCACAGCCCTCCTCACCATGCCTTCTACGGGGGCTTACATTACTTCTGATGTTCACTGTTCGTTAGCCTAACCTTAGCCTCCCAACACCCAACAATCATCCGTCGTTCGCCCCCGCGGGGTTGTTTAACTCAATTTCCCCAAAAACGGCTTAGCTTTTACGAGGATACGTGATTGGGGAGGATTTTCGCTTTTATCCGGTTTTTTTCCGCTCCCCATGTCCCATGTTGTGTTTTTCCCCTTTCCTGCACTCCAGGCCCAAACTGGTCCTCGCGGTCCGTGATAATGTAGGGATGCGTTGATGCGAAAAATAATAATGATGAACTTGTCTGCCTTTTGCTTTGCTCGTTGTGTGGTGCGTTTTCGGAATCGAAATGGAACGAATTACCGTGGCTGAATACCGGCAACTCCGGACGGGAAAGATCATGTACGTGTGTTTGATAACGAATCAAAGAAAAATGAATAAAAAAGTGGTGGAAAATAGACCGCCGCATACTCCACTACCTCCCGGGTTGAACGCTAGTAGCAACAGTTTTAATCGGATTAATTTTATCATTTTTGCCGTTTTAACGTTCGAGAGCGGTAAGGGAACGGGGGAAATGGGAAACTTTTCCATCCCAAATTTCGGGATGGTACATTCTGCCGCCAAAATAGGTACCTGCCCGATCTGGAAAAAAAAAACGGAAAGACAATGTCTCGAACCGGAAATAAGGTTCGTTTGGAAATTAATATCCTCCACGAGGCATAACGGAATGCGGAGGGATTATGTAATGGACAAACAATAAGTTCTGAAAAGAGCGAGAGGATTTATCCGTCCTATGGTTCATCGAATGATTCTGGCGATGTCTTTTGAAAAGCATGTTAAATAAAGTAGATCAATATCTGCACAAATACTCTTATTTTGAGAAAGAAATTTCTACTGCAATAGGTATCATTTGCAAGATAAGCTATTTAAAATTGGAAAACTCCATTGTGAGCCATTGAAATGATAAAATTCATCACCAAATTGCTTAATCTTCAAGCAAACTTGTCCATCCATTTCTTTTATGGTGATGCTAGGAAGCATTATTATCTTAAAATGATTTATTTGGTAGAAAATCTTATCCGATTGGTAGGAGGTCTTAAATCCTTGGCATTAAATGTTGTGAAAATTTAAAGAATCCTTTTCTCTCCTATGCAAATTTAGAATGCTTCCATCGTGATGGAAATGTGTTTCGTTAAAAAAATCTTTTTGCATGAAAAATTAAACAACCAGAAATGGGCAGCCATAGGATAAGAGAAAATTAAAGTAATTAAAGCAAAACATTTGATCAGGGGAGGTTTGGGAGATTGACTCAACTTTTTTCGCTGCAACAAATCCTCGACTTGCCGTTACTCAGCAAAGTCTTTAATGGCGCTCCCTCACTTCGCCACGTCGGCGAAACATAATTGCACCCCTGCAAGCGATGGTGTCAACAATGGACGAATTAAATTTTCTTCAAAATTCAATTTACTTCCCTCTCGTTCCGCTGGTTGTCACCAAAAACTGTCCTGGCATTTGTGTTTCAGCGTCTGTTGTGTTTTTCAGCAGCAATGCGCCCTCTCTCTTGCTCTCTTTTTCCGTAAACCGTACCGTGTCCAGAGTTTTGCCTCGAAATGATCGAAACATCGGAAAGTGAAGAAATACTTTCCAGCCTTAGGCCGGCGGTTTTCAAGAAAGGACAACTTTCACCCGACGTGAAGCCCGGCAAAGATGACGACAGGCGGGAGAGCCTTTGAGGGTGGAAAATCCATTTCCGACTTCCGGTGGGGGTTTCCTCAGGTTTTCCTCCCCGCACTGCAGTGCACCGCGTTGAATGGTTTTGCTTTTGGGTGGGGATTCCTGTACTGCTTCTGCGGGAGTTTTCCACCTACCCTACCGGAGGGAACGTTGAGCCGAATTTAATCATTCCCGAAGCACAATGAAAGTGGAAGCATTTTTTAATAATGTTCCGGCAGGAAAAGAAAAGGACACTCCTTTTCCACAGCCCTTCGTCAAACGGCATGTTTGGAAAGTTGTTTTCCTTTCTTTTCATCGGTGCACGCAAAGAGCGACGAATGTTTTCTTTTGGCGAACGAGAAACCACTAAGAAATGTCTTATTCAATCGGTCGATTGAAAAATGGAAGGCCAGCGCGTCCATAATTCATGCTAATTGAAGTAAACTTTTCCCCCTCCATCGGATGTCGGGAAAACTCATTCATCCTTGAATTCTTTTGGGTAAGGAGTAGGTTTTTTATATTTTCATTTCGGGAGAAGCGAACGAAGGTGGTGGGGGGGGGGGGGGGGGGGAAGTTTTACTACTTTGCTACAAGTTGTTAAACGTTGTTCGTTTTAATTTAGTTCGTTCACCATGGAACGCGGCAAAAGTTCCGAGAACCAACAAGCGAAACTAGCAGATAAATGTCGCCGAAAGAAAATGAAGCAAACATTCTGAAGCGTTGGCCAATTGCGCTTTCCGCAGTGTGCATGTGCACGTCCGTGGGAAATGGTTATTATCGGAAGCATGGTATCGGCGGGGGCGGAGTGGAAACTATCGAGCGTTTGCAGAGTGGCAAATAAAACCAGGAAACGAAGGAAAACACTGGGGAATGGAAGTGGGAAAACTAGAAACTCGGTGGGAAAAACCGAAACGTACAAATGGAATTCCAACACTGCATCGAAAGTGGTTGAAAACACGAAAGAATGATTAAGGTTCTGCAGCGGCTCTCATGACGAAGTGCAACTTTCGACAGCGAAATGCTTTCACCGACGCGGGATCTTTATCGTTCCGGGGGAGCATTCATTCACGGTTCTCGTGGCAAGGAGAATGTGCTAAGCAAACACCGCCAAAGTAAAGAGAAGCTAGTAAACAGTTTCCCACTGGACAGTAGCAGCTGTTTCCCAAAAAAAAAAAAAAACATAACAAAAATAAAAGTGAAGTAAAATAAACTTCCACCATCCCAAGGCGTCCTTTGAAGGTCCTTACAAACCAGCGTCCATTTACCTTGAACATCGAAACAACTGCAATATGATGTTGGGATGATTTCGCTCGGTCTCCTGTGTTCGGTCGATGTTTTCTATCCACTTTCCGATCCGGACGTTGAAATGGAAACACCTGCGCCCCCTCGGTAAACTTCCGCGTGGAGTAATTAGTCTGTGCTGAAGAAATTAATCTACTAAGTAGGCATCTGGAGAGTTCGGTAAAGGGAACTTTATGAAGTTAGCAAATTATTAGCTACGCGTTTCAGCTTGCGTATCTTTTTCTTCCTAGAAACATCCGATGATGATATACAATCCATCAACACCGGCTTTCGGAATTGGGGAAATTTTCGTAGTAAACATCGTAGTAAGCTGTACAGTGGTTTGACAGTGGGTAAAATAAAGGGGACGGGAAACGAAGCGTAGACTCGGAAAAAATGAATCGGATGAAGATAGACTCGGAAAAAAAGATCAAAATTTTTGTGTTTCAAAATTCTTTAAAAGATAAGTTAAGTTTTTTGAGGTATGTTATGACTTCTCCATCAGACGAAACTGAACATCCCTTGCTGCGATACTGTCATTCCGGTACTCTTCATCACGAGTTGATCTGCTCAATCTGCTGGGATTCACTGTCGGAGGACATCTGCCTCACGTGCTGTGGCCATTTATTTCACGCTGATTGTTTGGAGCGCTGGCTTCGGTGGTAAATATAAATCACTGACACGTCACAATCCGTGCAGCCGTCAATTAATTTTGCTAATGAAGTTTCGGAAGGTAAACTTTTCCTTTTTTTTATCGATAGCTCCACCACTTGCCCACAGTGTCGCATTGCGTGCCACTTGTTCCATCGCGTGCCCTCACATGGTGTAGCGTGCCATAAAAGGTCACCGGGGTCTGCATTCGGCACCGAAAATCGCAATAAACCTTTCTCCCCGGAGGAAAATCAACGGCACGAAGCTGGCGCCGGGGGGAGTTTGTTTGCATTCGTGATACTTGTAACGTGCTGTCGGTTGCTGCAAAAATATCTTGCTCGATTGTGAATCGATCGGTGGTTTGTGTCTCGGCTTAATCGAGCTACGAAGCTGATCGCGTCGGATCGGAATGCCCCAACACCGTTGCTGTGCGCCCTTCACTGGGAGTCAACAAATTTTAAACCTGCATATAGGTGTGCAGCCTTGGCATCGGTTACTTCTCGTTCCCCAAGGTCTTCGAGACTCGGTTAACCTTTGCTGATGCTGATGATTTGACGGGCATGCGGTATTGAGCGATGCGTGTGAGGTCGTTTCGCTGGCTTAACTTCCACCGAACGCTTCGTCATCGTCGGAAGCTAATACATCATTAATGTTTATGGAATGCTGAATTCGGAACGAGGCTGGGATAACGTGTTTCCGAAATCGAGCGACGATTGCACAACGTGTTCCATTAGCACCGGAGGACGCGCCATGGAAGACGACCACGACGGCGACCACCGAGACGCCGGTTGCATGTAAATTTAGAGCGGAGAATTGTTGTTCTACCATTTACGGTACCGTGATCTACGCATATTTGAAACGAGCTTGCTGTTACAGACGCTTGCGGCCACATCGGAGGGCCCCGGAATCGTCTACCGAAGTGGATTTTGTTTATTGCTTCCGAAGTCTCTTGTTGCGAGACCATTTGCAATCCCCCGGCAAAGGTATCCACTTTCTCCTGAGGAGAATGGCCGAGATGTGGATCGCTCTAAGCCACCGCTTGAAACCTCCCCAAGCATTAGTGTAGGAGCTGCATAGGCTGCAATATACAGGTCACGCCGGTTGCCGGTGGTTGCAAATTGAATATTTATCGTACATTCCTCCTCCAACTACGCCAATCCATTGTGCCACCTCACCTTGGGCGTCTTTATTAGTTTCCGAAAGTTCCTAACGGACCACCACCACACACACACACCGGCTCACCAGCTCGCCCGAACGGCCCATGAATTTTGCGGTCTTAAACTATTATTCGCTTTCAATTGAACCTTCGCTCCAGTTGAGCCCCGGACCAAAGAAAACCGGAACAAACTGCTCGACATCGTACCGGGTGGCCTCCGGGGGGCAAACCTCTACTCGGTCCCGGGAGGGCGCATGAAATGGTGTGGAATGTGTCGACCTAGCGAAATCGAATTTTCCAACCCCCACCCTGCCGCTTTCGAACGGTGGCCATTCTGCCGAGTTCAGCAGGGAGAGGTGGTGGAAACGGATGGGATTGTCAATGGTTGGGTTTATGTGTTTGTGCGCACACGGATCATAACTCATTGCGAAGGTACGGGAAGGGCCATACGCATTGCGAACCGGTGCAAACGGTTCGCCCGAGCTCGGTCGCTTTTCCGCAGCGAAGACAAAAGCTACCACCGGCACTAGAAATGCAAATGTGCAAATGCATATGAACCATTGTTTCCACGCTCGGTAGAGATTGGACGATGAATGATGGCAAGCGCCTTGCCGCAAAGATTGGGTTCCTTCTGCCATCGGCGAGGAGAGTTCCTCGCACAGCCGAGCAACTTTTGTGATTACTTTTGTACAATAGAAAATATTTAACATGTCAACGTAGGAAAATGTCACCGCGACAAAAGGCTTATAGTGAAAGAAAAATGAAACGGAATATGAAAGAAGATCAATTGCATATTTTTAGAAATTTATAACTATTTCTCACACGAACCACTTGTTATTTTATATTTTATTTAATTAGTACTAATGTTATCAAATGAATTGATTTGTAAAAAACCTTTTTAGAGCAGATTTGCTTTTGAGAAAATTGGTTTTCTTATCAATAACAAGAACGGGTTGATCGGATACGCAACTCTTGAAGCTTACTATCTTTTTTCTTTCCCATTGTTGTTGATCAAATGTAAAGCAGGATAACCATTCCTTAGCTGATTTAAAGTGTAGAAGTTTTTTACGTAATTTACCATTTTTATGACGAACAACAGTTTCCATATGTTGTTCAAGATCTCTTTCTATTCTAGTATGTTTAATCTTAAAAAAAATTAGTATGGTGTACAAAAATAAGCTGGATATATAAATTCAGAAGGTAATTTGATTGGTCCTTTAAGTGGCGACAGTAATGATATGATTCGTGCTTATTAGCGTTTAAAAGCCTCATCTAATAAGGATATTACTGTCAAAATTATAACAGATTTAAAAAACAGAATTTTTTGTTGGCTATTGTTACCAGAATATGTCTCTTTAAAAGTATATATTATGAACTGCGAACGCATTTCCCGACACTCGGCAGTGGAAGCCTGAAGCCCTGTTAAACGACTCAGAGCAGCATCCAGCCATGCCGACACCAGAGGCGTCGATGGACACAGCTCTGGCAACAAACAACCCGTCGGCCGCAGCTTCAACCGTCAACCACAAACGAGCGGTTGCAATACAGTCTGTTCTCGAGTTACGCGGTTCTCGACTTACGCGGATTCGGAGATACGCGGTTTTCAAAATTTGACAGTAGATTGGGTTTATTACATCGATTTAAATTTCTGAGATGTACAACCACACGAATAAATATGTAAATTACGCATTTGCATAACTTACGCTGTTTATTTCGTTTGTTGCAATTTATGTTGTTTGAAAACGCTTGCATTGCATTCATATTAATGGACAAAGAAAAAAATTGAATATCCTATGATACATGTACACAAGAGCTCGATCTCTTACCTCCTAGTATAAACTATGTGTCAAGCAATATTCGAGATACGCGGAAATTCGAGATACGCGGATTTCTCTGGTCCCCATTATCCGCGTAAGTCGGATACTGACTGTAGTTGAATTATCATTTTTCATTAACAAACTTAATATTCATTCTTCATTACCATAGCCAAAGCATGCATATTCATTCGGAAGCCGCGCGGCGATGAGACACAAGCGGGAAAAAACATAAAACAAAAACTAAACAAAAACAAAACGGGAACCGCGTCGGGGTGGTTTCTGGTTGTTGATAGGTACAAGCCCTTTTTTAACGTTCCGTTTTCATTCTCCCCATTTTCCTCTACCAGGCGGACACAGCCAGCGGCCCCGCGAGGGAAAGCCTGCAGCGATCTCAGGAGTTGACTTACCTATCAACCGCCTATCTTGGTCACCGCAAAGCGTCCGGAATGGAATGCAGATTCCGCTGAATTGAGTGACAGTTTGTCGCTTCGAAGGCAGGCCCGGCGTGAAGATATCGCTCCTCGGCCGGTTTCGTTCGTATCCGTTTGAAGTTTTATCGCAAAACAATAGGATCGTCAGGTCCCGTCAGGCGCCGGTTTGGGGAAGAAACTGCATATGGATTGACCAAAGATGCAACAGAAGAAAACCGAAAATAAATAAAACAAGCACGGGCAATCTTTTACCATCTCGTTTTGCAAACGGCGTGCGGAACGGTGGAATAAACTTATTACACGCGAGAATGCCACAAACCGGAATGTAAGTAGAGGCAAAGCCAAGAACGCCCATCACCGTAGAGAATGGCAAAGGCTGATGCTGTGGAATAAGTGAAGAAAAGTGAAATCAAAACAGAGAACACACCCAAGCGGAAGGCGAACTGAGGAGCGTAAAATATATTAATGAAGCACCGACGGAGCAAACGATCGGCAATGCTCTTAAAGTCGGCCTCCAGTCGGCCAGAACTGTGTGTGTGTGTGCAGGCTGTGAAGAATCTGTGACCGCAATTCGCAAGGAGGGCAGCTTCTTCTAGGTGCGCACGAGTGAAAAGACACCCCGAAGAGTTCTGCAACGGAACACGCGGCCCGAACAAAGGAGATCGCGGAGCATACAACAATCATAAGTCTTTGCCTTTGGGTTGGCGGCTTGGCTCAGCGTGCCATCTCTCCACGGTTTCCCACCATCGCCTTTCCGCCTTCGGCTCCCGCGCGGAAAATCCCCTACGCTGATGAGGATGCTAATGATGCCGGGCATGATAATGGTTCGGGGAAATTCTGTGCAGTCTGAAACAAAACCACAGCAGAAGCAGAAGTATCTGCGAGTATGGTGGAAGGACGTGGGGAGTATATAAACATAAATATCATCTAATTTGAATTCCCTTAAAACATTCAACAACCGAATTCACAACCACCCGAGGGCCACAAAGGGCGCACATACACACACACAGGGATTGGAGAAGAGAGCGCCATCAGGACTAAGGATTGCTGAGGGCAGGAAAAAGAAATTCGAATCCCCGAACAAAAGCAAAGCAGAGCTTTGTCCCGGTGTTTCTTCTGTCGTTTTTTGCTAGAGGTGAAAACGGTCGCATAAAAACGGGGTTTCAAAAACAAAGGCAAACTGATCCGGCAGGCCGCCTTCTGGGCGGAATGGTGCACTGATTTTCGGAGCTCCCGAGATCCCGGCAGGGATTCGTTTTAACCCCGTTTTTTTTGGTTTCAATGCTCCAATGACGACCGCATCGACCCTCCCGGTTCGGGCATGTTTATGTTTGCGTTACTAAACGATAAACCCATTCCGTGCGGTTCGTGCGCCACAATGAGCGAACAATTAGCCTGCTGCAGGTCAAACAACCGGTACCGGCACGGACTGTCATCCTTCGACGGTTGTTTGCGACGGGCGGAAGGGGTTACGGGCGAACCGCGGGACGATGCGATGACCACCGACCGAAGCTGAGACACGGAGACGACAAAGCGATCGCCGGATTTATCTTTCGTGTGTGCAATCGAGCGGCTGTAGTAGGAGTGTGTGGCGCTAGATTAACGGGCTCTCCGAGCTCTGGAACTTCCATAAGTCCACCGTTCCCGGTTCCAAAGCGGTTTGGGATACCGGATCTCAGTGATAACCTAGTGAAGCAAAATGAACGCGCAGTCCCGGGCGCACCGGAAACCGCCGGACGTGGAGGAAGCCCTGTCCTCCATGCTCTGGACGCCGTACGACAACAATCTGTCCGAGTCGGACTCGTCGGACGAGTCGGAGGTGCTGCAT
Organism: Anopheles coustani; assembly: GCF_943734705.1. Classification (NCBI taxonomy): domain Eukaryota; kingdom Metazoa; phylum Arthropoda; class Insecta; order Diptera; family Culicidae; genus Anopheles; species Anopheles coustani. The sequence goes on along the minus strand of NC_071289.1, from coordinate 69,112,102 downwards.
CGGCTCAACAATAACTATGCCTTCCTCGGCCCCGGAGCAAACCGCGACCACCGACGCCATCCACATCGTCAGCAGCAGTCGCTGATGCGAAGAAGTCTGTCCGCGTGGAGCTACCGCACGAGGGCGACGGCGGGCGGTAAGGGGGGTCCGGGCGAGCTGCAGGCGGGGAACCGCTTCAGCTATCCGTACTACGATCCAGCCGCGCTCGGCACTCTCGGTTGTCTTTCCGGTGGCTGGGACGGTGGTGGCTTCGGTAATAACAACAACAACCACGTCGACGGTACCGTTGCCGGCTACGACTCCTGCTACGGCTCCGCCTACGACACCCCGGTGACCGCAAGTTCCTACGCAAGCATCCACGGGCCGGGCCGGCATCGGGCACCCTGGCAGACGGTGCAGACGCCAGCGCACGATGCCGAGAAGCGACCGTACCTGCAGCTGCAAACACCGTTCGTCGGCCGGTGGCACCGGGCGCCGGGGTTGGAGGGCCCGGCGCCGGGGGTTTCACCACTGGAGACATCTTCCCTGCCGTTCAGTCTGCTCGCCCTGGACAGCTCGAGGGCGGCGGGGGGCACCGGCAGCGGGGACGGGTTTGCTGACAGCTACCGAGACGATTATCAGGTTAGTAGTCCCGTTTTGTGTCATTCATTAGTGCCTAATCGGAACGCTCTGTTCCTGGCGATTGTATACTATGGCAGCACAAATGAGTTCCTCGGCTCGGAACTGTCGGAATCATCGGTCGAGGGGACATTGATATCAAGAAGGTGTCGTAATTGAACTTGTGTGTGTGTGTGTGTGTGTGTGTGTGTACTCATCAGAAAGCTGTTGCGTTATGCAATCCACAATTTTTGCGGTCAAAGTCAGCCGTCTCCGTTTGGCATTGGATAATTGGAAAATGGCAAGACACTCGATGAGCGATTGTCAATAATTAATGCCATGCATCTCGAACCTATTAAATAGCATCCGATGAAATTTCATTCTCCAATCTGTGCGGTATTATACCTCATTCTGGTGGTAAAACGGATAAATCTAAATCGTTCCATACTTCTACGAACCTAATCGCAACAGCATCGATAATCGTCACCCACTCCCCCGAGCTGCTAATTGATCCAATCGGTTACGGAATTACTCACCGGATTCATTGGAGTGTGAGTGCGGCATTGCGGGGGTCATTTTATCGCTGAAAGGAAGCCAATCTATCGGAGCAGAAAGCGTTCCAATTAAGGGCTTGTTCTCCACCTCCGCCTCTTCATCCGACACTTCAACACGTGTCACGGACGTCCACACACACGCGCGGCCCTACAGCCACTTGGGTTCGTTATCACCTCACAGGAAAATAATCCCTCAAGCCAGCGCGCAGCGAGGGTTCGATGGACGGTCGTTTCGTTCGGAGCGGACAAAGAACAAAGATGGCGCGTTAGCGCGTTCGTGTATCGCAAACGGCGAGCCTCCAAGGTGGCATTGAACCTGTGCGGGGAATGGTTTAATAGTTCACCAGAAAGGCACGCTTATCAGTGTTGGGATGAGTGCGCTAATGAGGTTCCCACTAAGTCGGTTCGCGTGTACTTTCGATAGGGGTTGCTTGCCCCTTCCTGCAGATCGGTGGGGTCTATGCGTTCATTAGGGCCTGAGGCTCACTGACAGAGGCTCGTGGCGAAAGGTGAGAAATACTTCCGATTTAAGGCCCGGGAAGGTCGCGCTTATCGCAAAGCCCCTAAGGAAGCCCCCTGTGCGTGTCAAGCAGGAACGTCCGGTTTGGGGTCAAAACGGAAACCACCGGTCGCTTCGCCGGAAGAGATAGTTACGGCACGCGCGTCGGATGGCGCATGAAGATGTAAATGGTCGATAATTATCTCGCCATTTCTCGAGAAATGGAGGGTATTGTCCGCCCGGAGAATCGAACCCGATTATGTCGATCACACTGCACTCGATTGGTTACGGAACATTGGGTATTTGTGATATTTCAATCACCCACATTGATAGCCATGTTGGAAACAACCCGGGTAATCAGGATTTACATTTCGGATTCACCAGATATTTCCTCCATGTCGCTGTCATGCTCGTGACAGCTTATCTTTCTGGAGCGTGGCTTAAGCCGACCTCAATAAGTTTAGTTATCAGCTCAAGGAGATTTGTGAAACATGTCCACAAACTAACAACAAAGTGAACTCCCTTCCGGCCGTCGGATTGTATTATCAGAACAATCTATTCATTTCTATTGACCACCTTTGGAAGCCCCTGCAAATCCTCTTTCACGAGTGGACGCAACCGCGTCCTCCTCCGGCGAGCCGTCCTAATCCCTTAATCTATTTGCAACGGAACCCGGTCCGCTTCCGCATCGGTCCCGCTCAAACAAATGCGAGATTATACAGCATTATTACCATCATCATCATCATCATCATCATCATTGTTGGCCAGTTTTGATCTCTACCGTGGCTGTATGGTTGTTGTTCGGTTGAAAAAGTGTCATCTACCGGTTTCCACCAGTACGGTACCGAGTACGGAGTTTGCTGGCAAATTAATAACCATAGCGATCAGGCTCTCTTCCTACTCCACACTCTTGGAACTCTTGGACTACCCTTTTCTGTGCGGTAAGTTTGCGGCTTTCTTTCCAATTTATCACGCGTCAACTCGAGCGCGGAGTCTGCTAATGTCTTCGCTCTTCGCCTTCGTCATAGCGGGCTTCTTTTGACGACAGTTTGTAACACTTGCAACTCCCGGCCGAAGGTGGGAGCTCTTGCGAACATGAGCAATTGTGCGCCGCGGTACCCTTGGCCGATCATCCAGAACGGTTGGACGAAATCGGTTTCAAGATCGGTCGCTGGTGACGAGAGCAGTTCCGCGCCGTAACGGGAATTTGTTTCGTTGGCAAGTGGAAGGCAGCGAGAGGACCGACAAACAAAAAAGTACTAGTACGCTAATGTTGCATGAAGGGCACGTTGGCCAAAGGGTTGGTGCGAGCATCCTACCGAAGCCAAGCGATTCCGAAACTGGTCCGGTTTGGGATTGCAAACGCATCGTACTTTCCGTTTGTAGAATGCCGGTTTGTAAGTCACTGATTGAAAGGGATCCCAACTTATCCAACATTTGTGGAATAATTGCTTCGGTTTAGTTTAAGATACGCCATTTTTCGAAATAAATTTTGTAAAAGTATAAATTTTGCCCTTGGTGTTGTTTATACAGCTAGATCGATGTAAAATTAAACAGTATTAAAATTAACTATGAAAGATGACTGACTATCAATGCAAAACTGATAATGCTATAGGGTTAGTGAGGGCGATGCGTGTTATTTTGGCCCACATGGAAAGGATATCAATTATCACATATTGATTTCAAATAAATGGGCTGACAATAAAGTACTCGTACGTCACACTTTTTATTGTGTTAATAACGATGTATTCTAGTTTGTTGTCAAGTTTGGGAGCGATTGTACAAATATGTTTCGAGCAATAGGTTAAAATTCTATGAAGCTGTAACTTTTTCAACCCATCATGCTGTAAGCAAATAGTTCGCCTATAGCGAAATATAAGCAACCAGTGCGTAAAAAAATCGGAAGTAATGTTTTCCTTCAATGTTGAGTGTTTTTAGAATTATCAAGACTTTAATAGAATTTTTTGAGCTCGAAAAATACTTTTTTTTCGGTCCAAGGAAATCTGGTTTGGACTGACACGAAATTTTTATGCATTAAGACACTGACAGCTGATTGTTAGAGACTATCTACAAAAAAAGGCGATCAATGGTAAAGGTAAATAGCAGTTTCCAAATTATTTTAAAGATTAGTTAAATCATAGAATACATAAAATAAGCATCTTTAAGTGGGCCAACATATTTTCTACAGTACCATACAAAGTTTATTTACATGATCGTTGCAATGAATACTACGATTTCTTTGGTGGTGACCCTCTTCTAAGTGAGCCAAACCTAACTTTTCCACCCCATATTCACCATGCATTATTTCTATGTTGTTACATATTTCTAGGAACATTGTTGAATGTGAATAGACTTGATAAATTTAGCTCAATTCTTGACTCGTTGAGCATGACATTTAAATATACCTTCATAACTTTGGAATACTACTTGGAGATTGTTGTATGGAGAAAAAAAGACACCCAGAACACGTTACAAAGTAGCTAAGGAATGGTGTAATAATCCTCCCCGAGACCAGCACAAAAGCAAGCTTCCGTGCGTAGTTCTTAATCCTTTTCCGGCTTGCTCATGTTCGGAACGGAAGAGATCAGTTTTCGGGCAGCAAGTGGCGAAACTCCGTCCAAACCAACGGTGGTCCATCCCGGTTGACCTCTGGCTTCTTACATGCCGCACATGCCGTGCGACGCTGGCTTAGTAAATCATGTCCGGGCATGCACGAACAGAACGAAGCAACCGTGCGTTGCGAACGAGGCGACAAGCATAAGCGAGCATAAGAACGCGGGGGGAGGAGGAATTGGGTTGGGGTTGGGCGGGGAAGCTGGGACGCGAAAGGTGAATAAAGGCACATAATGGAGTGGCCATAGGAAGAAAAAAAAACATGGGACACGACGAAAAGTGGCGCGCCGTTGTGGTTGGCCTTTCACCGGTCGTCTGGGTTCCGAGATTTTTCTCGTCCATTTATGTTGCTCTGCTGCTATGTGTGCTGATTATGCTCTGTGTAACCGTACTGCCCGATACTGGACGTGCAGAAAGGTGTGTGTGTAGAAAGGGCGCGTTTGCGTGTGGGTGAAGGAGTGATGTATAGTTTTCCCCCACTCTCTGTTATGCAGTGCGATCATGTTTCGCCTTCTTGTCAACAGGTTTATCCACCCGGTAATGGCAATGGCAACATCGGCCGCACCAACAACAATCCCATCGGTGACGACGGCGGTACCTGTAACAAAAGCACCAACAATGGCAGTGGCGACAGTGGGAGCGCTAGCAACAGTTTGTGCATAATTTCCGCAATGCTTAAGCCGGACGCGCACCTCGGCGGTAGCAGCGTCGGAGACCTACATTTGGCCGCAGCAACCAGCATAGGCCAGCCATCATCCGCGGCGGCTCAACTGCAGCATCATCGGTGGTTGCATCGGAAAAGTGCAAGCACGTGCTTGGTGGTGGCGCAGGACGGGACGCAACTGGCCGACCGTGGACGACCAGGTCAAGGTAATTTAAATTTGACTGACTCATTTCCTGACTACAGTTAGCAAAACTTAAAACTGTAGTTTGCATTTAAACAAAGTGTCTCCAATCAAATGTACTTCCCATGTATGTTTGTATTTTATTATTATTTTTTATGCACTCATCTAAACAAGTTCAAATTTCAAAAACAATCACTCTTGTTTGTTGGTGTACAACATAAGAATTTAGAAAATAAAATACAAAAGAAACATAATTATGCTCAAACCGTATATGTATGGAACCAGGGTTGGTGTTTGTGGTGGTGGTGGTGTGAACCTACCAACACCACCACCAAATCATGCACAACCGGGTGAATAAGGGAGCTTGGAACGATACATACCATCGGGGCCAAAAGCAGTATCATTTCAGAGTGACCAACAAGTTATACAAATATTTCTTGAATAATTTTTAAAACACATCGTTTTGTTAAATTTACGTTAAGTTTTTATACTAAAATTTTGTTTTATTTTTTATGTTCCAAGAATTGTTTGAATTCTTAGTAAAGGATGCATTACCTAAAAGATATAGATCCAACAAAGAACAACACAATTTAAAAGAATCCACCTATTTATTTTGCAAATAACAACTTTTTGATATATATCTTTTGTAGGCTGTGATTCTCATAGAAGTAAGGGATACAAAATCGGAACTAGATGAAGAACTTTTATGAAAAATTTTCGAACATTTGACACAGGTGTTAAATTTTTATTACGAGACAAAGTAGACACTTGAAGATGACAATAAGAGCTCCAAAAAAGATTGTTCAACTGTTCAGAGTATGCCAACCGTCTGATTGCGTAGACTTGTTGTAGCCTTGGCCATAAGGGTTAATCATGTTGTTCATGCTTTGCTTATGCGTTCCAGATGCAGTCGATCCGATCGCACGCACACCAGTGCGCCAGCGCGCAGAAGGAGGGGAAAAAGAACCCGTCGAACCGTGCGCGCTCCTCAGCGGACTCAGTAGTGTGCGGCAAGCGAACGGAGAAACATCGTCGTCGTCTTCGTCGTCGTCGTCGTTGTCGCTAGCGCCGTCGTGGACCACGACGTCCGGTAGTGCGCAAAAGGATCGTGCCGTTGTTGTTGTTGACGTTGCGTCTAGTGGTGGTGGTGGTGGTGCGGAAGGATCGTACGGAAGGAGCTTCCCGGAGAAGCGGCCGGAGGCGATGCGGCTGAACGTTCCGGCGGCCGGTCTGGCCGAGGGCAGCCGGACAAGCGTCTACATACCCTCGTCCTCCCAGTGTCAGTCCTCCACGTCGAGTGCGGATGGCGCTGGTGGTGGTGGTGGTGGTGGTGGCCTCCAAGCGCTCACGATCCAGGTGAACCGGTTGGATCCAAACAATCAGCAGCAGAACGACGTCGTCAACAACCCGTCGTCCGGCGTGAGCATCGTGAGCTGCTACCGGGCGGCGGCCAGTGTTGGCGGTGGTGAAGATCAGCAGAAGGGTGGTTCGAAAGCTAGTGGCGTCCAGACGCAGCCGGAAGGATCGGTGCGTGCAGATAATGGCGTTCGGGGGGAGCCAGTGTTGGTGGGCGGTGACGGACGTGTCACCGGTGGTAGTGTTGTGCTTGAAAAAAGTGCTGTAAATACGAGTGTTGCCTCTCCGGAGCAAATGGTTCAAGTTTCTAGTGGCCCCGAGTGGCCGACAGTGCGCGGGCAGGGTGACGATCCGCCAGCTTCCGCCGAGGGGCAACAAGAAGCTGGCGGTGGTGGTGGTGGTGATGGTGTACCGAGTGTTTGTGCGGGTTCTGCTGGCCCTCCGCGTACCTATACATCGACCGAGGCGCAAACGGATGACGCGATCCAGGTGCAGCCTCAACCGCTTCAGCAGGCTCCGTCTCTTCAGCTGCACTCGGCGGCGGCAGCGGCAGGAGTCGGCCCGTACGGGGCGGCTGGCGGAGGACCCGATCCAACCACCCTGCTCGGGGTGCACGTTGGCGGGGCACTGCTGATGGGCGCCCCTCCACCCGCTCTCGGGCCAGTCCCGGGACTTCCGCCCGGGGGTTCGGAGTTTAGCACGCGCGAACACCGTCGACGGGAGAGACGCGAGCGGCGGATGGCACGCAACCGGCTCCAGCATATCCACCCGCTCGAGCCCCCGCCACCCCCGGGCGGGCCCGGCCTCCATCACCGGTCGCCGCCGCCCATCGAGATCATCCCCGACATTCTGCACAGCCATCTGCCCCCGCCGTACACCACGCTGCCCATGGGCGCCTCCCTGATCCCGCAGATGATTCCGGCGAACTCGGCGGCGGCGGCTGTGGCGGCCATACCGGTCCGGGCGGCCGACGACTGCCGCTACACGTTTCCGATTCCGATCATGCGAAGGTAAGTGACCTTCCGAAATCCGGACACTGATTAATGTCCCCACTCGCGGTTCAACTTGTGTTTACTTTCTCTCGCCCTCGGCCTCTGGGGGGGTTCGTGGGCGCCGAGAGGTTGTTTGTCTTTTTTTTTTCTTCTCTACTATTGCGCACCATGACACCCGACGAGGGGGCGACTCGACGGGACTCACTTTCTCCTTTCACGACGATGGAGCCATTTGCAAAAGCAACACGAAAAGACGCACGGACGGCTTAAGGGGGGGTGCATGGGTCGTTTTTTTTTGCGCGATAGGAAGTGAAAGGATTTGGGTTTACCCTGCCTCCCTCTCACTTCGTTCCCTAAGCCCAGGCCCAGGAGTGGAGGGTCAGGGTAGAGTCAGTTCTCCGTACACCCGGGATCGCTTTTGACATCCCATTTCGCGGGCGGAAGGCGACCGGGGTGCGGGTTAAAACCATCGCACGCAATCAACGGAACACCACCGCGGCGCCGACCGATGGTGCATCCGGTTCGATCGTGCCCATGGTGGGATGATCGCGCCGACGCGGGATCTCTGCAAAACAGCGTCCGCAGATAATGAGCGGATAAAAAAATGGCGGAAGAAGTTGGCGAGAAAGTTCCGGAGTGGACCGGAGCTCTTGGGCCGAAGCAATCCCTGGGTGATCGATAAGATTATCCGGCGTTAGGCAATGCGGGTCATAAACATAGACACTTTGCACACAAAGAGATGGAAGGAAATCATAGTAGGTGTGCTATTGTCGATGTAATTTGCAGTAGTCGTAGAAGGCTTTGCGGTTTGCTACAAACTTTAAGGTTTTCTTTTTACGAGTTTGTATAAAATGTCCCCTCCATTAAATCGGACACTACAGTGAATTGATCTGCAGATAGTGGAGACGACGACTTGGTGTACGCGAATATCTACCGAAGGATAGTTTATTCTAGAATCCAGAAAACGTAATTGTGAATTTGATGCTTCAACTTTATGTTGGATTAGAAATTGTGTTACTCGGAATCGGAACAAAATAGAATGCTCGAAGGCTCAATCTAGAATGGCTAAGGTATGAATATTAGAAGGTACGCTGGTATGTAAGACCACTTCTCTTGTGAAACTTACTTGAATCAAATTTATCTAGTGAACTTACATTTAACTAGTGAACTTAGCACGTTAAGTAATCGCTAGTGTAATAGTGAATTACGCTGGTCTTTCGTGTATCGTCGATATTTGTGCTTTGTTTATGTGTTGCAGTTTGGTAGAAGTTGCAGCATGTTTCCAAAGCTGCGTCTAATACTTTGTTGTTTATTGTTGAAAATACAAAAACTACGCTAAAAGTACATCCGATCCGATTAAAGTGCAATGGAATGAGCTATTGGTTCCTTTGTTTACGTTTTGACAAGATTACACAAGCGATTAGAGGGTATGGAAGCCAACATTCTTTTTGACAGATTGAGCAGCGGAATTACCACATCGATTTTGCTTCGGTTCCCTGTACCCATGTACCCAAAGCATTTTACCAAAGTGTAACTTCTTCTCATGATTCCCAAGGATCATCAGAATGGTGTCACCAGGAATGGTGTAAAAAACATTTAGCAACTTAATCCCTCTCGCAACGGGAATCGTCGACGAACTGCTCACAAATTGAAAACCTGCAGCAGGAGAACTTCTCAAACCGGTTGAATATGTTCAGGTATGTTAATTCACATGCCGTGTGTGACATAATCCGAACAATGTCATCATTAGCGCGTCACACATTGAATGAGGTAGATTGTATGAGTTGCCGGCGCGTTCTTCGTTTGTTTTTGTTTGTTCGCTCTAAATCCTTAAAGCGTTGATCCTCGCGATGCCAAATTTCTACCCATGCTACGACTCGCCACGTCACGAGACCTTAATTAGCCAGTGTATTTCGAACGGTGAGGAGGAGGAATGGAAAATCCGTTTCTCATCCGGTGCGCGGTTTTCCCCCGAAAATCCCCAGAATTTCCGGGGGGAAGTGGGCACAATTTATGATTGTTTCGTTCCGTTTACTTTCGCTGACGTACGTTGGCCGCAAACGCAGAGCACACAGAACCTCGCGCACATTTGTCTTTGGCAAGCGCGATGGCGGCCACCGCGACCCTGACAAGGCCGTCCGAGCGGGAAAACCCCCGGCTGCGGGCGTCTCCGGCCACCACCACCTTGCCTCCGCCAGGGGAACGAGGTGATACGATGATAAAAAAAAAAACAAAGAACCCAACTGTTTCCGCCGAGGCGTTGACGGAGTGAAACGCAACATAGAATTTTAACCCCGTTTCGAGATGAGGGAGGTCTTTTCCGTGCTGATTAATTATTCATGAACGTACGGCAGCGAGACCGTCGCAGAGTTGGCCGTGGAATTTGTCGTTTTTTCATGCGTGTGTGTGTGTGTGTGCCTCGGAATTCTACACCCCGAATTATTAAGTCCCTTGAACTCCGGTCGGCGTCGGTGGATGGTTCCGTGGGGTTCCGTTTTTCGGATGGAATTTGCCATTGTCGTCCGTTCGCTGGGAAATGGAAAAGTGAATAGCAATACATCGTCGTGGGCTGCTCGGCACAATGCGCTAAATCATAATTGTGTTGCGCCCGGAAGGCGAAGAAGCTTCATGCTGCCGACGCGTAATATGGCCCCTTGGTCGGCTCGGGGACGAAATCACCAGTATGCGATCGCTTTCCCTCGGCGTTGCGTACGGCGCGGTTACCTTGTACCTTTTGCTTTTTTTTCGGGGAAAATGTTCGATAAAGGGAGATTTTTCCCTCTCGACTATCTCCCTGAAGGGGTGATTCCACTCGCCGAGGGACGTGGAGCATGAAGTGGCCGTTGTAAGAGAAGCGTAAAGCTGTTACGTGATAAGCTAAACGTGATGGGATCGCTCGCGAAGAAAGTGCAACCCTTCTTCACCTGAAGTTATTCAGTTTGGACTTTCATTTGTGCTGTGCAGCACAGTGACCGCACTTTATGACCAGTTCCGGTGTGTCGCTCGGTGGTTCCGCCGTCGTGGGTGGCTCTCCTCATGACATAACCAATTGTTTTCTGTGCATGTTGGGCTTCACGAAAAGCTGGCGTTGCGCTCCGTGGAGCGGTTGATAACGCTTAATTTTTCCATTTGTGTGCCGCTGGGGATCCTACAGATGGCCTAATAAGAAGAAATGTTAATTTCAGCTCGTAAGCTTTGACATGTTTACATAATTCAAGCATGGGCAATGCTTATGGATGCCAACGAAAACCACGCATAGTTGGAAAATTGTGTCTAAATACAACAAATAATAAGCATTTAAAGGCAACCAATGTAGGCCGTGTAGCTTCAGGGTCTTCAAATTAAACCTAGACTCTGCCAAAACGGTTCATAACTTGCATGGTATTAGGTTTTATGATTGAATAGATTAACATCTGAAGCGTTTTCTAAGATTTTCCAAATCATCCTAACAATTCAATGCCTTTTCAAATATGCCCCGAATTGTTGCGTACCCGAGAAGATCACTTCCTTCCGCAAGCCGACTTTTGGTGGTTTGATGATGATGAGACGATGCTTTTACATTTTTATGCCAAACTCCACCCACTCGCCCTCCCGTGACCCAGGGTGTCGTAAAGTCACCCGGTACCACATTGCCATAACGGTCTCTTCGGGTGTTGAAATTCTTCTTCGCAGCTCGCTTTCTTTCCACCACAAGAGCCGAGAAAGCATTCCTACAAACCGCTGCCTTCTTTAAAATAAGAGCCGTTGGTGTCTTCATGTCGTGTCGCCAGGAGCATAAAAGTCGTTCATTTTACATCCCGTTGCGACACGTGTGCGTGACGAGTTGGAATGCTCAACCGCGCGCTGCTGGTTTGCATCCATTTTCCCGAAATAAATGGAATGCTTTTTTTATGTTATCATTTAAAAAAGTGCTCTGTATCAAGATGGCGGCTTTGTGCAATACGCGTTGGATTATGTTTCCTGTTGGAAGGTGTCATTTTTCCTCTCAGTGCCATTTCATAAATGTGAAAACTGGTAAGAGGAAAGAGGTGAAACTTTGGAGAGGTTGTCCAATGGAAGCTGTAAATTTAATCAATCCTACAATTTCCCCGTGTCGGGAGTGGACAATGCCCAGCGCAGCCCGAACATGGTCAGCGACATGCTAAGTTTGGTACTTGGAAATGCATAGAATAACAACAACGTAATCCTGCGCGAATACGATCGCCATGCGTTAAATTGTTCGCTTGTAGGGCGTAGGACAAACTTTTGCAATTTCCATCGTGCAGTGAGAAAAATTAGATCAACTTTTCCGGGTTACGGGCGATACAGGCAAACCCCTTTCCCGGAGCGTGTCACTCCAATGTTGATGTTTCAGCGAACACAATGTTCGGCTTCGCTGGGGTCCCGAAGGATACCGACCCCGGGAAAACGATGGCCGACGCGGTGAGAAATGACAGAAACGGAAATTAATTCAAATATTCATTTCCATATCATCAGCCCTCCGCAGTTCGCTTTTCGGGGGTGGGATGCAAGGGATCGGATGTCGGCAGCATCCTGTACTGTGGCACATGACAAAGGGCACGGGGTGGGGGAGGAGGGTATGTTCATCATCAGCATCAACATGACGCCGTGGATAGTACTGACGGGCCACATTCCGTGGAAAAAAGGTGAACCAACCATTGGATGATGATGCTGGAAAAGCATAAAAACATACATCGACTCGGTCGTTCGTGCCTTCGGTCGTTTAGTTGTTGGTTGTCACCCGCAAGAAAAGAAAAAAACAAGAAAACACCCGTGGAAAAAGGGAAAATTGACTGTGGGCGGATTGGTATTAGAAAGCGGAGTTCTTCTTCGGGCGAGATCGTGCGCCCGTGACACGTCGACTTCGATGTTTGGCCGTGAGTAAACAGAGAGAAAAAACAACAACATCTAAACAAATTTCCTTCCATCATAAATTTTGTCATCTTCGGATGCTGCTTTGCGTGCCTCTTCGGGACTCCTCTCGTCGGGAATGTAAATGTTTGTCACTCTCTGCCTCTCTTTCTCTTGTCCTTTGGTTCGTTTCGTCAACTGTACGATATACTCACAGTGTCACTAATATTAGACTAACTCATTCCCGTTCGATCTGTTTGGTGTAACCGGAATGCTTTCTTCCCGACGACATCTTTCCTTCGCCCCAAAACGTCGCCATTGAAATGGATGTTGGTGCTTCGGTTTCCCTGTTCGGAGGTTTTTGATTAATGACCAACAACTGGTTTTTGAGACGCGGTAACGCCAGCAGTTTGCTGGACTGGTTTCGGGCAGCCTCTCAAGGTCTTCCGAAAGAGAGAAGATTAAAAAAAAAAGGAAATAAAAACTACACTCACTCACCCTCGCCGTGCCCGCCGGCTTTGTCACCTCGGGAAGGAACGGCGGCTACACGTTAAGTGGAACCGAAGGAGGACTCTATTTTTAGCGCCCCACTTTTCCGGCGGCATTACGGCATTGCTGCGAGTTCCGTCGAGAGTTTCCGCGACCCCCCTTCGGAGGCTTTCTCCAGCGTTTTTCCGAGCGTGGCTCGGACCCCGCGAACCCTGTGGGAAGGGAGCTAATAAATTTCGTTCACCCCAGCCACCCATTTTCCGAGCGTGGCGTTCACGGATGGAAGTGCATTTCACTGTCACTCCCTTGCATGGACGCCCAGTATTTATTTTACTTCCATTTAACTCACGCTGTCGGCTCGCGCTTAATTGCTACAAATCTTTGCACTGCTTTCCCCCCTCCGTAGGTTCCGTCCGTCCCGGGTCTTAGTTGGCTCTCGGTTTTCCACACTCGACCAAGACCTGACCCATCCTCGGGTTGCCTTCGGTTCGATTTCCTTGCGAGTCGCAAGAGTGTGAAATTAAAAGCAAGCGTTCCTCAAGCAAGAGGAAAACGCAATTAGCCGGGGCCCTGGGATTTTATTTTCGTATCCCAGTACACAACGCTGAACGTTCGTGTGTGTGTGTCGTGTAAGCGTCCTTCTAATTATAGAGCGGATGTCGCATCGGAAATGTCGCTGGAGACTGTTGCTGGTGCAGCATTCGAGGCGAACGCGCTCGCGTAGGGAAGGGATCGAATTAAATGTTTTTATTCGGCGTAACATGAGATTTTAGAACGTACGACGCCGGTCGTCGCTCGGGGGAAAATCGCCTGGGGGAAAAGCACCCGGATTCTCTTGCCGGCTCGGGATGGAAGGAAGTTTTTAACGCTAGAATTGAAAGTGAACGCCGGATCGAAATTGGGTATTTGGGATGCAGGGAACAGCTGTGCCGAGGTGTCCAGTGTTTACGCTGGTACTTTGGCCAGTTTGGGAAATTGGAAAGATTTAATTAAATTCATTAACCACGGTTTCCGACTCCCCTGTCTCTGCCGAAGACGAACCAGATGAGATCAGGTTTATTGCTGCCTGATGTGAAGCGAAATGTGAGCGGTTCACAAAGTAAACAATCAATTGGAGATGATTGCAACGATTGCGTCAGGTTTATACAGCAGGATCGGTGTGGAACACTGTTTGCTTGGGGGTAGGCTTCAGTGTGGAAATTCATAAAACTATAGTACTTCTATCGGGTTCGTGCTTCGAAGCATTTACATTACGATTCCTAATTGGATGCCTTAAGTTTATTACACTTCAAGCAGCGTCATTTCTCAAGGTTTTCGTTAGGGTTTTATCTACTCGGTTTATAGTTCCTTAACTTCGACAACTGTTTGCTATAAAAAGTAATAGGGTAGGCGTGCCCGACTCGCTTTGAGGAATGTCTACATCTTAAGCGCTCCCGCGGTTCGAAAAAACCGAGGAGCTGCAGAAGTGCTTCGGAGCGTTCCGCTTCGTGACCGACATTGATCTCCACAGCACCGCTCCTAGTTTTGGAAAAAAATATGTTTTTAGCGTTCCAGTTTCCCTTTGTCCGACGAACTGGGACAAATTCATTAGACCTGGAACCGGGCGGGTTTCCTTTGTGCTCCCCCCTTTTACACTTCACCTTTCGCTAACCTCGTTACGTAAATGAGTGATGGAAATGGCTCGCTAACCCCCGAAAAAAAGCGTCATTAAACTGTACTAGCAAACTCATTTGTACCAAAGGCATACTAGGGAGGAAAAGCCGGTGGTAAAATGGGAAGAAAATATCTGAGAATTAGAAACTCAAATCGACAACTCGGTCCGCCCAAGGAAGAAAGGTGAGTGAAAAATGTCCATGCCATCTCGGGCTGGGTGAAAAAAACACGTAAATGTGAGAAGCTAATGTCCACAAATTAGAGGCTCTAATCGCAAACGAACCGACACCGCAGCCGGAGCGCATACACATACACCCATGTTGGCGTGGACAATGTTCTGCAAAATGGGTAACAGGAAAAATGGAGGTCCGTAACCGCGATCACTCAGTAGCCGGGTGAAGAAACTTGAAACGTGAATGTCAAAAAAAAGTCGTCCACAAAGAGACTGCTAACCAAAAAAAAATCTCGAAACTTGCCCAAGCGGTGGGCTTTGGAGGCAAAGAATTTCCGATGGAGATTTAGAGGAGAAAACAAATGGACCGTCCATGATGGCGATGATGATGATGATGATGATGGTGGTGGAAGTGATGATTGGGACAGCAGCAAGCAACGGGTGGGCCGTGACTCGACTTTCAACTTTGTTTTCACTGATCACTTTCGCGCGAGTTTTGTGTTGCTTTGCTTTGGGTGGGTGATGATGTTTCGGGGTCTTGTTGCTTCAGTTCTTGTTTTCCTGCGTGCGTGCCTGTGTGTGTGAGCCAGACCAGGCCCCATTCGTGGGCAGCTGGTCGTTCCATGCGGGTTCTTGATCGTTCGGCCCAAACCGTCCGAGGCCAATAAAACCATGAGTGTTTCCGGGAAAGGCCGCATGGAAGGGTTTTCTGCGCGAGGGAAGGGTTTTCTGCACCTTCCACACACTTCCCGGCCTTTCGAAGGTGGTGGGCCGTTCTGGATATTCAATCAATCAAAGCGTCTCACCCGTCCGCCCGGGCATTGAGCGTTCGTCGGTTCGTGGTGTATAATGCTGGCCGAACCGAGAAAAAAAAAAAAAAATCAGGCCCAAGACGAATGAGATGCCTCCAGCCCCAATTCTGAACGGAGATAAGTAATGGTTCGTATGGAATTAATTTGATCCTAAGCCAACGGCCAACGCCGGCCCAACGTCGATGCGGGCTGGTTTGTGGTTTAAGGTTGTTGTGCTTTGTTTTCGGTCGTGCTTTTTTGTGGTTGTTTACTTCGATCGAAACATTGCCCTCGACTGAGATTGTTTCTCCCTCCCCGCTGGGAGGCAAACCTCGTGCATGAGGGGAGGGGGGAACGATCACTAACGGCAGGAGGAGAGAGGGCGTAGCAAAAAGGTTCTAAACGCTAATGATCGAACCTTGCAGGAACCTCCTCCGGCTTCGCCATTGCGATCGCCAAAATGGCGTTTCGGGGAGGTTTTTCGGGAGACGATCGAAAGAATTCGGTGCAGGTGAGGAAACAAGTGTTTAATGAGATTGAAATTGTTCCAGGATGTATCCAGGTGGTGCAAGAGAGGTGGGAAGAAGTAAAGGGAGGGAAAGGTTTCAACCGCACCGTAAATGTGCATGACCTCTAACGATGATTAAACAGTTAATTTCTCGTTATGGAGAGGTTTTTCCAAAAGCCGAGATTCGAGAGGCTATTTAGAGAGGGATTAGGGTTTGCGTGCCGAAGTGTGCGATCTTTTAGAGCCTCGCCTTTCGTTGGATCCTCCATGTTTTGCTTCGCCCCTGAAAAGGGGGTTTGCGATGAAACAAACACGATTTCGAACATGGGTTGGGAGTTTTTTCTTGCTTACGTTTAGCGAGGAAACAAAAATTGTACGCTCCGTTCGAATTTCCTCCGAGTTCCGTTAATTCCCGGACATATTCCACGGTGGGTTTCGTGTGGCGAATGAAAAATGTTGTTGTCTCGCTGTTGGGATCTCCCGAGTACGCGCTCACACGCACCGTTCTTAATGGGTGGTCAGCGTTACATAAATCATTAGAAACTGTAGCACCCTCCCCATGGGAGCGAGGATAAAAGCCTTTCCTCCAACGAAAATCGGAGACCGTGCAAGTAGAAATTCGCGCAATATCAATGCGAGGACCACAACGACGACGGCGGTGCACAGTTTGGCTCCAGAATTGCGGTACTTTCCATTGAGTATTGACATCAACGGAGGTCTCTTTGGTGGTCGGATTTAGAGAAGACCGTTAGGCGGTTGTTCCGTGTGGAGTGCCTTTTTCGTGTACCAGATTCACATGCCGATTGGCTTGGTAGCTGGGACGCGGAAGGTTGGCGCCGAATGCCAGCGCAATTGCTCCGCTGTCGAATTCGCTCGCTAATGAAGCGGCGAAATCGTTTTTGTGCCACTTCTAGCAACGGTGAGAATTGTGAGATCAGATTTTGGAAACTTGGATATACAGGTCATGATCTTGTTGAGGTGTGAAAACTTGCACTATTTGGTTAGTTGTCCCTGGTGTGGTGGTGGTCGTCAAGCTCCAATTCCGTTTAGGTCGTTTGAGACAATTTCATTCAACACTGACCATTAATTCTTGAAAACCAGAATACCAGAAATTTGATCAATTTATATAGTTCTCGTATAAAAATTCGACATTGTCTAAGTATATTTTACGAGCTCTTAATTTCTCCTTCGTCGGCAAGGAACACATCAGCAATAGGTTGGCCCCCATTTTGGATGGGTATTGGAACCTTATTCGATAAACCAGTCTCAAATTTCTGCATCGCAAAATGTGCAGCTTGCGTAAGTCGTTATTTTCTCATCCAAGGTCTTGCCGATCCTTCGGCGTACCTGAAACATGAAGCAGTTTTCATCTGAAGGGTTCACTCTCTGAAGTTTTGACTGATGTTTGAAGGAGGTGCTCTAATTTAGTTTGACATTTTCTGCATCCTCTACTGACGGCGAACTGGTGCATTTTCCATTCAGCCCCAGCAAGACTTCCCATGAAGCTCTGAAGGTTGGTGATCTTTTCTTTAGAATGTACTCTGGAACCACAGGCAGTCTTCAAACAAAAAAAAAAAAAAAAAATCGACGGAGAAGTAAAAAGATCCAATCAACTGAAAAGATGCTGTGTTTTGTTACGCACACCTTTGGCAGGAGGTACGGAGTCGAAGTTCGAGTCCGGAGTGTTATGAAATCGAATCCGCACATCGATGGGGTCTTTCTTTATTAAATTTGTGTACGCAACCTCGCTGGGAAAAGGTCTCCGCTGCTTTAAGGTGAGTCTATAGCACATACCCGTAAGGGTCCGACAGCCCCTCGAGGGACTTGAAGAGGTTGAAACCTAATGCGAAATGAAGTCGCGAACGAGTTCGAGTTCGAGGGTGGCCGGTTGGGTTTCATTGCGTGCCGAAGGCGGAAGGAGGAGTAGTGAAAAGCGCGCCGAAAAAGGCCCGAAAATGCGAGCACCATGGCATGGAGGTTGGCCGCATCGCGTGGTGGTTGGCGTTTGGGCAAGATGTTTCCATACGTGCTGGCCATGCTTTGGTGGACGTTGTCCATATCGCTCCGCAGGCTTTATTTGCCGCTTGCACGATATGCTTGAGAAATGGTGGCCCCGATCAATCTTTTTCATTATAGGCTCATCACTATAGGCGGCCGAAGCATTGTCGGATCGGCATGGCGAGCAGAAGCGTCATTATTGGAGAACTGGTGACTCACGATGGGTAGTTTTTATACATCTCTCGCTCTTCCTCTCGCTTCACCATCGAGACAATTCCTCTCGATATCCACACATAGCCTCCTATAAGATGAAGAGGTTAGACTTTCGAGATGGCGTCATGCAGCCAAGGAGGTTCCACTTCAGAAGCGGCTGCTCAAGTGCCCCGAAAGCGAAACCGAACTCCCTTTTTCTGATTAAACGGAGCCCCATGAATACCCAAATAACCTTTTGCGTGCTTTAACCTCGCGATGAGTTGATATCCGTTCAAAAACCGAGGGTTCTCCGTTCAACGGATAGTTGTGACAATAGCAGCTGCATCCGTGCAATTTTTGAGAGGTGAGCGCGCGAGAGCCCAGACCCGAAAGTTACTTCCGAGAGATTTTTTCTTTCGCTTCTACGCGCGGCTGTGACGTCACAGCCCTTGCGCGAATGAATACACTGGACGAAATTTGTTGTTGCGTTTTCACCTTTTTATTTCTCGATTTCTTGTGAATCCAATAACACCGAAAACTAAGTTTACATCGATGATCCATCAAGAACAGCATACACACTATACAATAAACTATTTCGTATGAAACATACACACTTCACGGCAGCGCTTACCTGCTAGTTGAGGAAGTTTTTTGCTCAGCTTCTATCGGTCAGGTGCGTTGCTCCGGAACTTATCATTCTGCGTAAAAAGATGTCTCCAACTAGCTAGGATCGTAGGTTGAATAGTTGATAGTTCATTGAATACTAGATATACTACCCTGCAATAGATGAAATGTAAAAATTATATGTAATTATCGCCGAAAAACTTTAGCGACCTTACCGTGTTGCTTAGTTTACGTCGATCTGGCAAAATCGCTCTACGCATGTGATGAACGCAGCGAAGGAGCAAAAAATATTCACGTCTCCATCGTTCTAATGGAGAAATGCAAGCTCATGCTTGAAGCGACGGAGCACGCAGCGACGGATGCACGCAGCGACGGATGCACGCAGTGACTGAGACAAACGCACAACGCGATGTGCCGCAATGGAAAAATGTTGAGCTCGGTGCGCTTCCCCTTGTACGGGAGCGAGCGCGATGCAGGGTGCGCGCGTTCGATCACCCAAATAAGATCTCTCCATCGAAAAATTCGAGAACGGGATCGAAAAATGTGGCTAAGTCCGCGAGCGACGGGTCTTCGCCACGTTCGCGGCATCTGCGGACGGCAATCATCGAGAGTGGCATCGCAAAAATCGGCTAAGTCCGAGAGAGCTGGTTTTTTTTGTATGGAGTTTTCTCTGGCATGCTCAATTTTCAAATGGAACCCATCCCAGGCTGGTTGGGTAATGAATGCAATTTTATGTTTATGAGAAGTGGGCACTCACTCCAATCGGTCTCGGTTGTCCTCCCAGACGTTGGTGTCGTAGCAGTCACTTAGCTTAATTAAGCTAATGGTCAATAAATGCTACTGGCAGGAGGGTGACGAACAAGCAGAAGCAGCGAAAGCGATCTTCGCGCTCCCAAATCAGATCCAGAGTGCCGCCAGTGGCAGGCATCTGTTGCTTGCCCCTTCCACTGTGGCACTTTTGAGCTGTTCGACAGGCACCAGCGGCAAGATTGATGGGATTTCCTTTTTCTTTCCACGCTCCGTAGCGTCGCAAGCAAGGATGCGAAAATAAAAGGAATTTCGGGGTTTACTTCCACCATATTGCTGGCAAATTCATGGCATTGTTTTAGTGTCGCGCAAACACCAGAAGACACTCGGGAGCATTCGGTGACGCCAATGGCCCGTACATGTCGGCGGTTCGTAACTTTTATGGCGGTTCCGGCGTGGCGTGTCGATGGTATGCTGTACAAAACATTTAACGACACCTTTCTCTCCATTCGTGCCGTAAATGGCATGCCGTACGGGAAGGACACGGTCTTATTTCCCTTTGAACGGACAAAGATTGTGTCGCGAGACGTGTGAGTGAATCACCACTCTTTGCCCGGTGTTCCGCAAGATCCGGGTATCGAGTTAAGGGCAAAAGCTTGGGGCTTATGTAATGCCGTTAAAATTGCCTCTTAAAATGTTTCATGTGTTATGAGCGAAGAGGTCATTAGGATTTAAAAAAAAAATGAATGATTTCCGCATCTGCAGGTACCTGCGGATAACACGCTTGTAGGCCAAAATTTCTTAGAAGAAAAAAAGGATAGAATCTGACGTAACCTTACCATGACACAAATTCTTCCGGTCGACGGTGTAGTCTCGGGCATTTTATCCTTCGAGGCGTAAAACGTCTGCGTCCCATTCCTGGAACTGACTTCCCGGCGTGCTGCAAAAAGGAAGCTATAAATGCGAAGAAAAGGCAAACTATTACGCCACCCGTGTACACAGTGTCGTGCCGATTCTCGAGGTCAGTAAGGCTGGAAAAAGGAAATAGCGAAACATTTCCCTCTCTATCTTTCTTTCTCTTGACCGTCTAGAAACTCCTCTAGCCACCGAGTGTTGGGTGCTCTTGGGGTGAGTTTCTTTGAGAAAAAAAGTTTCCCTAACATGGCGTGGCTCAAAACTGGCCAGTCCTTTTCTCGGCTTCCAGCTTTGACCCACATTTCTTCACGCTGCGCGTTCGTCTCGTGCGTCCCGTGTCCTTGAATGTTGGTGCTGGCCTGACTTCAAGGACACACGGCCGTCGGTACGCCGTGGCGGTCCCACCCTGAGTTCGCACACTATTTGCCTGCCGGTAATTGTACGGATTTATGGTACTGCCGTCACCGATACGGACGGCCTGGCGTCCTGTGCGCAGTTCTTGCCGGTTTGAAAGGGATTCGGGCTCTCGCTTTCCAGTCGTAAAAGTGGAACAAACGCTCTTCGCAATTATGGTTTCTTCCCCGTTCCCGAAATGCTTAAACTATGAACCGGGAGATTTTTACATTTTCCTCTCTTTGCTTTAATGAGGAAAGATTGTGCGATATTTTTAATGGTCCGAATGTACGGTGAAGGTCATCTACTTTATTATTTTCTTCCTGTCCAGTGCGCCTTGGGGACGATGTTTGCCTTTACAGGTAAACAAAGTGCAACTACATTAAATCCGCTCTATTTGAACACTCATATTGTGGTGGTTGTTGTTCATGGAAAAGAAAAGTGTCTAAGAAGGGTGCATTGCATCTATGCAGCAAAATCTGATTCACTTTCTTCGAGTCGTTTTTCTGCATTGTTTGTTGGCAGGAAAAAAGTACAACCGTCTCTCGATGCCGCGCTAAACATGTTTCTTCTCAATCGATCTGTTGTTGTCACAATCTGCACCATTCACCGTCTATCTCCGGGCGGAGGGCGATGGAAAATGTATGCCGGCGCTTATCACGTCGCCGAGAACGATTCGCTCAAAGCAAAACATGGCCCCGGTGAAAGCTGGCACACAGTGATCGTCGACGTGAACGGATTTCGGTTCAGGGCACGCTCGAGAGTCGCTGGCGCCGTATGTTTGCCTTCCCTGTTTGCCTCCTTTCACATCGTGCTTTTCTATCTGGTGGAATTGGTGAAGCGCATTTTTGCGAGATTCGTGCAGACGATGCCGCCAAAAGAGAGCTCAGCCTAGAAGTGGGAAACGCCGATCCGGAAGGAGGAACCCAGCGCGGATGCACGATGTTATCTCTAATCAGCTTATTTTTCAATCATGTCAACTATTTACATGATTTTCCTATTTTCCTCACCGGGGAAAACTCGCCCGGTGTGTCGGTAACCGGGTTTTCCCACGGCCATCGTGCAGCGGGGGAAAACGAGGCAACTCGTCGACTCCGGAGTTTATGCTGCTGCTGCTGCTGACATCGACCTACATTCCGGCTTGCTCTGGATTTCAAATGTCAGATGTCGGCGAGCCTTTTTTTCTCCGCCTTCTACCACCCACCGTTCTTTGTCTCGGTGCATCTGCATCGGGTGGTCCGTCCGATGCAATCACTGTTGCAATCGCTCGTGATGCCAACAAATCACAGGCCTCCGATACCGGGGTTGGGGGCTTGGAGTGACGCTAATCGGTAAGAAAACGCTCTGCAGGTGGAGAACGGAGAAAAGAAAACACAGAAACAGGAAAATCGTGCTTTTCCAAACGCGTATGGCAATTTTTACAATTCGTGCCGACGCGCTCGGTGAATGGAAATGCTTGTTGTTTTTCGCACCAAACGTTGCACCTGCACGTCGCGCGCGAAAGTGCAACCGCAAACGCAGCAGAACGCATCGCCATCGCGCGTCGGTGCGGGCTGACAAAAGGAGGTAGGGGGTCGGGGACGTGGCATAGATCGGGCCAGTCCGTTTTCCATTCCAAAAGCAACCACGTTCTTGAATTCAAAGTAATCGAAAGTCGGAGTGTGCGTGTGTGTGTGTGTTTCGGAGCCACTTGCCGGACACGAGCCCACTCCATTTTGCGACTCATTTGGTTCGAAAACGGAAAAAAGAAAACCAACGAGAGCGGCGGTTAATCCGTGACCGACCGTTTCGGTTTCGTTCACTTCGGCAGGGTTGACCTCGACTTCTTGGTTGGAGCATACGGCTCGCGGTTCGCTAATTATGCAACCATCCGTGAAACCACCGTGAGGAACTGAAGTAGTTGGAAGTGACTTGAGTTTTGGGGAACATTATTATGCGATCCAGTGATTCGTCAAGTGTGTCGGACAATTTTGAACTAAACTATTAAAAACCTGGTAGAAGTGAATGGTGAATTGCTCATCAACAGTTGTGTTTCTGCCGTACGTGGACTTACTCATTGCTGCATATGGAGCATGCGGATTTTTTTGTTTATAGAAAGGACAATGAGGACAAACCGCATCATCCTCCGTCAGAACGTCACAAAATAATAAAGTGGGCAATCCATTTTGTGGCATGCAATTTTTTAAAAATACAAAATGTGTTTAAGAGTGTAGCAACATTTACAATCCCTTTGGTTGAAACCTCCATTAAATAAGTGACTTATTCGGTAGGAATTCAAAACAATAGTAATGAGAATGTAAAGCATTCCGATGGATACTAAAAAGATACTACATCTGATGATAAATTTGTTACATGATTTAACCTTTTTTTTAGCATGAAGTTTTGAATACTCTAAAAATTCTACCAATAGTGAACCTTCGACCCTTTAGCTTTTCAACACATAAAGTTTGAACACTTAACGGTTGTCGTTGAAGTTTTGTTTGAACACTATTTTTTGATAAAACCATCTAAAGTTTACAATTGAAACTCATTTTTATCAACACAAACAAAACAAACACATTTTGCACTTCTTGATAAAAAAAAACAACACATCATAATAATGCACAAAACCCTTATTAGTGTTGCATGAACCAAAAATTGCCTACAACTTTTGGTAGGTTTTAGGTAAAACAATAGTCATTCGTAGCAATTGCGGGGTTTTCATCAATATTAACCCAAATTTGGAGTCGTGCATAGTTCTAATAAAAATAACCCGGGAAAATCGATGAAATGTCAACCATTTGAAATATACCGTTATTGTAACTATTAAATTAAAACACAAATCTCAAGTAAAGAGTACAATCAATAACTCTTTTCTCTACCCCTTCTTCACCGAGCATCGCCGGGGCGTCAAGCTAGTACATAATAAGTTGATAAGTCACACATGTGCCAAAAAATAGGTTGACCTTTTGAGGATACGTTTACACTTTAATAGTTATTTTATTTGAATAATTGTTTCATATTATTGACCTCAAACTAATATTCTTTAAATAAGTACTCAATGTATTGCATTCCTTCCAACCATTACGTGCTGACCTACTTTCAGTTAAACATCTCACTGAAAGTAAAAACTGATTAAACCTCAGCACGAAAGTATAAATCTGTTGCGGTAACTGCAGAACAACTCCGTTGGTAATGAATGTAATATCTGACATCATTACGTTCGCTTCGGCTTCCAACCCTAGAGTTTGCTCATCGCCCTTCTCGCGCGCACCTGAATAAATATTAAATTTTCTATTCGTTCCGATCACGTAAGTGTGCCGGGGCCGTCGCCCTCGCCTTCGCGAAGCCTACCATCCGGCGGGAAAGTTCATTAAATCAAGCATCTCAATATTATTGCCCGGGAGGAAAAGCAACCCCTCCGTGAGGGTGAAGGTGGTGATACGAGGGTGGCGTCGGTTTGAAGTAAATTTATGCGCCCGCCCGGAACACGCCCGGCATTATTATTCGGTATCTTAATTTCATATCGCTCTCCCATCGGCGGCGTTTCCCGGGAACACATCCCGCGCACAACACGCATCGATCGGATCTCGATGAATCAAGGGCGCACGGACCTGGCACGGGCACGGTCACGTGACCGGACCGAATTATCCGGGGCGCATACCAACACCGTGCGATAAGCAATTACGGTCTATTTGTTGTGCCTCAGTTCGATGGTCCGCTCCTTCTCGGGACGCAAGGACGACGAGCGCACTTGAGCATAAATCCGCCCCGGCAGATAGATTGCGAGAAGATAATCATTTTCTTTCGCCACTTTTCCTTCCCCCCCCCGACAGTGGCGAGAGTTTGGCGAAGGTTAGCAAAATCGAGGGAACAGAAGAGGACACGGTGTGAGATGGCACCAAACCTAAATCACACGGAGCCGCATGTTTTTCGCGGCTGCGGGTATTAAATTTTCATCGAAGAAGTGTGAAGGTTCAGCTCAACATCGGACACCTTATCGGGCGACGCCGGATGTCACCGAAGTGTTGTCGGAAAAACTAACCTTCACACCATGCGATGTTGCCCGAGATGAGCAGCTTTCATGCTCGCGCAAGGGGGGAAATTGAATCCGATTACTTTTTTTCTCCTTCGCGCTGCTGATCGAACGGCGGTGACCGTCACACAGTTCTTCCGGAAAATGCTTCCAGCTACGCCAACGTCAGTCAGTCTCCCCCGCCGCTCCGAGCCAAAACCATCGCTTCGGTGTGGCGCATTAGGCGGAGAGCAGAGTTCGGTGTCAGCTTAATGGCAGATATAAACTAACATCCTGTGCCGGTCGGAGTGCGTTCATTCGCTTTTTCCGTGCCCCCGGAAAAACAGCCCTGCGGGGTCTTGATTCTCCCCCCCCCCCCCTGACCACGCACTCTCACTCACTTTCGGAGGGTAAAGTTTGGGAAATATGAGCCATCGAACTCGAGCGATAAACGCGGTGTCGTTCGGATGCGGCTCTTTTCCGGTGCGGGCCGTTCACCAAAGTCCCGCTGGAGATTAGTTTTTCCCCCTTCGCATCGGTCCCCACGGCGGGTTTTTGTGTGTTTTCCTATCTGAATTCGGTATTAAATTTCCAAATATTTGTCGAACGTCGCTGGCCATCATCGACTCGGGCGGAACCACCGTGAACGTGCAGTTGCAACGGGAGGGAAAATAGGGCCCGGAAAAGGGGGTATTCTATCAAACATGGCTAGTGATTCCTGAAGGGACACTACTATGGGACACGATACGGATGAACGCGTCGTTTGTGAGGTAAACGAGGGCTCGTGTTATCGTAATGGCGATAGGAGAAACTTATTTTGATTCATTTGGGTGATATGAGAAATAAACTATAGGTGTTGTGGGTTGTCGAATAATGTTGCAATGTGGACTGCGGTTATTATAGCATTATAGAAGAAAAATTAGTTTTTTAAATATTAATTCAACGTCATTTGTAAGGTTTAGTGGTTTCAACACAAACCGCAGAAGAGTTTTCCACCGGTTGTAAAATACAGAAGCAATTTACAGATTAGTTTAATCATAGCAAAATAAATATTTTTATTAGTTCAGATATTAAACTTCTGCACACACGTTCTGTATGACCTTATACTAGACGTGGGTTTGGTTGAGGTTTCAAACGTACAGATCCACTAATGGGAACCGTTGTTCTCGTGCAGTCCAAATTTTGCACCGTCAAACCGAAATTGTGGACTTTCTCTATTTTCCCTCTTTCCGAACCCCGAATGCTGTTTTCGACGTCGACTAACTTTTCGGTAATTTCAGAAAGGACTTGATTTAATTTAATCACGCCTCAAATATCGCCCTCCAGCATCGAGGAAGTTCGATCAACACCGATGTGGGCGAAATGGTCCACCGTTGGCACTTTTCCGATTTGATTGGGAATGCCATCGCCAGCAACTCGGTGTCAGCTTTGAGCTTGGGAAAAGCTAAGCCAGGGGGTCGCAAGGCACTGGTGCGTTGCGACTCCATCTGACGCCATCTCTGAATGGTGTGAAAAATGAACATGACCATAATCGAGTGAAAGTTCAGCTTTTCCGCACCACCGGGTCTTCGAGCTCTTCGCGCACCGTATGCTCCCGCGGGGGTGGAGGTGAAAACCGGGGTCACACTCCAAGGTGCGCCTGGTGCGTTTCGGTGAAAGGGTATTGAACTTGAAATGTCATTAAATGTCCCGACCCTCCGGGTGCAGATGCAGCACAACACCCTCTTCGCACGCTAATTCACCCGGCGCCATAAAACTCGTCCCGGTTGAGTGGATCCCGGGCGGAACTGTCGGGTGGTGAGATCGTTCGCTCATAAACGCCTGCCTAATGGCCGTTTCGCTGTTCGGTGGGCATGCTGCAGGGCATGGAGGGCGATGGCGAAAGGGAAGCTTGCAAATGCATCAACCGAGTTATTCATTGCTCATTTATGGGAGACCACCTCCCTCTGGAAGCAATCACCTTACGGGGGAGGCACTCGAACGGGTGGGAAAAAGGATGGTGGTGGAAGGCGAAAGTGAGTTTGGAAGCGTGTTTCCTGGTTCGGGTTTTCAACACCCTTCCCGATAAGGCGCATCCGGCGCGTGATGGCTTTTTTGCGCTATCGACAGCATCTTAAAATAGCGCTTTCAAAGAAATGCGTGAACGATCCAGCCGACACTCTTTAATGGACGCTCCACGGTTCGAGAGGGAGACCATGGGTTCGATATGTTATCGAAACACCAAACCACCGAGCCTTTAATGGGTTCTCCGGGGTGGTTTTGGTGGAGGTTCGGCTGAGGCAACCGCTCAAGAGGTCGTTAACTTTACAACATAGTTGCACGATATCGAAATGTAAAGTATCAGATTTCAAAAGGCCTTAGGCGCGGCCTGGTGAGTCCTGCGTACCCGGGTAAGAGGATGGAAAATGGCTTTCCGGACGTTGGTACGATGGATTCTTAAGACGATTATCGACGACGCATACGGCGAGAGTATTTATGGGTGCTTTACCGTTGTATAGCCATCCGCCAACGCTGCTGCCTTACCGACCGAGGGTAGAATGCGCCTAATCTTTTTTAAACTCCACATATCCATCGATCCCGTTAGGATACCGCGAAGTGGATGGCTAGCTTTTCCCAGCGTACCGTTTTGGAGTTCGAGGAACGGATAAAGAACACGTGTTTTTCCCTGACGACGCGAGGAAAATATCCATTACCTGGAAACTATAAATCGCGTGTCGCGTTGCTTGTGAGGCTCGTGATAAGTTCTTTATTGTGATGGGACGTTAAAAAGAAATATAAAACATACAGCTGTGAGGGAGATTCCTCAAACAGAAAGGCCCAACTTATTCTAGGCAACATGTAAGGATAGGCAAAAACCCAGCATCACTCTATTGTTTTTCAGTATTTTGTTCGATTGTGTCCAGTCACGATATCATTAGGGAGAGTATCCGGAAACTTACGTCCGGACTGCATCATTATTTCTTTGTGCTCTTTGTACGATGAACTGGTAGTAATCACTTCAAACTATGTTCTTGAGGAAGGGTTCGTTTTTTACAATACGCAGTATTGTTAACTTCCTATATGCTTCCACCCTTTAACGCACAAGGCAATTAAGAGAAGTATATCATTTGATCGTTTCTAAATAACTCTTTGGAGCAGCCCAGCTAATTGCTTTAAATCATATATTAAATACTGAAAATAGGTTTCCTCATTGTTTTCCTCAAGAATGTCAGTTTACTGAAAATGCCCAAAAATGTAAACACATATAAATATGTTTTTTAACTTGTTGACGACTCCTTTTGTGCTTTAAAAAATCTCCCCTGACTTCAGTCCGTCTAAGCAATATTTTACATTTTAATTGAATTTCATAGCCCTGAACGAGTGGTGTCTTGTAATGGTGTTATGAGTTGAAGCAAATGTTGAGCTTAAAGCCAAAGTGCTCCTGGCGTTACACGCCGGCCAGGATGCCGGGAAGGTTCTCAGACGGAGCTCCTTGTGTAAGAGCACTTACAAAATGGCTATACTTCATCATCCACAACGTCGCCAGCCAGCCCCAACCGACTGGACTGCATTAGGCGAAACTGAAACATCACGACATTGATTATGCTAACGAAGCAAGCATTATCGTTCGGCTCTAGATCTCTTGGGCTGCGCATCTTCGGCTGCCCGGAAGGCAAACGTACTTGACCACGGTGCACCGCGGCGAGGGAATGCACTTGAAAACCGGACAAGCATGCGCACGCACACACACACATTTTCCCTAGGAAGTGACAGCCTCATTTCAATAACAAGACAATCGAATTAAAGTTAATGGCACTCATGATTGCGACATGGCCACTCGTGGAAGTACAGTCCTTCGCCTCGGCTCATCCCCTTTCGGGCGAGCGGTGGCATTAATTATACAAAACGTTTCTATCGAGAGCACCCTCCTCCGATGGGGTGTAAGTGCACAGAGAGTGCAAGTGCATCGGGCCAAGAGGCGGATCGAGGACGTTAATTGAAAACCACGGCGAAACAAAGAAGACGAGCAAATCTAAACATCTCTTGCAGTCGGGCGAGGCAAATGGTAAAGGAAAGGTGGAACGGTGTGCAACATGTAATACCTTTCGTACGCTGTACCGAAGTGCAACAACGTTCCACGACATCCCA
The DNA here is from genome assembly GCF_943734705.1 of Anopheles coustani. Classification (NCBI taxonomy): domain Eukaryota; kingdom Metazoa; phylum Arthropoda; class Insecta; order Diptera; family Culicidae; genus Anopheles; species Anopheles coustani. The sequence goes on along the minus strand of NC_071289.1, from coordinate 69,083,191 downwards.
CATTCATTTGGCGGGGTCTCTTCCGACAACAGCTCACAAGTGCAATCACTAGCATGCCGATGAGAGCGTCATTATCACTCGCGGGAGTCAACTTGACATGATTTCTCGCACCTCAACCAAACCTGAGGAGGAAGAAGGTTGCCCTTGTGGAGTAAATTCTTCACCAAATCGAAGGGAAGGAGAGAATAGGGACAGGGAAGCAACAACGATGTTAGCCTGTTGTCGGTTGCGAAGACATTCGGAGCAATTATCTCGGAAATTGCATTCAACAGGTTTGTGCGGGGTTTTTTTTTTGGTCTTTTTCTTGCACCAACCCCCTTTACCGGGTCACCGGAGCAAGCTTCCCAAAAATGTGCCTTTCTTGCCCCAAGGACCATTCGGAAAGACAGAAAAGAAGCACTTCCTTGGCTTCCCGGGGACGTACGGTGGTGTCGGAATACAGCACACACTTTCGTCAAGAGTTCGTGCCGCGAAATTGGGCTCCGGGACATGACGAAAGGGCCCGTGTGTGAAGGACTCGCGAAAAAATGCACACGTTTAAACCGTATCCTCTCTTCAACCCTTCCTTTTCATCATAATCTCCACCTCCAAGATCGTCATCATCTTCATCATCGTCAACCTCTTCAGCAGGCACTCGTTTTGCGGCATTTTGTATGTGTCGTGTTTTTCGGGCGGTTTCTGCAGTTCTCAACGGTCTCGGAAGATTTGCTCTAATTTTCACCAGCACTTTTTTTTTATCTTTCCCATTCTGCAACGTGCATTTTGCTGCAGTTTCGATGCTATGCACCACGATGTTCGACACGTTTTTTGTGCCTTCTTTTCCTTCTCCAGCAGTTTTTTTTTGCTGTTGATTGCCGCTCAACGTCATCTTCATCGCGTCCTCTTGAGTCAACAGTTCGCGCCTCGGTCCTTCTGTTTCCACTGTGCATGCGGTGTGCAATCACAAAGTATATACGTGTGTGTGTGCTTGAGATAATTTTTGCATTTTTATTTCGGGTTGCATACCATGTGCTCTTATGCTTTTTCCTTTCCGCCCGAGATTCAATGTTACCGTTCGTTCCGGCTACGTTCTCTCCGAAATACCATATGCACAAGGGTTTGGCTTCGTCAAAGTGCCGCAAGGAATGTCTTTCGCGTTTGCTTGGTGTTGGTATGAATGGTTTTCGGTGGATGGTGGGGTAGATTTTTTTTGGGTTTTGCGAACGGTTCTTCAACCATCCCTAATGAAGAACATTTCAGGGTTGAGCTCGCACGAGCATGCTTCACTTGAAGGGGCCAATTTTGATATTTTGCGTTTTATTTTGTTCACCAATTATGGTGTTTTTGCTGAGAATGAAATCATACTTTTGGAATGATTATTTTTTGATGAATAACTTTTCTCGTTATCCGTATTGTATTTAGATTTCTATAGCGTTGTTTATACCATTTTAATCGCTTGAAAACAATGATGTTATTTACTGTATACTCCATTTATTGAATGTAGAAGATACACAATTTTTAATTAACTTCTGCCTAAAATTGATGCTTTTGATTAGCAGAAACCATATGAGCAACATCTATTTTAGGGCTTGAAAAGGTGTTGATTAATGTTTGTTTCGTCAACGTGATTTTGTTCGTTCTTTTTCTCCACTAAAAGAGTTTTTCATTTGAAGCAATAGTTCTCGATTTGTTTTCTTAATACCTTGAACGCAAATTAGATTCGAAATAATGCCACCACCGTGACTTGTCTTGTCCGTGACTTCCGCTTCTCAGGCAGCGAAGGCACCCGGGCGGAAGTAATTCACCGTGCGCGCACCGTACCTCGGAAAGCCTTGCCGTTCGAAATAGTTCATCATAGTTCGCCTCAACCCCCCCCAGTCATCTCCTTCTTCCTTCGGTTGCGCCCCGTGGAAGAGCTCAGCGATGCTTTTGTGCTGCGCTCCAGCATATTTAGCGTACGTGAATAAGCGTAATGTTCCGGCCGCCAGCGCCTGACCTTCGCCCGGAGATGAATGATCCGGCAGAATATTCCATTACATACCCGGCTGCCTGCTGCCGGTGATGATGGTGATGATTGTTCTCGACCTGCCTACCTGCTACGAGAAGATGCACAACCTTGGAATGCCACAACACCACGGATAGGATAGGGTTTTTTGAAATGTAGTCAGCGCGAGACAGAGGAAGCTAAGAAGTTGAGCGCTCGATCCGCCGGACGCGGTTCACTGACTGGCGAAGGCATCCGAAAAGGGTCCGGTTTTGCCGGAAGGACTCCAGTGGCGTACAGCAGGAGGTCTCGGTTGATTTTGTAGGAAAAATGATCGTTTAATTTCAAGCATACCGGCGCGCGAACCCGCGTAAAGCACGGTTGCTCGAACAAAATCCTCCCCAAAAAGAGGCTTACAAGAAGGGCGAGCCTTTGGATTCCCCGTTCACCCACAATCACACACACACACCGACAGCAACAACAGCACCGGATTCCGGAACAGTCGGTTGGGCGGGTCGGTCGGTTTTTGGAGGTCTCGGCCTTTCGCCGCGTTTCCACTCATTAGCTTGCTGATGTTAATTTTATGGCCAAATTTTTCGGCAGCAAAGATCTTTTGCCCGGCACGGTTAAGTCCGTGGGTTCCGATCGGCTTTCCGGACTGCAGCGGGTTCGCGATGGCGGAGAATAAAAGGACGTTCTTAACGTGAAAAATAATAAAATTGTATTTGTTTGGGTGTTCGTTTGTTATTTCAACAATTAACCCTCGGTCAGGGCAGCTGGGAAAACGGGGTGGAAACTGGCCGAATGGGGTGGTTTTTTTTTGGGCAAGGCGCGGTACTAAGGTCAACAAACTCGGGCGCTCAGATTTACGAGCGAGCGGGTCATGGAAGTTATGACTGGCCCCAGTTTGCTCCCGCTTACGCGTTTAATAACCCCTCTTTTTTTTTCTTTTTCTTCCGTTTCAGGTAAATTATGCTTTGTCGGAGCGGCGGCGAAAGGATCGCCAGACGTCGCCATCGCTTGTGTGTGTGTGTGGTCCGATGGCAGGTAACAGGGAAAATGGCGACGGGCCCCGGGTTGGCCATGACCGTATGGCGACGAAACGAACACGCATCCTGGAGACGACTTTAATGGTTTGCAATATGGCTCGGGAGGTCGAAGTTTTATTGCATTTCTGTACCGGGTGCAACATAAAAAGGCACTCAATTTTATAGCCGCACTTGACCAACGCGTGGTTCGCGGCTCCAAGCGCTTTCGTCGTCGCCGAAAATGTCCATAAAAATGTCCCCGGTAAATCGAAAAACAAGGTGCACCGTCGCGATGAAAGCGCATTCGATCGGCAATCATCGATGGGTATTGTTCCATTTGGTGAAAAAGATTTTTGTCGGTTGCCCAATTATATTTTTAAAAGCATTTGCAGAGTGCCTTTTAACACTAGAATACATTGCTTTGTAATCTTGGTCGAATGCTTTTTAGGGGTCGTTTTGAGCCCTATTTTTGAAACGCTATAACATTACTATTTTTGAAGATTTTTCAAATCCGCAATCTGTTATTTTTTAGTATATTTATTGACTATCTTTGGCGTTTTTTTATTTTTTGATGTACCTCTTCATCATTCCGCTAGCACGGTGTAAAGCTAAACAGATTGATGTGAATCAAATTTTAATCCTTTTCAACTTTTATTTTTTCTAAATGTATGATGCAAATCTAGAATTTCGAAGAAAAGTCAATTTCGACAATTTTTGCTTTACACTGAGTTAGCGGAATGATGAAGAAATGCATCGAATAACCCAAAACGCCAAAAGATCTTTAACAAATATACTAAAAAGTAACAGTTTATGGATGTGAAAAAAGTTTAAAAAATAGGGGTCAAAATGACCCCTAAAAAAGCATTCTAGGGATAGTCAAGTTGGTTCTGGTCGGAACTGGTCGAACAGAAAGATCTGAAATCCGATTTTGGTTTTAGATGTAGCTTTGGCTTTGCTGCTTTGATAAGCTTTATTTTTTTTTTTGTTAAAATATTCAGCTGTCTTCGAGACATTAAAATCGAAAATTTTCTTGGGTTCAATATGATCCCTATTTCGATTCTAGTGTTAAAAGTACGTTTGATTATTCGCTCTTGTAGTTGATGCTCGATTTTATTACCTCTTCTGATAAAGCCATCTATTGGTTGAAAAGTAGGTTCCCTTTCTCCACTACAAACGAATCTTCAAAGGCAATAGGTTGGGGAAGTCCGATTGAAACAACTGTATCATCCATTCGTAGGTGTTTTAGGGGGATGGTGGAAGCCTGCAAAATAATCTCCTTCGACATAATCTGCATCGACAGCATAAATTACCGATATGGATTATCGCTCAAACGCGGACCGGTTCGAAAGCGATCGTCAAGGTGTTCCATCTCCGTACGCTAACAGTCCCAATCGTGGGTTGGCTAACGGCAAACACCATCCATAATGGTCCAAACAGGAAACCCTACATCGACCGTAATGGGAAGGAAGCGGGCAAATAAAGCATCATACCGAGGGCCCGGACCGATACCTGAGCGCGCACACTGGGGTTTGGGGTTCCGACGGGCTCAGGTATACGATCTCAATTTTGTTCCTTCTTCACCGACCAAGCCATCCCGGCCTAAACCACTATCGTCCTTCACCCGGAGAAGTCCCGAGCATATGGTTCCTTTTCGCTTTTGTTGTAAATGAAGATAAAGAAAAGGTATGCCAGAGCACGAGACCGGAGCATCGGATGCTGCAGCATAAATTGTCGGCTACAAAACTCGGTTCTTTTCAAATTTCGATGCTTCTTCGTCGGGATGAGTTTGTATTTCTCACCTTGCTTTGCCCTTTCCAATCGCTATAGCGAATGCTTTCATCGCCCACATACACACATACACACAGCAAGGTTGCAGCTGCCTGCCCTGCCCGGTGGTCGGAGTGTTCTGGAGTGTCCGGGGATGGCTGAACCTTTTATGCATAATGCATTGAATGGAGTGTACTGATCCCACAAATGCCTATTAATTATCCGTGCGAGGGCGATCTCCGGCGAGGACAGGGAAGAAGGTCGTCGGCTACGAAGGGTCCTGCTGTTGGCATAGGGCAGACAAAGTACGATTCCTTTCGCTCGCTACCATCGGATAACTGGCCGTAGATAAAGGCGGGCATCATAATCTGTGCACCTTTTGCCGCATTTTCGTCGACCTTCTTCCCTTTTTTTCTCTATCCGTTCGATCTGGAGTGGAGGGCTGGAACAAGAAAGAAAGCATAACAAAAATGCTCGGTCTGAAGTTTCTATGCTCCGTCCGTGAACATGGGCTTGTGTGGATGCAGTCCGGAACATCAGGAATCTAAAAATCCCAAAAATAGAAATCGCATCCCGGTGGCGAAGAGACGACGACGACGACGACGACGACGACGACGACGTGAACGTTGAAGTGGAACATAACTGGCTGGCTGAAATGTTGATGTTGTTCCCGTTGTTGGCGCATAGTTTTCCGATGCGCAACCCACTACAACTCATCTTCCGGGGGTTGGGATGTCATTGGCAGAGCGGGAGGTTTTATTTTGCACCAACTCCGATCGTTGTCCGCTCGTTAAACGGTGATTCGGCGGTTCGCTTGGCACGTTTGGCGATGTGGAAGGATGGCGTCTTTAATGTGCAGCGCTTTACGATGGTGGCCGTAATAATTTTTAACGGCCAAATTATGGACGACGTCTTTAAGCGGGCGTTTCGTAATTTTAGCGCTCATTTTCTTGCAGTTTAGTTGGTTGGTTATTGAAATTTCAAGGCGAAGAAACGATCCATCCACCAAGCGATTAAACGACTTGCTCGTGACGTTCGCTCTGTAGACTGTGGGTGTCGTTCTTCTATTGGAAAAAATATAAAGGAACTTAATTATGCTGTTTTAAACTTTTGGAGTATAATACATATGTGAAATGCTTAACTTATCGCTAAAGAACAATGATAAACTCAAACATTTGTTTTTATGTCATGCATTGATTCTTGTGCTCGTGGTAGTTATTTGTTTGGAACATTATTTTCTAAAACAAATACACACACAGATAAACCCCTTAGTGAATTCTTTTTAATGGTATTTCAACAAAAAATAGCTTTTGTGGTTTGAAATATACATTCAACCCAGGATAGAAAATCTCCAATACAAGCTGGTACATCTTCTATAGAACAAGTAAATTATCGTCTCAAATGTATGGTTTGGAACACATTTTTGATTTATTCCAATATTTTCGTGTTAGTAGCAGTTGTTGCAAAATTAAGTTAAAACTGTTTTATATGATGTTATTTGCTTCAAATTTATAGTTTAGAATACAGTTGTGATTTATTCTGTTCATGATAATAGCAGTCGTTGCAACATTTTTAAAACAGTTTTATATTATTTTAATAAAAAACGGGTACCGGTAGAGGAGTATTTATAGGTAATAAACTCACACACTCGCTTTTATGTTAATGTTGTGCTATGGTTTAGGTTTACTTGAAAAAACAGTGTTTTCTTTTTTGTTGAATACAAATTATGTTCCGTGATGTTATCTCATCTTCGCGTGCCTGCTAGGGATAAGAATAAAGCGCTACAAATCCTCATGCCACATCTAATAAACCGAAAAATCCATTGCGAATACAGCTACAATCGGTCCAAATGCTAAATTCTGTATTTTCTTCGTCTAAAACTCATCTCCAGCTCCTTTGTCATAAGACTTGTGCTTGTTTTCTTTGTAGCAAGCGGACCCAATGAAGAGTGAGTCGGACAAACGTTACATTGCTCAGGAGGGTTTGGGTGGCGACGGGCAAAAATTGTCGAAATGGTGGACAGTCTGGCCCGCTCCCTGGCACTTTCTCTTTCGCCATCCCTCCTTGCCTGCTTGCCCGAAACGGACGAAAAGGGCACACGAGCACACAAAGCATTGTGCGAGATTTAAGATTGCATTTTATCTCTCGCTTCGACGTCTCTTTGTTTGCGTTTCCGAGCGGCCGATCTATGCGTTGTATGCTGTGGTATGCTATAGGTGCAGACATGTTGTTGGTCTGGTCGACGATAGAGAGATAGAGATAGAGCCCCGTTCAAACTTACCCCGCCAAAACCCAAACGGTCAGACGAGGAGAGAGACTTCGAACCGCCGAACATCATCTGGAAGCGTGAAACGGAAAACGTATTAGGAAAGCAAAGAAAATCGTAACGATCGGAGAAACAAAACTACAGCTTTGCTGTAGATTTATCTTCGAATAAACAGCTCGCCCATGGAACCGCATCTTTTGCTTCACACGTGCCGCAGCATTCGCCGGACGGCTCACGGGTTCCTCTGTTCGATCTTGTGGTGTGTGTCTGTGTGTGTAGGGGCTTCTTTATGCTGCAGCAGCACACAGCATCGCATAGTTTCGGCCGCGCATAGTGGAACGAAATCAGGCATCATGTTTCGGCGCAAGTTTGAACGCCCTCGGCCGGCGGGTGGAACGATGTGTTTCTTTTCTATTTGTCCATCCACTTCTCTTCTTTTCGAACACATTTTTCGGTTTCGTGTGAGGAATTCGAACCTAAACCATCGCTGCACCTACCCTCCAGCGGTCGCGGGGGGAAAGTAGAAATGAAAAACCCTGGCTCTAGGCCGCGTAACCTTTACGGGTGTGTGTTGTCGGTGTGAGAGCACACGAAAAAGGGTTCATTAAAACCCGTCGTCCCCTTCGGGTACATCGCGCTGTCTTTCGAGTATCGACAGTTGAAAGGGAATTTATGATGAATTTTGAGCTCGCGCTTCTCGGTAGGTAATTTTGTGTGCCTTTCTTCGCTTCGGTGGATAATTAAACGGACTGGTCTGGTCACTAACCTTTTGCAGCGTTAGGGGGAGGTCGTATCCTGGGCTTGGCGAGCGGGAAGGATTTCAACAATTAGTCACGGAGCGATGGGAAAACACGCGTTCGTTTCCTGTCGAGGGTGGATTTGTTTGATGAAATTATTTCATAAAGTTGCTTTACCGAAGGGTGGTGTCGCAGCGTTCGGCACCCTTCGTTGGCAAGGCGGGGTGGTTTATGAGTTATGGCGCGGGCAGGAATGTGAATGCATTTGGACGCTCCCTTTGGCATTGGTTCGATTGTAGGCCGCAGGGAAGGGCCACTGGCAAGGATTATATGTTATACATTCAGTATTTTTATTTGAACCGAGAACGAACGAAACGTTGAGTGCAGTGTCACGTTTACGGGGATTAAATGGCACAAATACTTGATTTGAAGTTGAAGTGCACTTCTCGAAATAGAAGGGCAACCTAAGGGCGGATTAAGTTGGCTGGCAATGTTTAGTCATCCTTTGGTTTGCTTCTATTATTCATCTTAGATCCTATAATGTAAAAGAATTCCCCAATTAAAATGTATTGTAGTTCGCTACCATAATAAATGATTTATATGGTCGTCGGTTTAACGAAAGTTTTTAATATAATACTGCGATGAAACAATTTCCTGAACGTGCAATTATGTAACGTTGTTGTCTTGCTGGTGCGGCACAAACCGCACCTTAATTCCCCTTCAATTTCTCTCCGCCTCCAATCCATCCCCCGTTCGCGTTTTTATTGTGGCTTGCAATTTTAATTGAAAATGCTTTTCGTCCAATCAAATCCAATCGGATCTAAGCTGAAGAATGAAGTGGAAAACTAATCGTAACTAGCTCTAGCCGCGTTGCGATTTCTTTCCGTGCGGCCCTTTGTTTTGATTTCGGAAGAAGAAGGAGGAAAAAGGTTTTTCCCCGTTTTTGTGAAAGGGAAAAAATTGCCCGTTTCACTCGCTTTTCCGAGCGTGATTCGTTTGGCCGAAACAAAAACACATTTCGAAATCGAAATCTACCGTCCGCAGGTGAAAAGGGTGAAGGGTGTGTTTCGCTGCCCCCCACCGTTGGGATGTTTGTTGTGATATATATTTTCACTGTTACGAGATAGGAGTGCATTTTCTGCGTGCAAAACCACAGCCAGCAGGAAAACTTGGCCAAAGAGCATTTTATCAAAAAACTTCGATTGAAGATAGAGAAAGAAAGAGAGCATCTACTTAACTTTTTCCTTCCTGATAGTTGAGTGATTGTTTTGTGCTTGAAAAACTTGTTCGTCCAATCTGGATAATCACATTGCATTGCTTTAACGACGTTTTGTTGCTTAAATTACATACTATCAATTGCCTTCTGTTTCTATTGTTTGTTCTTAGTTTTCAATTTGCCTTCGTGAGTCGATTCAAATTTATTTTAACAATAGTTAATCAATTTTAAAATAAACTTTATATGCTTTTGTATGTCACTTAAGTTAAAATTTGTTATGCAAATGGTAAATGTTTGATTTCTGACTCCAAATATGACCTAAATTCATTTGAGTAAAAACCTTTTCAAATACACACTCCTACACTTTTGTCTTTGATTTGATTCACGTTGAAATCAAATCAGCTTAGAAATAGCATGTTTTACGGAAGCGGGAAAAAAGTTCAACGGTGCGTTCAAACATCGGTTCTCAAATAAAAACGCAATCCTACACCCGTGAGCGGCACCGGCGATGTAACTAACGGTTCGGATTATAGTTACACTTCAAACGGAAACCGATGATGGAGCAGAAAAGTTACCATTACAGGATCGAGAAAGCAGCTCTTTTATTCGCCCGTCAGAGCCACCGAACCATCATCATCCTTGGGTGGTTCGCGGGGGGCCGGGGAGGGGAAAACAGGCCCGGGAAACACGGCGAACACGAACGAGGACGACGACGCCGATGTCGTATTGGTTGATTGTTAGTTTAATGGCATTGTGATGAAACTGTACCACGAGCTGTCCGGGCTGCAGTCTGCTGCTGCACTTTCGCTTGCACAAAGGATGAATGCTGGGGAACTTCCACCATGGAAGTTGGGGTGGAAAACTCTTCTTTACCGACGTTACTTTATTCCGCCCTCTTTCTCGCGGCTCAATGGAGCTTTTCCTCCGATCGGTCAAGAACGGGAGAAAGGGTTTTTGTCTGGGTGTTTTGAGGATGTGGGCGAAAACTCGGGAGGAGGTCAAGTAAAACAAGTAGTTCATGGAAGGAAACGGTGCTCCAGAGGGGTGCGCGCGGGGTGGTTGAATCAAACACGATCCCATTCAAACGCCCGCCGATAGAAAACACAGTAGTGCTTTTGCGCCATTGTAAAGCACCGATTTGCTTTTTATGTGGTTTTCCCCCTTTGGTGCGCTGGAAGTTTCCCGTTTCTGGAGCGCCTTCGTGTTCGTGCACTTTTAACGTGAGCCCTTTCGTGCTGAGCCATTCTTCTTCCGCCGTGGGTGGGTGGGATAGCCTCCCGAGTGCATCACCATGCGGTCTTTCCTTCAGGGGAGCCAAATCGGATTCCGATCGCTTCGGTTCCATTGGGGCCCTTTCCGACGTGCACCACGCCTAACGCTTTTCACGACGGATTTATGTGCCTTCCAGGACCCGGTGGGTGCTTTTCCCTCGCGCGGGGGTGACGTGACGAAGACCTTTCGCTGGCGGTGGCAATAAAAACGAATCGAAATTGCCCTCTCCATTGCAGCAGGAATTGAATTGAAAAGGCGGGCTTTGAGGGATCTCGCCCTGGAAATGGTGCGGGAAATTTCGGAACGAGTTTCGGTGGCGGCTTTTGCTCTAAATTACAACCGTTGGTTGTCATGGAGCAGAAATTATCTCTCCCTCGGGTGGCGGTAGTTGGTGCAATTCGTTGATTTTTCCGTTTTTCCCGGTTGCAATGGCTACAGCGCGGTAGGGAGTGGTTTCCACTCATGGAAACTGCGGGCTTGGGAAAAAGGTGTTTGGACAAGCACCGAAACCGCAGCTGAATCAGATTATCGTTCGTTTGATAATGATAATGATAATGATGATCCTTGATGCTGATGCGTTTGCACATGTCGGAACCATCCTTCTCACATGGTTGCGATCCTTTTCAAGCTTAGAGTTTGAGCTTTTAGCTACAACATACTCAACCAATATATTTGACTTGACTAAAAAAATTATGAATTTTACTTTGATTACCTTTTCGAACAAATTAAAATTGGTGATGTTCAAAAATACTTTTATACGTAACATATACCGTATTTTTCTGTGTATAACGACCCCTTTTTAGTTCAAAAATGACCAAAGTCTGATTAAGGGGCAGTAACTTTTCGCTTCTAGCTGTACGGATTACCGGTCGATTTAAATTTGGACGTTTCGATACTTTTTGACAACTTTGTGTATGACAGATTTGTTGACAACTGATTGATTTTTTATTGATTTTTGGTATTCGTTTCCATAATCGCACAATTTAAGCAACATGCCTCCAACAAAGAGAATTTCGTATAAATCCAGTTTCAAGTTAAAAGTGATTGAATCAAGTTAAAATTTAATGGAAATCATGCGATAGAAAAGCGTTTTGGATCACCTCAAATTGGATCTACGATCATAGAATGGTATTTAAAATAGGAATAAAATTGTAAAAACTGGTGAAAATTAAAAACAAAACAACAAACAACATTGAATATTTTTTTAAGGGGGTCGTTATAAAAGGAAAAATGTCTCTATGAAATTGTATATGAATGTTTCGAGCTCTCATGTATTTTATTTTTCGTATCAAAAGCCTCAAAAAAGCAAAGACTGTTTTTGAGGCCAATTCATTGTCAAAACGCTTTCACGTCATGACCGACCTGAAATGGACAACCCTATCGAGCTTCAATCTGACCTTCCGAATTGCAAGAAGCTCAACAACAGATCCAATTATGCACATACTCCCCATCCCCATCCCTCTTCACCATCGTGTGTCACTCGGGGGACAAAAAAAAAGGCCGCTCGACGACGAAACGTGTCCCTCTCGCGGTCGGACATAAATCATCGTCATTACCAACGACGAGCGAGCCCGTTCGCGGCCGGACAATGTGATGATTGGTTGGTTTTGTGATTTATTTTCGCGTTCAATTTTTGCCCTTAATTGGCACCACGAAAAATGCACCGGCACACTACGGCCGGGCCACCACTTTCGCCCATTTCCTCTTCCTCTTCCACCGGAACACACGTTCGGTTCCGTTCCGTTTGCTTACGCTGCAAGAATTTCGACTGCAAGACTTCGCTTCGCGGTCCGTTTCGAATGTTTTGTGGGGTTTGAATGTATGTTTTTTTCCTTCCTTTCGTTATCGCGCAAGGTATTTTACAAGCGTTTTGTTTTCCCTTCGCCGCGCAAAAGACGGTGGATTTTGAATTTATTCGACGAGCAGCAACGAACCTGAACCCTTTGCGGTGTCCATTCTTCGGTGGCTTCGGACAAAACGGAACACCCAATGCCCGTGCGATATGAAACACCACTTGCAGCCGCAAGGTGAAAAGAGTGTAAAATAAAAGCGCCCTACGATTGGGAAATGAAAAGGGACATGGTCCGATGTCCGTGCACTCGGTGATGCAACAATGCGCTCGCTCGAAACAAACATCATCCAATTTGCACGTATCCATTGCATGGCCGGAGTAGCATGTCGAAGCGGGGCACTATTTTGCTAGAGTATGCGATAATCGGCCAGCATAGTCGCACGGTGTGCTTTATGTTAGCCGATTTGTTACCCTTACGTTTGGAGTTTGAGCACGCACGAGACCAGGGAAAGTGAGTGTATGTACCTTCCGTTACGCGTTTAACCGTAACACAACAGGCAGGAATGAAACGGTTCGTTGATGCCTGCAGATGATGATGATGATGATGATGATCGCTATATTACGCTATTGAATGGATCTGCGAACGAGATGATAGACTTATGCAATCCAATTCAAATGACTTAATTTAGGAAAATCTTTGTTCCGTATTATTTGTGGTAACTGTTCCGTTTTACAATATTGTTTGATTTGTGGTGTGAAATTTCATTAACATTGTAATATGAAATAAGAAATGTTTTAAGATGATTCAACCATTTGCTTGACGTCTTGGTAATACCAGAATGCCAGAATACATTTATTACTCACTTTTTGAAAATTGATAGATCCTACATTTTTATGATCATTTCAACCTTATTAATAATCTAAACTTAACTCCAAATGATGAGATCATAGTACATGCAGTTGAAAAACAATGGTAAATTTTTCACATGGTCTTGAAATACACATTTCTTTTTAAAACACCAAACCGCAGCGTAACTCAGCCGTCAAAAGACGTACAAAAGGACGTAAGTCATCGGACTGTGACAGATTGCAAAAGAATTTTCGCTCTGTTGAGACGGAAACGGCACAGAGTGGAAAACTGCATCGTCCTTGAGGATGTTGTGCAGTCTTTCCTGTGCAGCTGCTACTTAGCCTTTCCTTTCCAGAAGATACGTTCACTTGGAGTGTCCTTGCGCGTTTGCTGACTTCCTACGCACCGCTGGAGTCTCCCGTGGCCGATATTCTACGGAGAAGCCCTGCGTGATGACAAGAAAAGAAATCATGCAGGAAGAGTCCTTCGCAGGGATGAATAAATCCCTTCGCTTTCACCAGCAAGTCGTGCCAAGGACGATGGGGTGAAAAATCAATGCAAAACGTGTGCCATCTTGGTTGCGTCCTTCTGGAACCGTCTTCGAATGCACAGGAGGGAACAAATATGGGTCGGAAACGGTGGGATGGGATCGGAAGAACCGAGAATGCAATTCCCTCCGTATCATGGCTCGATGTTTCCTTAAGTTTTGCGAGCCACCTTGAACGAGCTGATCCGTTTCTCGGGGTGTCGGTTTTGCTGGGAGAGCAAAAAGTCCGCTTCCCCAAAAATAGAAAATCCCTGCTTCGTGTGCGGGTTTGATTGAATTTGCAAACACACACACACACACAAACCGAGCGCAGCGCCGAGCAGACGCCGGGAATATCATACGACGACACCGCGAAACGCCGGAACGAATTGTCGTAATTCGATTGCGTGCGGTTTGTGAGATCCCGGCCCGTGCGCCACGTGCTCCGGAGGCGGAATGGCGTTTTGCATTCGTGCCGGCGGGAAGTACACGTGACTGGGGAGAGCGATGCAAAATGCAAATCGGCCCCCCAAATGTAGGGCAAAGTGAGCGTGTGCAGTTTTGTCTTGGGGCGATTAGCATGTCGATCGCGTTTCGGGGCGGCTTTTTCCCTTGCGCTTGGCACACAAATTTCGCGTTAAAGTAGGCCGCGAAAATCGCGTTTCAGTGGCCTGGCTGTGAAATGTGATTAAACTGGATCGATAAATCAATTAAAAAGGGTAGGTCTGAAACTGCAAACTGGGGATCTTTATTTCTTTATCCAAACAATAACCAAGGGGATTTTATTTACCCATATAAATCAATGTTTTTAAAATGTTTTTTTTTCCAACGAACCCTATCGTAAATCCATGTGATTATGTTGATAAATTGCGATTGACTCCATTAAAGCCACGAAAATTGCCAAAGGCCTCGGCCACGCTACTAGAGGGTCTTCCTGACACGCTGCCATGAAATTCGATCAAGAACTCCATTTTAAACATACATCGTTCTCCACTTTAACCCTCACCCCGTTGGCCCGAGTTCCGGAAGCGGCCGTGTTTTCACCCCTTGGCCAACCTCCCCCCCCCGCCCTTTTGTTTGCAAACATTTTCCGACCGCTTTTGTTTCCGAAGCAGGGGTAGGGAAAAGTTTTGCCCGAAGAATATGACCCACCCGGGTGTCGTCGTCGGTTCCTATAATCTCCCGCTTATAGGGTTAGGTGCCGGGCGGGATATGATGTAGATTTGTGGTGCTCGTTTTTCCCAACAAATGTGGCGCGCACTGTATTAAAGCTTTTTTTTTGGAAGAATTTTCTTCGGCAAGTTTTTACGGGTTTGGTGGTGGGTGGGAGGCACGTTTGAGGTTTTTGTTTTCACCCGCTAAATGATCATGGCTTTTCCATTTTTCGGTTTTTTGTTTTGTTCCAACAAAAGAGGTTGGTAGAGTTAGCTGACTTGGTAGTGTTCAGATAGAATTGAGAAAGCAGTAAAAAAGAATGAATGGATGTTTTTGCATCGTCAATTTTAGTATTCCATCCTGTCGCAGAAATCATCGGAAAAAATAATGTCTTTTGTAAGACGAATAAAACAACTGTATATCCCCCATATTTCAGATCACTCTGAATTGGTTCGAATTTGCTATACTTTTAATCTTTTTAACACTAGAATTACCGCACCAGTCATTTTAACTGGTCCGGTACTTTTTCATTCTCATTTATTTCTTAACGTTAAACAATTCAGCCTAAATGTTAATGCATTACTTTCACAACACCCAAAGGAATATTAATTTTTATGTATTCCAAAATAAAATTCCCTTTTTAATATTAAACCTTAATTGGAGTAGTTCTAGTGTTAGGGCTTATTTTTAGCAGTTCCTAAAGCATACTTTACATATCACGGCTACGAAAAGCTCAGTGAAAGACGCTTGACACACCAACGTTATGTCTAACAACCGTGTGAAGAGTGTGTGAAATTCAACAGCTTAGAGAAACGGTTGAACACAAGCCGAGCAGCACTCGCATGTCGGATGTAAGGATGTAAGAGGCAACATCTTCCTTATCTCGGTCATAATTTAGCACGAAGATTAACCGAAGCTGCTGGCTGTAAGAAGTTTAGCTTTAAATTGTAGAACAAACACACCAGCTTGAAGACTGGGGGGTTGGTTCCGGGGTACGTTTGGTGGCTCCAATCCGTGGCAAGACGGTCCCAATTTTCGCCTCGGGAGCCGGGAGGAAAATGGAAAATTTTTCTCAACATGTGGCACCCGGCCGATCCTCAAACGGCCTCCGGCAACGAGCTGTTTGAAGTCGTGTACCGGAAAGGCTGCTAAGGTGTCACCGGTTCGAGGCGGAGCTGTATTTACGGGAGCAATGAGCCGAGTCATCATTATAGCGCCTGCCGATGCTTCCGGCTGCTGGTGGCATCAAAGGAGCCTTTCGATGTGGGTTGATCCTTGCCCTCGGGCAAGGGATGCCAGGGCGCGGAGGTGTCGGGGGATGGATTTGCCCTCCGGAAGCATTGTTGCTCCCCACATTGTTATGCCGGAATCGGAGCCCGACCGGGTGTGCTGTCGGCTTCATGCATCCATCTCGTGCGTGTTTGTCAATCCATTAAATTTTCATATCCAATTTCAACTTCCATTAGCTGGTCGCTTGTATCACTCAGGGTCCTTCCCTCCTCCAGCCGTCCGGATTTACGAACGGAAAACGAAATCCTCTCCTTCAGGCGAACTCCCCCTCTACCCCACTCTCTCCAAGTGTGAGGATATAGCACTTTGGAAACTTTTGTCTTCCCGCATGATGTCAGCCCATGGTTTACGGCGAAGCCTATTTGGGGCAATTTTTCGCGAGGGGGACGAAATTTTCGCCGTAAAAAATGGGCATTAGGTGACATAAAAAATTGCCCACCCAGTCTTAGTGTCCTGAAGGTTGCGATCATGGGTGTTCGAAAAAAAAAAAAATATCTAAAACTCTTGATCGTGGCGAAGCGTTGGTAAAGCGAATGTTTATGTAAATTTCTCGTCAGTTTTTGCACTTCACACACTCGACCCGTCTCGACTCTCGAGCAGCGGCTGTCGAAAAATATGAAAAAGCACTTTAATAATTTAATTTTTTCCCACCGAAAACATAACCACACTTTTAACCTTGCAGCTTCCGGGTGGAAAGGCTTTGCGTACTCAGAGCTTTCTGGTAGAGGACGGAACGTTAACACACCTTATGCAACGAAAGGATCCTTACCGAACAGTAACCGGCTGGATTGAGAGTTTAATTTAGTTTCGAGTAACCTTTTCACGTGACTTTGTGTACAATGTGTTTTGGGGGTTATCGTTTGTCGCTTAGTTAGAACATGCTTGGTAGAAAAAGGCTGTGTGTTTCGCTGCTGCAAACGTATCCTGGTACCATTGGTTAGGTCCACATTTTGCCATTCGATGTTCCAACAAGGACTTTTACAAAAAAAAAGAAAAAGAAACAATATCGGAACGAATGGTGCACAATTTTACAAAAATTTTCGAAACCAGGTTAGGTTGCTGAAACTTTTGAGCAAGGAAAAACAAGGACCTGTGATGTGCTGCAGGAGGAATATCCGTGTCCTGCTGTGGAACATGGAATGGCCTCTCCATGTTAAGAAATAAATTAATTTAACTTTTTGCCCATTCTGCTCCAGGTGTTACTCTGGTTGGCCAACACTCATTCTCCACTTTAATTCTCTCGATTCCACTAGGTTCCATAAAATGTTCCATGTACTTCAGTGACACCATCTTGTTTTGAGTGTTTAATGGTGCCTATATTCCTTTGTTCGTTGAAAAACTCAGTGCTTCCGAAAGTGAGTCTAGTTTTGTGGGTTAAAGGTTAACATTTTTTTCTTTGTAGGTGGAAGTTCAGAAAACAGTTTTCACGTCCAAAATTGGCACAAAGATGATCTTATTTATGGAACCAGCTCGTTGGGTTGGTATTCAAATGCGCTGAAAGTTTTCCCTCGGTAACGCCTATTTAGGGATGAAGTGTTTATTATTCAAAACCCGGAACACACGCTATTTTTAGGTGAAAAAAAGTACCAAATTTGTTGAAGGACCGTCGGAGCGAAGAATCAATAGAAACTATTGAAACTTTTCCACTTCTTCACAGCTACGCCGAGGTAAGCAGCATCACCGCGCTTTCCTTGGCGTTAAAGGGAAGCCAACAATTGAACTCCTCCGCATGAGGCATGAAAGGGGAAGAAAATAAACTTCCCGTATTATTTCATCAACGATAATGGGTGAAAAATTGAGCGAAAACTGTCTGGAGGTCCACATGGCCATCGTCCAAAGCACACGCGGTAACTTCCCCCTCCCCCCCCTCTACCGACTGGTGGTAAGACCCATTTTACAAACCGAACCAAAGATGGCACTGAAGTACCATTCAAGTGGGCGAGCTTTGTTAATCGAACTAACAACTTCCCGAAAACTTTCGCCTACCGTCGTTTACCTCCGTGGATGGGACGCTGGAGAATCGGCTGCTGCTGCCCGTTGGATCGAGTTGTTTACTCGCGGCCATGCTGGGGTCTTCGGTGGTTGCGAGCCTCCCGTAAGTGTTTACGCAGCTGGAAGGGCCCGGTTTGGTGGGCACCACTTTTCGTGGCTTCTGTTTTTACTGTTTTCCGATGTTCGAACGGGGAGCTGGGGAAATGATGGGGCCCCCAAAAAGAAACGTCAACAAACTCGCGACGTGAGAAAGGCGAGGCTTCCGAAGCCGAATGTGTTTGTTCCCGTGTGTTTTCCCAGGCCCACAATCATGGAGCTTTGTACGCAGGGCCACCTCCGGGTTGGTGAGTAATTGCGCCTTGTTTACCTTTGTACTACTTTCGAGCACTCATTGCGCCGTAACACCGGGAATGATGCTCCCGAGAGAGCGTTCGAGTAGGATCAACGCACCGGCTGGCTCGTAGTTTTGCCTCGATTATTTGCAGCCCGATCAAGATATTTCGCTTTTCGAAAGAGAACCAACTTGACCAACATTTGCACCCCCTTGTGGCGGTTCGCGATCGATCAAAGATCGGGATTTAGTGTTTTCTTTTTCGCGTTTTGTTATGTTACGCGTGTTCCCTGCTTTGGTTCATTTGCATTTTACGGTTAACCCCACCGTTTCACGGGAGTCACCCTGGCTTCGAAAAACGCCGGGAAAGTACGGCGAATCGCGTCACCCGAAAGCGGAAGACAATGCGAATCGATTGGAATCAGCTGAAGACCGGTGGCGTGCAAGAGGGACCCGGATTTACGACGGAGGGGAGGGGGGTGGTTGTGGCTTTACTACCCCATAGGTTTTATTGGTCGGGCAGGATTTTCGGGTAGAAACGACCCAGTTTTGGGGACCCAATCTTCCCAATGTGTCCCAGGAAATAAAAATCTAGAGTAATAGCACAGTTTTCGCCGGGTCCGGTCGTGAGAAAAAGTGACTTTCATGAAACTTTTGTTTTCACCAGCGTACAATGTCGAACGGGGTTTCCTGTCGCAACAAGGAACGGGGCTAGTTTTATGGGTTGTTGTGCGTACTTTTATGCGAAGACTATCGATATTTATTTGATCGTAAAGTGAGCTTTCCTGGTTGAATTCTTGATGCTTGCCAAATTGTTCGGAGCAATGTCAATATTGCTATTTAAATGAAAGTAATTTAATAAAACTTCTGTTGATGCTCATTGCTTGGAAATAAGCTTTTTGTGTACGAAATTCAGCCATTCGTCCTGTCTAGAAACTATGATAATGACCATATTGCATTTAATAAATCATAACGCTTCTGATAACAATTGATATGCAGTTACACTAGATGTGTAATGCTACTTTGAGCAGCTTGTTATTTATTTTAGAACAATTCATATTCCAAAGAAAGAAGAAGTGAAAGAAGAGTTAGAAAAAGTTAAACTTTTCCTTTCACATTATCTAAAAAATGTTTGTAATACGCGGTTTCATATTTTACATATTTTACGGTAACAGTATGTATGTAACTCAAAACTTGTACTTGTGCATAACGTTTCTGTAGCATTTTTAAAATGTTAGTTACATCCCCCAGTTTTATCGTTGCGATGTTAGAACCCCATTAAATAAACATTCTTGGCCGGGTCATTTCGTCCCCCCCTCCCCCCCGCCCACACCTCGTCAAGGTACATCGTTGGTAGTTATTTTTCCTCGAAGATTACGTCAATATAAAATCTCAACCCCATCTTTTCGGCGCTCGGGCACTTTTACCAAAGCCGCAAGAACTAGCTGTTTGGTTAGCAAAAAAAAGGGGGCCAACAAGTTTATCGCCGTGCGGCCAATTGTACCCTCCGCCGAAGGAGCCGAAGAAACTACCGGGCGGTCGTAAAAAAATCTCAACCCCACTAAAACCGAACTAAAACCGTGAACGAGAGGATGGTCGTGCTGCCCCGGCATTGGCTTGGGAGCAGCATGTTTGTCGTGCTTGATACTTCTTATTCATTGCCCACCTCAAAGGGTGTGTGTATGTGTAGGGATGGGGGGGGCATCACATCTTTGGAGCTTTTTATTTTCGCGCTTCGAGATTTACTACGCGCTGGGAGAGGAAAAACAAAATGTCTCAAAGGGGAGAATCAAAAACCAAACAAACGAAAAAAACGGTGTTCGAAAGGAAAATGACTTGTGAATGAGCGTCGCCGTCTTCGAGGCGTTCTTTTCCGACGGCGATAGAAGTCACCGACGACATTGAAGCTTTTGGCGCCCATAAAAACATTGGGCCGAACCAAGGGTTAACTCCCGAGGGCTGGAGGTGAAAGGGATGCAAACGCTGGGAGGCTCGGCGTCAGCATCGTGTTTTATTTTGAAAGAAAAGCCACATCGAATGGAAAAAAATGTAAAAATATAAACCCCAACTATCGAGGCGAGAAGTGAAATGAATCCAAACGAAAGAACCAACTTTCTATAACCCACTTTTGGACCTCCATTGCACGACTTCGTCGCAGCGCGCTGTAAAGTGGCTGGGGCCATAAGACGATGGGCGGTGTGTGGTGGTGGTGGTGCACCCTTAGTGCTCGGTGAAAAAGGGATCCAAAAGGGATTTCATGGAACAGATAGGAGGGAAGAA
The DNA here is from genome assembly GCF_943734705.1 of Anopheles coustani. Classification (NCBI taxonomy): domain Eukaryota; kingdom Metazoa; phylum Arthropoda; class Insecta; order Diptera; family Culicidae; genus Anopheles; species Anopheles coustani. The sequence goes on along the minus strand of NC_071289.1, from coordinate 69,062,726 downwards.
AAAAAACAAACTGGCTAACCCGGCGTTGGATAAAGAAACCGAGCCCCTCTTCGTGCGTCAAAGTGAAAGAGCTAAGCTCTGTTGTGTCGTATAAGCTGGGCTTAGCCAGAGGGAAACCTTTGCTCTGTCCGCAACTGATCGTGGCCGTTCGCGCATACACACATGCAAAAAAGGGTGCACCATTACAAAGCACACGGGATGTGTTAAAAAACCGAATTTTACGGCCAAAGGCCGGTGACGTGATGTGCACGCATAAATTTAGCATTTTTACCGCGGGAAAATTCCCGGGTACACGCATTGGATGTGGAGTGGAGAGTGAGGTGTTTTTTGAGTTCCATTTCGCAAAGAACGGGCAATCAGATTTTTTGTTTGTGTTCCACTTTGCAACCTGTCTTCGGTTTAGGATGTTTTTCTGGGAATACGTTCGAAACTTGATGGTTGAAGTTTAACATTTTTAAAAACTTTGCTTTACTCATAATGCTTAATATTTGTTTTTTATTCTTTTTTATTTCCAGGTAAGCCACACGATTGACACTCAAGTTGTTATTTTCCTAGGTAAGCGTAGTTTCCAATGACCATTTGCTTTCTCCCAGCAGGAAGAAATCCTTTAATCGTTGTTTTCCGCCATCCCTTCACGAAAGGGCATATGTTTTCATAAATGCATGAAACACTTTCCACACCAAACGGGGGGGTCCGTTAGGCTCTCGGAAAACCATCCTGATCTTTTCCAAATGCCAGCAGTTTGTGGCCGAACCGCTTCTAAAACACGGCCCGGTGCAAAATGGCGCACCGTGGGGTCGGGGAAAATTGCTCCACTTAAGGCAGCCCGAGACCGGGGCAACACCGGGTTGGCCTTTTCCGTGGTCGTTCCGTCGTGTTTGCAAAATCTCGTTCTCGGCCAAATGTCAATCGGTCGACGCGCGGTGCCCGAGAGGTGGCTGTGAGAGGGCCATCTCTCGCGCTAGACCTGAAAAACTGCACCACTTGGAACGCATTGGTGCACGATATACTTTCACATATTCCGTTTGTAGCTTCCATCTATCACCTTCCGAGGGCGGTTGCGTCGGTTCGGTTGCACTCGGGCTTTTTTTTTCTCACACCCCATTTTATTAAACGCCGCCATTTGTTTCTGGTGCACCAATCGTGCCCACGTGTTACCACTTCAGGCCGTGTTTGGCAAGCGTGTAGCTGTTGATTTCAGATCTTCACGATTTGTTTGTGATTGGTTGTACCTGAATTCTTTTTAGTTATGAGAATAACAACTCTTTTTAAAGTCTTCAAAGTAAACAATCGTCACGTGAACTCGAATCTTTAAGTTACTCTTTTGTGATTTAAAACGTGTAAAATGAGTAATTACTCGTCAAGGAGATTTGAATTCTTAACAGGGGTTATAATTCCAAAAGAAAGAATGAGTGAGTAAAAGTGTTGCTAGTCGTCATAGAGAATCGAATCCTAAGAAGAGATTCGAATCTCAAGAGTGAGTAAAAGAGTTACTAGTCACCACAGAGAATCAAATCGCAAACTGGGATTCGAATCTCAAATTGTAAGTGTAGCCATATATAGTTCGAATAATAAGTCCCAGTTTGGGATTTAAATCTCAAGTTCAGATTCGAATCTCAGTTTGAGATACGACTCTCTTTTTGCGACTAGTAGCTCTTTTATTCACTCTTGGGAGTCGAATTTTCTATGGCGACTAACAACTCTTTTACTCACTCATTCATTCTTTTGGGATTCGAATTCCTTGTAAGATTCAAATAAAAAAGGAGTAGGAAAAAGCATCAGTTAGGATTGAAAACAATCATTCAATAGTAAGATTCAACTCAATCTCTCATTTTTACATCACTAATTCTTTTTATTTGAGGTTATGATGAAATATATTTGCATAGTTTGACGGATTAAAATCAAGCAAACTTGTTCTTTTCTATTTGTTTTGTTAGTCGACAAACTCGTTGTAGGTTTTGATGTTTAATGCTATATGATTCCTCATCAAAATGGAACACGCCGAAGTTTGACACGCATCAATCTTCAGCTTTTCGCCGAACAATCGTGCTTCGATTTGGGTCGATATAAACGCGTCCGACAAAAAAAAAAGAAAGGCTTGAAAACGTCCTCCCTCTGACGCGATGATAAGGAAAAAGGGGGTAGCTCTAACGATGGCAAACCTTTAACCTTTTCCACACGTAGATGCTTTTTTTTCTAGTCCGTCCCTCCTCCACCCCGGGTGACCTTCCCGTGTCCCCGTCGCAGGGTGCAATCCTAACGCATTTCACTGCTTTCACATTTCGCATCAACTTTCGACGGATGTGTTTGTGTGACGCGACTGGAAATTGCTTGATGGAGAGGGTGCAGGAGGGTAGCACTAATTGCCGTCCTTCGAATCGATCACCACCGTTCGACCGTTTGGGTGCAGTTGCAATTCCCACTGCTGTTCATGACGGGGTGCACCAAACAAAGCGGAATGGATGTGCATTTTTTCCTTGTTTAATGACTGCTGCATTTTTTTTGCAGCTTCGGAGAGTGCACATTTTTCCGAATGGCAATCGACACAGTGTGCAAACTCTGGGTTCGAGAGTTCACAGATGTTGTGCAGATGTTGCTTTCGTAAAAAAAATAACATTTCATTATGTTGTTCGTTTATCCAGTTGTGTATTTTCCTTTGGGAAGTTTTATATGATAGTTCATAAATTACAAGCACGCCTTTATCGCAGTGCATTGTATTACAACACCTTAAATTTGAACATAAATCTGAATCAACTTTCAACGGTCCCTTTTATTAATGCCGGCAAAGGTCGGCGTGTAGTTCGAATGGATTAGAATATTGTTCGATCTAACCGTAACAAAACGCGATAAATGGGCGTTCACTCGAACGTGTCGCCTTCGCGGGGCAAAATGCGACCGATTCCAATGGTCAAACACTCCCTGCTGGTGTGGCCCGGACTTGTTTTGATTAAACATTCCCAACCGAGCACACATGCCGTGGGTTGTGGTGGCGTTTTTAGCAAACGAACTCACACCCCGATCCGGTCACCGTTGGATCGTTGGTTCAATTAAGGAAAACATCGTACCATTTTAATTAAATTGTATCACATCGCGCCGATGGGATTCTGCAAACGGGAAAGGGACACTTTGTCCCCGAATACTGCAACGCCATTCCGGCACGCGGGAGTTTATCCGAGAATCTTACAGCTTTCGCTTTCGCGAAGGAGCGGTTGGTTGATTATCTTTTCCGTTGCTGCGGCTCTGTTCCATTTAGTTCCTCTCCGTCGTGGCTTCCATTCTACGGCCACACGGGGAGCTATTAGCTGGTTCGCCAATTCTTGCTGCAGTTTGGGTGGGGCTTTACCTTATTCGTTTTTTTTCTTATTCTGTTGCGCTAGATCACCAATTTGCCCGACGGGGAGAGGATTATTTGCAGCTACTATTTCTTCGCCACCGTCTTTGAGCGTTGGGTTTTTTATTTTCCTTTTGGGGTCTTTCTTGCCCACTCTGCTGCGGGTTCGGGTTTACGTAAGCCGAACCGAAAACCCAAGCATTTTTGGGTTCATTATTCTCGAATCAATTATTTTCTATTCCCACTACTACTGCACCGTTGTCGCCGGCTGAAGGTGACGTCATGTTTTTTCTTCTTCGGTTTCGTGCCTTTCTTTGGCCGACGAAAATGAAAACCCAAACGGTATTTTAAGAGTAATTCTGCGCAAGCGAAAGATGGTGTGCTCTTGAGCGTCATCGGAATTGGCCTGATGAGCTTTTAAATTATACCCGACCCATCGGGGGCTGATGTCAGCCTCAGGGGGGAGGCTTATGATCTTCTCAAATTAGTCGGCCGGGCGGCCTGAAACCAAACCCTGAACGAAAAAAGCAACCGACCATTGGGAAAAGGTTAGAGCAATTTTCGGACATAATGTCGAAGATTATTGGACGGATGGAGAGCGTTTATGGCGGCACCAGTCATTTGCTGTCAAAAAAAAAAAGAAAAAAATGTAAAGGAAACAGTGGATGGGAAAGAGTTACAACATGTTGTGAAGGGTTTTAAACTTTTCAAACAGTTTGTAACATGTCCTGTTTTTATGTTATTTCCCCTATGAGTTCTCCGTTTGCATCAACAAGGAAAGCACTTGCTTCATTTCTTTGTCTGCACCGTCGTCGGGTGAATTTTCTTTTCTTTTCTCACTCCCCAACCCCATCGGTGAGTTAGCAACTAATTTAATCAAGTAGTAGTTGTGCCGGGCAGCGATGAATTTACTCGCGAGGGAAACGACAGCGATGCTGTTGTTGCAGCCGATGTTTCTGCGCGCCAAATGTCCGCCAGGCAAGACTGGCTGCCAAGCAGAAGAGGGGGACTTTTGACGAAACGCCGTTGTAAATCTTGGCGCGCGGATCATCGGCCGGGAGTGAAAGCAAGGGATCCGTTATTTCCCCTGGTAGCGCGCGGCGTTCTCTCTTGCCGTCGAAGGAGCTGATTGTGTGCGGTTGTCGTTTACGGGAGGAAACGTTGCCGGTGTAAAAACGAAACCTAGCGTCGGCTCATCTGCAAGAAAGACGTGATACAGCGGCGTCGGCACGCCGAGCCGAGCGTTGCTGTGGCGTCCGCTGGGAGTAAGATAAATGTGGTTAGGTTTACCATTCTTCAGCCAGCCTCCCGATGGCGGTATCCTGGGAAGAGGCGGTGGAAAAGGCAAGGAGGTATCCTGCAGGGCGCGGGGGTCACGGGCTACCCATGAAAGGGTTTGCTGGGGTGAAAGCAAAACCCACCTAAGGAGCATTGGCATAGTTTCAGGTGGCGCGAGTGTTGTGCTAATTTTGCTCAGCTTGCGATGCTTGCCGGTTCCCGGATTTCCCCGGCTTGAAGGGAGAGCGCAATGGGAATAATTGTCCTGACGTTTTGCCTTGTTTATCCGGTAGGTTTGATTTTCTCCGCGTAATTTCTTTAGGCTTTATTTGTTTCCACCGTTCGCGACGTATTTCCGTTGTTCAAGATGTTGTCCTAGAGTAATTAGCGGAAGGGGTCTTAAAGTTGTGGTAATGATTTAAAAATTGAAACCATCCATTTCAAATGGTTACTCACTTTTGTTTCTTCACTATAATACATAAGTTTTTGTCAGCATGTTTGTAACACCTGCAATTTTTTCCAGTTTTTGGCCTTATGTTTCCTTATACTTATATTTCCTTTTTCGTTGATGTAAATGTTTTTTTTTAATTTTATGGTGGAGCTATATTTTTAACCCCTACACAGTCCTGCCAAATTGAGAAAATGGCTCAATGGAAAATGGTTTTTGTGTTTTTTAGCATTTCTGTATAGTTTTCCTAAAAATTTAGTTCTGTATAGTTTTCCTAAAAAAATTTTCCTAAACATTTAGGAAGTTGTTGATGAAATGATGGTCAGATTGCAAGCAACTATGCAAGCATTTTTGTTCTACCAGATGTGTTATTTGTGATTGTGATCAGTAATAAATTGTCGATGATAAAATAATTGTTTGCAAAACTTTGGTTCAATTGCATCGATTGGTGTCAAATATATGAATAAAAGCTTACAAACACGTAAGAACGAATTTCGAAGCTAAGTTTCGCAAGCCATGGACTTCTTTTTTGTAGGTATTGATATACTTCTTTAAAAGAATATTTTTCAAGTATTTTTAAGAATATTATCTATGTTGTATTTGTACGTTACCTTAGATTCTTCTGTTTCGTATCGTTTCAATATAAACTGATAAAAAATCTATCCTGAGAAAGTTTCGTTTCGCAGCGCTACAATTATTTGATGAAATTGAGCCAAATCTAATCAACCCGAGAACGGCTGCCTCGTCCGGCGTGCCGGCAAGAAAAGGTACAATGCCGGGGTACGAGTGTCAATTACGTGGTCGCCCAAGCTTCTTCCACCGGCTCAGGCAAAGTGCAAGCGTCGCATTACTTGCGGTGGATTGGCTCGGAAGAAAAGCTGCAAGACGTGCCTCGCGCTGTCGCCGGATCGTACGAAGAAAATCGTGCGCGAACGGTGACGAGTTTTCCCTTATTCCGCTCCCGGAGCGGTTGCAGCGTGGAGCGGGAGTCGAACTGGCGCGCTGCTGAGATTGCAGATTTCATAACTTGATTTTCCCTACGCTTTGTGGTAATTTCCTGTCCGTAGTACTGCGGGCGGCGGGTTGCATTTTTCCCACCGGAGTTTCGCATCGCCGCGCTGGCGGATGGCGTCCGTTTCGTTTCTGCTGGCGAATGCCAGTGCACCGGCGTGTCCTACCGTGTAAATTCGCTCGAGTATTCGAACCTCATACCGGGGACCGTCGTTGTTGGGGGATGCTTTCGTGGTCGGCGAAGGGGGTTCCCCCGGTGGACGCATGGGTGGGAAGAGTGGGGCGTAAAAAACGATTTGGCGAAAGTTTAATCTCGATGCTTCGGGGCGGAAAAACGTCGGGAAAAACTCCCCGGCACAGTGGTGTTACGGTGTGGTTGTGTGTAATATGGCAAAAATGGATGACGAAATCGACCATCTTTGATTGAATTAGCGAATTGAGGGCAGCTTATCCGCCAATTTGGTAGGAAAATTGAACGCATTCGTTCGGTGAGATAACTTTATCAAAAGAATTGGTGTTTTTCCCTGCAATCAAATACAATCGAAAAGAATATTATCAAACTGACCAGTTAAGTTGAGAATAGCTGTACAATCTTTTATAAAATCCTATTACATGCTAGTTGAACAAGTCTCTAACCCTTTTTAATCCACCATCGGAACATAGTTCAATGGGGTTGGGGTTGGAAAACTTGCGATCGAGCACTCGAAGCTTTCGACCGGCTAATGCGGTACCGTGGCGTTCAATGACTTGTGCGCTAAATGCGACAAGTTTATCGTTACAACCTCCGGCCAAAGCTCGATACCGGAAGTACGATCCCGTTCCGTCCGACACCACCACCGACGGGATACTTCAGCTGCAGGATGTTAAACTCAATCAACACCCAGCTGGAACAACCCGGCGAGAGAAATTTTCAGTTTTCACCACTCCCCCCCGGAGAGAGAGGGTGGGAGGATGGTCGGGTGAGCTTCGGTCCGTTTGTTCCGATGTTGTTCACTGCGTTATGCTTCCCCGCAGTGTTACATGGCGTTCGATGTTCTCCTCCTTTTTTCCTTCCCGAGCGCCCTTCGATTCGAGCGTCGTGTTTGCCATTCGCAAAACTGCGAAAACTTCATCCCTACGGCGTGGAAAAGTCTGGCCAACAGTTGGAGACGGGAAGTTTATGTACCGGGTTTCGGTTCAATGGAAAGGCAATGTTGGCAACTTCCGCTAGCGAAGGCTGACGCTCGATGCGGCGTTTTGTTGTCGTGTGTTTAATTCGTGCCCAATTTGCTCCCCTTTCTTCTACTTTCTGCCTCACCCGAACACCCGAAAACAAAAGTAAACAATTCTAGTACGACAATGAATGAACAATCGATGGAGACATTTTGTTTTTGGTTTTTTTTTGTCAAATAGATTGCCGTCGTCTGATCTCTCCTCAAATATACCGCTGCCTTTTGTGTCGGCGGCAACCCTTCGGCAATATGGGACGAGTGAGTTATGAAATGATAAGAAGTTTAAATCTTATCCCTTTACTTGCTGGAACAGCGAAAAAAGAACCGACGAAAAGATAGAACGACTCCACTCGACTTCGTCGGACTGTCTCGACTTTCTCGTCTCGTATTATCCCAAGGGAAATGGAATTTGAAGAAAACACCAGTCAACGGTGGAACTTCAACCCGCGCGTAAAAACCACGCGAACAGAATGATAGCTTGCTGAGCATGTTCCCTCGGGAATCAAAACGGCTCAGCATAGGATGATAAGAAAAGCAAGATCGTGATACTAATATTTCGTCCCAAGTTGACAAGAGAAATCAAGAATTTATTATTTGCGTTCTACAGCGCCTGCTGAATCAGCAGTTCGGCGCGGAGAAAGGGTGCAAAATGAAACGTCAGCGGAACTGGGAAATTGGAAAAATGGGTGGAAAGGATGACAGTGGCGAACACAAGTCGACAAATTTCAGCCGCAGACTTCTTTCAGCTAAGAAAAATGGTTTGCTGCTGGATGAGTTCAGAAAGCATGGGATTTTTATATGAGCAACTTCGAGAAGCAACATGCATAATTTTTAAACGCACAAAATAGTTGTGAAACATCCGTTAAATGTAGCTAACATGTGTAACAGTTCAAATTTACCCGTTTTGAATACATTTTTCAACGAGTGGAGGGTCCCACCGTTTAATTTATACCTTAAACGAAACATAACAAAAACTCGGTGTAATGTTTGTGATAAGAATGCTACCGTTATTTCTTTGTAGGCATTGAGCACAAGAAGGAAAAAAGGCACAACCCCTTGCCGTAACTTGTTTGAGCTTGCAGGGATCATATGTCATCTCACCTGGGCCCACCGTGTTCCCAGGGGTTTTTCCGGAGGCGAATAATCCCGGCTCGCTTTCCCGGAGCGGCGCACAAAAAGTGGTCAAAGTGCAAATAGAATAATAGCCTGTGCACACATTCGTTTGAAAAATAACTACTATTTGCCTACCTACCTACCTCAGGGCCCTGGAACGGGCCGAGAGTCGTCGTCGAGTGGTTGGCCACTTTTGGAAACCCACTTGTGGGGGTGAATGGGCATTCGAGCCCGGGCTCCAATGGACTTGAACGAACCGGGGGAGGTTTTATGTTGTCAGCGCGGTCGGCACGGATTTTCTGTTGATCGAAAGGGAATGCGGGGGAAAGTGAAGGGCGGCCGAGGGGGTTTTGTAATGGCATTGGCACTGGCCAGCAGCGTGGAGGTTCTCATGACCGCGTCGTGTCGGCACCAAAAGGTGCGTGTGAGAGCGGGAGCAACCGTTGTTTGGATATGTTTTTCATATCCGCTCAAAAAGCTATGCATACAAACCGACCTAACCGGGGGGGGGGGGCCGAATGCACTCCGGTGCAACCGATGATTGTATGCGTACGTGTGTGATCCTGACATAGTGAACTACTAGTGGGGGTGGTCGGTGCACATGCACAAGCGAGAGCTTGAGAATACGAACCAACATGTTCGAGCGGGCGCAGCAAATGCACTTCTATTCAAACTCGCCCGCCGCCTCCGATGCACTAGGGGTGAGACTTTTCCTTTCGCTGGAAATTCGCACACCGAACAACAACCCTCTCGGACCGGCTTGTTACCCTGGGGTGGTCCATCGAAAGAAGGCCACTGGTTAGTTTATGTATGCGATTTTTAACACGAGCTTTATCGGATATAAATACATTCGAGGGCACGCTGCTCACTTGGAAGCAATGATGGAAATGATGGATAGAAGTTTTCCCAGCTTTTCTCGAAGTAAGAGTTGTCCTTGGCTTCAAAAATAGAGCCATTTTTACACCACACATGGTTGGTTATCTATTTTCTGATTGTTATAAGATGTCAATAATCCACCCTCTATGTTTATGACCTACTCGGAAGAATCGTCTGGTAACTCACTTTGGTTGGGTTTCCACTAAAAGCCATCTGCCATCTCGAAAGGGACCATGAAAGTCTAAGTGGTGCAGGACTGTCTGACACTGTGCCACAAGCGTGACTCTGGTCGGGTTTCGTGGGATGGTAAAATCGAGTTTACCAGCGCCTTCCGCCAAGCCAAAGGGAAAATGGACCGCGCTCGCCTGCAGTAGAACCGTTTGGGTTTTCCCGCCTCGAAAATACGCTGCAATTTGTGCCGCAGTAATCTCCGGTCGGCTGTGGATGCCCGGGCCTGGTCGTGCCTTTGATCGTGCCTTCTTTCCGTCTGCATTATGACACACGAACTGGCCATTTGGGCGAGCCCTATTTGGGCGAGCCGGTGCTGGGGATGGTGGTGGTGGTGATGATGGTGATGTTAAAGGGCTCTGACGAGCGCCAACCGACGCCGCAATATGCCTCAATGTAACACGGACACACACAGACACCAACATGATGCTGTATCGTATCGGGGCCGATCGGGCTGAGGCACTTTTCCCCACATTCTCACCTTCTTTTTTTTGCTCTCCCACTTATGCACACAGCAGTAAAACGAAACCTTTGGCTACCGTTGTATGATGGATGTCTGGCCGGTGAGGAATATGTGTTTTTCCCAGGCTCATGTGGCAGAAAAGGGCTGTAACGAAAAGCAACTTCTGCTCCACAGTCGGTTGCACTTTGTCGAATGATAAACGAAGCGTTTGAAGCTAATTTTCGAGGTTCCTTTTTTGGGGTGCCCAGCGGGCCCATTTACACCCATTTACGGGAGAATGGTGCAAGAGCCCGAGGAATGGGGAAGGGAATTGCCTGTGAAACTATGCTTTCATCGCTTCAGCTATGTTATTCTACCGAATACATTTTCTGTTTAGATCAGTGTAAAAACTATCATCAATTAAAGTCAATCTTTTTCCAACTTCGAGAGACTTAGGGCGGCCCAAGTGACAACATATTGTCAAATGGAAAAACATATCCAAAATATCCTCACTTGTATTGGTTTTTTGATAGGATCTTGTTTAATTTACAACCTTTTTCAATGGATAGAGTAAGCTTAAAAGCGCTGATCGCCTATATGAACTTCGTTATCGAATCGTGAAACCGGAATATGGCATTTTGCAATCCTTTATGGCATCTCTGAACTTCGTTTTTGATGTCGTACACTCGAATATGCGATCCTTAAACTTCAATATCGGCCTGTCAGATTGAAGGCCGGTTTGTTGTGGGTTTCATAGATTCACATTGTGTACACATATATAAATAGTCAACCATTTGAAAAAGACGATTTGAAAAAAAAATGTATTTGCAGTTATTTCACTTCATCTTCATTTATAAGTTTATTTACGTTCTACCTAATAGCAATGAAAATGCAATCAGTTATTTTTAATAGCTAACCCACTCATCAAAACGAAGGGTGACAATGTAACAGGGGACTCAAAATATTATTTACGTAAAGTGGTGACCGATCGAATGTCTTCACACGTCAACGCTTTCGACCAACAGTTGGATCAAGTTTTGCCATGTCTTTCCATCCTCCAAACCCAAGCGGGCCGTCGGATTTGAAGTCGGATTACATTACATCACCCCCCGCCATCATCGCTTACCACCGGATGGATTCCATATTCTTTTACACTTCTCAAAGCACACACACTCGCACACACACCATTTGACCATGGAATTGCCGTGTTCGGTGGAACCTCAGCCCCAACCCAGATCCGCTCGTTATGTAGCGCGGGTTTCGAACAGGCGGGCGCCTAATCGGCTCATAACATTCAGCTCAAAGCCTTCCACGGTCCACAGTTAGCGCCATTGGCATACACACTATACACACACACATACCCAATTGGCACAACATCATGGCCACTTCCAGGAATGGCGGTGGTGTGCGCGTTTTTGTGCAGCCGTGGGTTTTCTCGGCATTGAACCGCTGCGGACGGTGTTCGGTAAAGTGGTATGTTTCGATGCTCCGACGGCTCATAAACGCCTCGCACAGGTGGAATGGCACACCTCATGCGTACCGGCGACTGTAGTTTGCTTGAACGCACCGTTCCGACTACGAGTGCGAGTGTGTAATGCGCCACACTAATTGCTTTTGTCCCCGACTTTTCCCTTAAAGCCCGTGCAATGGACTACAGGCAAGTGTATATATAGCATGAGAGCGAAAGCATACTTTTGACCGACCGAGCGGGGAAATGCTTATGCTGGCTCTGTTGTCAAACTTTGACGCCGCCGCCGGAGGCCGGGGCGGGACATAAAAGTAACAATAATATTTAACCACTGGGCGCTGCGCGTTCGGGAAGAGAATTCCACCATGTGTGCACGTGTATTTGTATTCGCTTTCCAAAGGTCTGATCGTGGGTGATGTAAACGATCGAACGGATCCCGTTTTGAACTGGTTTTTCAGAGGAACACAACCTTGCCACACCTTGTAACGATTCCATCTTGATTCGGTCCTGCCAAAGAGTGATAAGACATTGCGCAAGTTAAAATGTTTGAAAGGATTAACCGTTTTAACATACAGAATATCGTCAGATCAAGAGATACTTATTGGTCAATTAAAAATGATTATAGAAACAAAGTCATTATAGCGGAAGTATAACGTAAAATTATAAATTCGTGATTATGATAAAATAGTATTTACAGAATATTTCAACTATTAGTAGATTTGTTGAACATTTAGGTTTCTATTGGGATTTAAAGATAAAATCCGGTACTCAATTCTATAAAGGTGCCTAGATAGACGACAGTAACTTTCGTACACCAGAATCTTTCATTTATTTTCATTTCATTTGACTGAAAGTTTGACTAAACACACACTTTTTTTTTACAAAATATTGTTTATTGCTCGTGTTACATAAATATGCTTACATTTCTAATTTTTACAATACATGCAACGACTCACAACAAATAAAACCCAACTGTCAAACTATGCAGAATTGTAAATGCGCTTTATAATTACATCTCTAAAATTAATAATAATACTCATTTAGCGTTTGTGAATCATGCGAGTGAACTTAAATCCCATAAAACGACGTTGTTTATTTCGTTTAACGATCATCTTAAATGGTTTTATACTGTTGACTATACTTTTAAACCTATCAATTGAGCAAGTATCAAACAAATTTTAGTTGCGCAACTAAAGTTGCTTGTTTATTTCACGTTTAGATATGCTAAGTTGCGTTTCACATGAGTGAAATGAGTGTTTAACAGTTGCTGTTAAGTGAAAGTTAAAATCGTTTAGAACCCCTTTAAGAATATAATTTAAATTTCACACATTATAACTCAAGAGTGTTTCGGCTAGAAGTAGATTCTGAAGGTACTACTTTAATTGTTTCCTCCGTTCTGGTGTGTCCAATTTATTCTCATCCGCAGCGGATCTCCGAACGGATCGGAATGGACAACGGTCGATTGAACTCTTTTCACTCGACGTTAGTTCTTGTTACGTCATAGAAAAAAGTTTCAACTAGGCCAACGATGCCCGGTACGGCCTTTCAGCGCCTCCGCACAGCGTTTTACGAATGTTTCATTCGGATGCAAATTGCTTTTGAAAGAAATCTGTTTTTTCCTCTACTACCTTCTCCGTTTGAGCAACCCAACGCAAAAAGAACCTGCTCGTAATTGCAGCCGAAGTACCATATCGAGTGGTGGACGAATAAAAAACGCGTTGTGAATTGAACACGATCAAACTGAAACCCTGCGGTAGCCAAAGTTTCCTCCCTCGCCGAGAAGCGACTGGCTTTTCCCGCAACTCCCCACAGAGTGTGGAATGGAAGGCCAAGCCCGGGACGAACATAGGGGCGAAAAACTTCAACCGTCCGGCGAAACCCGGGCAAACTGCAGCCGGAACCAGAATTGTTGGATAAATTCGAAATTACTTTGCATAGTAATTTCCAATTACGCCCTGCAATCGATTTGCTTTTCCTTCGGCTTCGGTCGGCCTTGCTCCTTCTTTTCCGTTCGATCGCTGTTGTTCGAGGAGGGTAGCCGGGAGTTTTTTTTTGCCGGGAAGAACTCAACACGCTGGCGCCATTAGAGACGCATGGCATTGTAGCTGTTACCAGTATTGATTTTCTTCTCCCTTTTCGGGGCGGTTTAGTTTTTACCAGCTTCTAACGGTTGCCCAGTTTTTAGTGCATCGAGGTTTTATCGTTGCATAATCGTAATTGTTTTCCAACATTGCTCGACTGCCTTTTCCACTGGGTGAGAAATGGGATTGTTCTAGTACAGTGGCAAACCCGTTTCGGGAGCGGAATGTTTTCGTGTTTGTGTTCTCGGGTGTTGGATGCTGTAAATAGTTGGCTTGTCAAGAGTTTTCGATTCGGTCCATAGTCGATTCGTTTGATTAATGTCTGATCATGTAATGTTTGTTTCTGCTTGTAAATAGGAACCGTGAAGCTATTAACATTGTGTATATATTTAAGGTTTTTAAGAAAGGTTTACTGTGGATAATTTCTATATTCTTAATTATACAACCTTTTACTATTACTCTCATCATTATTTCGTATACTGTAATCTTTCGCTATTACAATGTTTACTTTGATTTCAACGTCGTTTCTTCTTTTCACCCTACTCACATACATTTCTGTTAAATTTAAAATCATTTTCATGCGTTTGCAAACTCTTTTACTGCTTAGAAATATTAATTTTGTTTTTCTTGATTTTCTTCTCTTTCGCAGGTAAATATCTTCATGCATCATTGACGTGTATACAGCTGCTACTACTGTTCTTGTTACATTTATAAGTATTTAAATCGGGTCATTATATTTCAAATGAATAATATTTCCAGGATGTTCGAGGTTAATTTGCATCCAACGTTGAGTTTAAATTTGACATAAATATGATTCACTGCCCAAGAGATTACATGATGCATTGCAAAATCGGATTTTTCCCAACATTTTCACCTTTCTTCACTCTATTCCCGTCCGGCGGGATGCAGAAAAGGGGTGCCCCATTAAAGTAACACGAGAAAGAGCACTTTGCAGCAGCAGCTTAGCATCTAATTTACCATCTCCAGCTCCACTTGAACCGCACAGTTTACCATTTTGCCACCCGTCACCTCAAGCGATTGTCCTGATGTGCCCTCGTGTGTGTGTGTACTGGTGTGCAGCGTTTTATGTAGCAGTACCAGTGTGCGGCGGGAAACGTAGCCCTTTTGCCCGCCATTGATGGAAACGTTTGTCTGCGTTTGTGAACGCGCCCGCTTTTTCCCGTATTTTCCTCGAGCGCGGCCCGGGCCGTAATCACCCGGTGGAAAGATAATGCTGATGATAATGATGAATAGGTGAATAAATAACGGAAATAAATTGCGAATGAAAGTGTTTATTGTTCGCTCGCGCTGAGAGTGAGAGTGAAATTCACTTTTGCTTTTTTTTTACGGTTATTTGTTTCTCCAATGTTGCTCACCCCCGGGTTGGCCATTGTTGCCGAGTAGGGGGTGCAGTTTTATGGTCCAAGATGGAGCGAGCCGGAACTGGCGACCTTTGGCGGTGGTTATCTTCGGCTCGATCTGATCGAAGTTGCTATTATTTTGCCTTTGAGAGAAGTCCCTGTACACACACACAGAAAAAGGGAATCACATAAAAAAACATAAAGGTTGTGCATTGAAAATATTCTTTTGAAGGGTTGAAGATTTTACGATAAATATTGTGAGCCGATACACTCACCGTTTTCCGTCAACCGGAGCATTATTTTCTAGTAGCTGTAACCACACCGAAGTGACGGCGTTTTACCCTTCTAAAACTTGCGGTAAGAAAAAATCCCCTAAGAAATACGGAACAAGAATTAATAACCAGCCACTCGGGGGAAATCCAATGATAAATAGCGCGTCCACCAAAAAAAAAAGAAGGGAAAAACATTGGCTTCTTCTTGGGTGCTTATGTTTGGCAAACATATATACTACCAGCCCGTCTTCTCTCGGGAAGCAAGCATGCACACGAACACACATCTTCCTGCTGGCCGGAGCGAAGAAATGGTCTCTTTATCTTCGATGCCAATAAATTTCCATCTGCGGTCATCATTATGGATGGTAATTTAATTCAATCTCGGCAGATAATTATCTATAACAAGTGGGCTTCCGGGTGGCGGTCGAGGGGGTGGCTTCTTGGGTTATAGCGGAGTTGGGTTTCTTCATTCGAGATCCCATCTTTGTGTGTGTGTGTGTTTGTGTGCGTTCGCTATTTTTTCCAACTCTCCCCCGAACGGTTTCAGCAACTTTGCGTACGGTTTGAAGTCACTCGCGCGCATGGTTTCACTTTTTCGTTGAACCATATTAAGAAAGGCGTATGTTTTTTTTTCGTCTCCTGCCTTCGCTTCTCCGCTTCGCATTCGTTTATTTCCGCCGACGCGCCCCTCCGCACGGATGCGGAAAGTGAGAGTTGCTCGCGGTGGTTAGGTGTTTCCGCGTAACGTCGCCGACGAACCGGCCTCTGGACCGGTCTCTTGCGGGTCTTCGGGACGAGAAGGTATACTAATAGGTGACGCGTGGAAATTGAAAGTGAAATCTTGAAGCCCCCCCGAACGGTGGGTGACCAGCCCGACCAAAGGGGGCCCAATTATGATGTCAAGAGGTCTCTCTCCCTTCGGGCTGCCTAGCGGTTCCAAACGTCCAGCATCCGTCACATGTTTGCAGAATGGGAAATTGGTAGGGAAAATCGTACAGTCATTGCGAAGCAGTTCGCACGGAGTGTAACCCGCATATCGGCCAACTCGAAAATTTTTGCTTTGCAGTTCGCTTCTTTCTCATCCACAAAATGGGCCTGTCCAAGAAATTTTTTCTTGACCAAAGGAAATGAGCTATCTTTATCTTCAAAGCTTTTTTTACTTTGGGGAAAAGCGTGTGAAATGATAGTGCCATGTGATCGGGATGAAAAGTTATGCAATGATGCGATGTGGAGAGATTTGCAAATAAGGGTTTTAAATGATGAATATTAAAATCTTGACGCAGTAATTCCACTTTACGAGGCTTTCTCTCTTTCGCAAAACTTCTGCATGTCAACATTATTCTGAAACATTCGCCTCCAGAAGTGGAGGCAGAAACACCAACATATCTTCTAATTAAATTTTATTACCGCCACATTCATCTGACGGCACACGATTTATGACTGGCTGCTGTCAGATCGGTACATAGTTTGCGGCACGACAGCTGGCTCGAGATCGGCACGATTTGCCAGTCTTTTTCGTGTAGTAATTTTTTTTTGTTACCTTCCGGTAAACATTCTGTAACCTCATCTCCCCCACGCGTAGCGCAATCAACACACACTCTGCGCTGAGCCACATGTTGCAGGATGTTGTACGGTCGGCAGACCCCCAGCACTACCCCGCAAAGGGAACAGACAGGGATGCGATGTTGTTTATTGTGCTGCAATATTGGTCGATTTCTTTTGCGCCAAATAAAAGGGAAAGTCAGCAGCGTGGATGGATAGGGAGGGGGGCGGGGGCGGTGTGAAATGTGTAGCCGAACGCCCAAACCCCTGGCCGATGTGATGAAAGCGAATATTGGCGTTTGATGCTTCACTTTCCCGCAGCCGGCAGCCGGGGTTGAGGGATGC